>NC_053035.3:99958714-100261745 GCF_002575655.3 Aegilops tauschii subsp. strangulata | reverse complement strand
TCAAAACGTTTGTTAAGACCAGATGCTTCAAAGGATTCTTTCACGGGGAACTTTTGGAGAACTTTTCTTAAGGAGTTCGTTCAGAAACTTGTATAGAAACTTTCTTAATGAGCACTCGACAAAGGCATTTCGAGAACATACACAAAGTCCCACCTATCGACCTAGTGCATCATCATAGCTGAGGTCTCTTGCATTTCCCTACAAGTAATTGCATCTCATGTGGAGATGTTTAGTGAAGTAGAATGGAAAAAATCAAATGCAACTACACAAGAACTATTCTGTAACTGTCGTTCGGAATCAGTTTTGCGCAGTGGTAACTGAAACATGGATATCTGACTCATACCGAAACCATTTTGGCTCCATAAGTAATCAAAACGTTTGTGACGACCATATTCTTCAAAGGATTCTTTCACAGGGAACTTTTGGAGAACTTTTCTTAAGGAGTTTGTTCAGAAACTTGTATAGAAACTTTCTTAAGGAGCACTCGACAAACGCATTTCGAGAACATACACAAAGCCTCAGCTATGGACCTACTGCATCATCATAACTGAGGTCTCTTGCATTTCCCTACAAGTAATTGGATCTCATATGGAGATGTTTAGTGAAGTAGAATGGAAAAAATCGAATGCAACTACACAAGAACTAGTCTGTAACTGTCGTTCGGAATCAGTTTTGTGCAGTGTTAACTGAAACATGGATATCTGACTCGTACGAAGTCCGTTTTGGCTCCATAAGTAATCAAAACGTTTGTGACGACCAGATGCTTCAAAGGATTCTTTCACAGGGAACTTTTGGATAACTTTTCTTAAGGAGTTTGTTCAGAAACTTGTATAGAAACTTTCTTAAGGAGCACTCGACAAACGCATTTAGAGAACATACACAACATCCCAGCTATGGACCTAGTGCATCATCATAACTGAGGTCTCTTGCATTTCCCTACAAATAATTGGATCTCATATGGAGATGTTTAGTGAAGTAGAATGGAAAAAATTGAATGCAACTACACAAGAACTAGTCTGTAACTGTCGTTCGGAATCAGTTTTGCGCAGTGTTAACTGAAACGTGGATATCTGACTGGTACGGAGTCTGTTTTGGCTCCACAAGTAGTCAAAACATTTGTGACGACCAGATGCTTCAAAGGATTCTTTCACAGGGAACTTTTGGAGAACTTTTCTTAAGGAGTTCGTTCAGAAACTTGTATAGAAACTTTCTTAATGAGCACTCGACAAACGCACTTCGAGAACATACACAAAGTCCCAGCTATGGACCTATTGCATCATCATAACTGATGTCTCTTGCATTTCCCTACAAGTAATTGCATCTCATGTGGAGATGTGTAGTGAAGTAGAATGGAAAAAATCAAATGCAACTACACAAAAACTAGTCTGTAAATGTCGTTCGAAATCAGTTTTGCGCAGTGTTAACTGAAACATGGATATCTTACTCATACGTAGTCCGTTTTGGCTCCACAAGTAGTCAAAACATTTGTGACGACTAGATGCTTCAAAGGATTCTTACAGAGGGAACTTTTGGAGAACTTTTCTTAAGGAGTTCGTTCAGAAACTTGTATAGAAACTTTCTTAATGAGCACTCGACAAACGCATTTCGAGAACATACACAAAGCCCTAGCTATGGACCTAGTGCATCATCCTAACTGAGGTCTCTTGCATTTCCCTACAAGTAACTGGATCTCATATGGAGATGTTTAGGGAAGTAGAATGGAAAAAATTGAGTGCAACTACACAAGAACTAGTCTGTAACTGTCGTTCGGAATCAGTTTTGCGCAGTGTTAACTGAAACATGGATATCTTACTCGTACGAAGTCCGTTTTGGCTCCACAAGTAGTCAAAACGTTTGTGAAGACCAGATGCTTCAAAGGATTCTTTCACGGGGAACTTTTGGAGAACTTTTCTTAAGGAGTTCGTTCAGAAACTTGTATAGAAACTTTCTTAATGAGCACTCGACAAACGCATTTCGAGAACATACACAACGTCCCAGCTATGGACCTAGTGCATCATCATAACTGAGGTCTCTTCCATTTCCCTAGAAGTAATTGGATCTCATATGGAGATGTTTAGTGAAGTAGAATGGAAAAAATCGAATGCAACTACACAACAACTAGTCTGTAACTATCGTTCGGAATCAGTTTTGCGCAGTGTTAACTGAAACGTGGATATCTGACTGGTACGGAGTCTGTTTTGGCTCCACAAGTAGTCAAAACATTTGTGACGACCAGATGCTTCAAAGGATTCTTTCACAGGGAACTTTTGGAGAACTTTTCTTAAGGAGTTCGTTCAGAAACTTGTATAGAATCTTTCTTAATGAGCACTCGACAAATGCATTTCGAGAACATACAGGAAGTCCCAGCTATGGACCTAGTGCATCATCCTAACTGAGGTCTCTTGCATTTCCCTACAAGTAATTGGATCTCATATGGAGATGTTTAGTGAAGTAGAATGGAAAAAATTGAGTGCAACTACACAAGAACTAGTCTGTAACTGTCGTTCGGAATCAGTTTTGCGCAGTGTTAACTGAAACATGGATATCTGACTCATACGGAGTCCGTTTTGGCTCCACAAGTAGTCAAAACGTTTGTGGCAACCAGATGCTTCAAAGGATTCTTTCACAGGGAACTGTTGGAGAACTTTTCTTATGGAGTTCGTTCAGAAACTTGTATAGAAACTTTCTTAATGAGCACTCGACAAACGCATTTCGAGAACATACACAAAGCCCTAGCTATGGACCTAGTGCAATATCACAACTGAGTTCTCTTGCATTTCCCTACAAGTAATTGGATCTCATATGGAGATGTTTAGTGAAGTAGAATGGAAAAATTCGAATGCAACTACACAAGAACTAGTCTGTAACTGTCGTTCGGAATCAGTTTTGCGCAGTGTTAACTGAAACGTGGATATCTGATTCGTACGGAGTCTGTTTTGGCTCCACAAGTAGTCAAAACGTTTGTGACGACCAGATGCTTCAAAGGATTCTTTCACAAGGAACTTTTGGAGAACTTTTCTTAAGGAGTTCGTTCAGAAACTTGTATAGAAACTTTCTTAATGAGCACTCGACAAACGCATTTCGAGAACATACACAACGTCCCAGCTATGGACCTAGTGCATCATCATAACTGAGGTCTCTTGCATTTCCCTACAAGTAATTGGATCTCATATGGAGATGTTTAGTGAAGTAGAATGGAAAAAATCGAATGCAACTACACAAGAACTAGTCTGTAACTGTCGTTCGGAATCAGTTTTGCGCAATGTTAACTGAAACGTGGATATCTGACTCGTACGGAGTCCGTTTTGGCTCCACAAGTAGGCAAAACGTTTGTGACGACCAGATGATTCAAACGATTCTTTCACAGGGAACTTTTGGCGAACTTTTCTTAAGGAGTTCGTTCAGAAACTTGTATAGAAACTTTTTAATGAGCACTCGACAAACGCATTTCGAGAACATACACAAAGTCCCAGCTATGGACCTAGTGCATCATCATAACTAAGGTCTCTTGCATTTCCCTACAAGTAATTGGATCTCATATGGAGATGTTTAGTGAAGTAGAATGGAAAAAATTGAGTGCAACTACACAAGAACTAGTCTGTAACTGTCGTTCGGAATCAGTTTTGCGCAATGTTAACTGAAACGTGGATATCTGACTCGTACGGAGTCCGTTTTGGCTCCACAAGTAGTCAAAACCTTTGTGACGACCAGATGCTTCAAAGGATTCTTTAACAGGGAACTTTTGGAGAACTTTTCTTAAGGAGTTCGTTCAGAAACTTGTATAGAAACTTTCTTAATGAGCACTCGACAAACGCGTTTCGAGAACATACACAACGTCCCAGCTATGGACCTAGTGCATCATCATAACTGAGGTCTCTTGCATTTCCCTAGAAGTAATTGGATCTCATATGGAGATGTTTAGTGAAGTAGAATGGAAAAAATCGAATGCAACTACACAAGAACTAGTCTGTAAATGTCGTTCGGAATCAGTTTTGCGCAGTGTTAACTGAAACGTGGATATCTAACTGGTACGGACTCTGTTTTGGCTCCACAAGTACTCAAAACATTTGTGACGACCAGATGCTTCAAAGGATTCTTTCACAGGGAACTTTTGGAGAACTTTTCTTAAGGAGTTCGTTCAGAAACTTGTATAGAAACTTTCTTAATGAGCACTCGACAAACGCATTTCGAGAACATACACAAAGTCCCAGCTATTGACCTAGTGCATCATCATAACTGAGGTCTCTTGCATTTCCCTAGAAGTAATTGGATCTCATATGGAGATGTTTAGTGAAGTAGAATGGAAAAAATCGAATGCAACTACACAAGAACTAGTCTTTAACTGTCGTTCGGAATCAGTTTTGCGCAGTGTTAACTGAAACTTGGATATCTGACTGGTACGGAGTCTATTTTGGCTCCACAAGTAGTCAAAACGTTTGTGAAGACCAGATGCTTCAAAGGATTCTTTCACAGGAAACTTTTGGAGAACTTTTCTTAAGGAGTTCGTTCAGAAACTTGTATAGAAACTTTCTTAATGAGCACTCGACAAACGCATTTCAAGAACATACACAACGTCCCAGCTATGGACCTAGTGCATCATCATAACTGAGGTCTCTTGCATTTCCCTAGAAGTAATTGGATCTCATATGGAGATGTTTAGTGAAGTAGAATGGAAAAAATCGAATGCAACTACACAAGAACTAGTCTGTAACTGTCGTTCGGAATCAGTTTTGCGCAATGTTAACTGAAACGTGGATATCTGGCTCGTACGGAGTCCGTTTTGGCTCCACAAGTAGTCAAAACATTTGTGACGACCAGATGCTTCAAAGGATTCTTTAACAGGGAACTTTTGGAGAACTTTTCTTAAGGAGTTCGTTCAGAAACTTGTATAGAATCTTTCTTAATGAGCACTCGTCAAACGCATTTCGAGAACATATAGAAAGTCCCAGCTATGGACCTAGTGCATCATCATAACTGAGGTCTCTTGCATTTCCCTACAAATAATTGGATCTGATATGGAGATGTTTAGTGAAGTAGAATGGAAAAATCAAATGCAACTACACAAAAACTAGTCTGTAAGTGTCGTTCGAAATATGTTTTGCGCAGTGTTAACTGAAACATGGATATCTGACTCATACTTAGTCCGTTTTGGCTGCACAAGTAGTGAAAACATTTGTGACGACCAGATGCTACAAAGGATTCTTTCACAGGGAACTTTTGGAGAACTTTTCTTAAGGAGTTCGTTCAGAAACTTGTATAGAAACTTTCTTAATGAGCACTCGACAAACGCATTTCGAGAACATACACAAAGCCCTGGCTATGGACCTAGTGCATCATCATAACTGAGGTCTCTTGCATTTCCCTACAAGTAATTGGATCTCATATGGAGATATTTAGTGAAGGAGAATTGAAAAAATCGAATACAACTACACAAGAACTAGTCTGTAACTGTCGTTCGGAATCAGTTTTGCGCAGTGTTAACTGAAACATGGATATCTGACTCGTACGAAGTCCGTTTTGGCTCCACAAGTAGTCAAAACGTTTGTTGAGACCAGATGCTTCAAAGGATTCTTTCACGGGGAACTTTTGGAGAACTTTTCTTAAGGAGTTCGTTCAGAAACTTGTATAGAAACTTTCTTAATGAGCACTCGACAAACGCATTTCGAGAACATACACAACGTCCCAGCTATGGACCTAGTGCATCATCATAACTGAGGTCTCTTCCATTTCCCTAGAAGTAATTGGATCTCATATGGAGATGTTTAGTGAAGTAGAATGGAAAAAATCGAATGCAACTACACAAGAACTAGTCTGTAACTGTCGTTCGGAATCAGTTTTGCGCAGTGTTAACTGAAACGTGGATATCTGACTCGTACGTAGTCTGTTTTGGCTCCACAAGTAGTCAAAACGTTTGTGACGACCAGATGCTTCAAAGGATTCTTTCACAGGGAACTTTTGGAGAACTTTTCTTAAGGAGTTCGTTCAGAAACTTGTATAGAATCTTTCTTAATGAGCACTCGACAAACGCATTTCGAGAACATACAGAAAGTCCCAGCTATGGACCTAGTGCATCATCCTAACTGAGGTCTCTTGCATTTCCCTACAAGTAATTGGATCTCATATGGAGATGTTTAGTGAAGTAGAATGGAAAAAATCAAATGCAACTACACAAAAACTAGTCTGTAACTGTCGTTCGAAATATGTTTTGCGCAGTGTTAACTGAAACATGGATATCTGACTCATACTTAGTCCGTTTTGGCTGCACAAGTAGTCAAAACATTTGTGATGACCAGATGCTACAAAGGATTCTTTCACAGGGAACTTTTGGAGAACTTTTCTTAAGGAGTTCGTTCAGAAACATGTATTGAAACTTTCTTAATGAGCACTCGACAAACGCATTTCGAGAACATACACGAAGCCCTAGCTATGGACCTAGTGCATCATCATAACTGAGGTCTCTTGCCTTTCCCTACAAGTAATTGGATCTCATATGGAGATGTTTAGTGAAGTAGAATGGAAAAAATCGAATACAACTACACAAGAACTAGTCTGTAACTGTCGTTCGGAATCAGTTTTGCGCAGTGTTAACTGAAACATGGATATCTGACTCGTACGAAGTCCGTTTTGGCTCCACAAGTAGTCAAAACGTTTGTTGAGACCAGATGCTTCAAAGGATTCTTTCACGGGGAACTTTTGGAGAACTTTTCTTAAGGAGTTCGTTCAGAAACTTGTATAGAAACTTTCTTAATGAGCACTCGACAAACGCATTTCGAGAACATACACAACGTCCCAGCTATGGACCTAGTGCATCATCATAACTGAGGTCTCTTCCATTTCCCTAGAAGTAATTGGATCTCATATGGAGATGTTTAGTGAAGTAGAATGGAAAAAATCGAATGCAACTACACAAGAACTAGTCTGTAACTGTCGTTCGGAATCAGTTTTGCGCAGTGTTAACTGAAACGTGGATATCTGACTCGTACGTAGTCTGTTTTGGCTCCACAAGTAGTCAAAACGTTTGTGACGACCAGATGCTTCAAAGGATTCTTTCACAGGGAACTTTTGGAGAACTTTTCTTAAGGAGTTCGTTCAGAAACTTGTATAGAATCTTTCTTAATGAGCACTCGACAAACGCATTTCGAGAACATACAGAAAGTCCCAGCTATGGACCTAGTGCATCATCCTAACTGAGGTCTCTTGCATTTCCCTACAAGTAATTGGATCTCATATGGAGATGTTTAGTGAAGTAGAATGGAAAAAATCAAATGCAACTACACAAAAACTAGTCTGTAACTGTCGTTCGAAATATGTTTTGCGCAGTGTTAACTGAAACATGGATATCTGACTCATACTTAGTCCGTTTTGGCTGCACAAGTAGTCAAAACATTTGTGATGACCAGATGCTACAAAGGATTCTTTCACAGGGAACTTTTGGAGAACTTTTCTTAAGGAGTTCGTTCAGAAACTTGTATAGAAACTTTCTTAATGAGCACTCGACAAACGCATTTCGAGAACATACACGAAGCCCTAGCTATAGACCTAGTGCATCATCATAACTGAGGTCTCTTGCATTTCCCTACAAGTAATTGGATCTCATATGGAGATGTTTAGTGAAGTAGAATGGAAAAAATCGAATACAACTACACAAGAACTAGTCTGTAACTGTCGTTCGGAATCAGTTTTGCGCAGTGTTAACTGAAACATGGATAGCTGACTCGTACGAAGTCCGTTTTGGCTCCACAAGTAGTCAAAACGTTTGTGAAGACCAGATGCTTCAAAGGATTCTTTCACGGGGAACTTTTGGAGAACTTTTCTTAAGGAGTTCGTTCAGAAACTTGTATAGAAACTTTCTT
This sequence comes from Aegilops tauschii subsp. strangulata, assembly GCF_002575655.3. Taxonomy (NCBI): domain Eukaryota; kingdom Viridiplantae; phylum Streptophyta; class Magnoliopsida; order Poales; family Poaceae; genus Aegilops; species Aegilops tauschii. Next base: position 100,253,892 of record NC_053035.3, on the reverse strand, counting down.
AATGAGCACTCGACAAACGCATTTCGAGAACATACACAACGTCCCAGCTATGGACCTAGTGCATCATCATAACTGAGGTCTCTTCCATTTCCCTAGAAGTAATTGGATCTCATATGGAGATGTTTAGTGAAGTAGAATGGAAAAAATCGAATGCAACTACACAAGAACTAGTCTGTAACTGTCGTTCGGAATCAGTTTTGCGCAGTGTTAACTGAAACGTGGATATCTGACTGGTACGGAGTCTGTTTTGGCTCCACAAGTAGTCAAAACATTTGTGACGACCAGATGCTTCAAAGGATTCTTTCACAGGGAACTTTTGGAGAACTTTTCTTAAGGAGTTCGTTCAGAAACTTGTATAGAATCTTTCTTAATGAGCACTCGACAAATGCATTTCGAGAACATACAGAAAGTCCCAGCTATGGACCTAGTGCATCATCCTAACTGAGGTCTCTTCCATTTCCCTACAAATAATTGGATCTGATATGGAGATGTTTAGTGAAGTAGAATGGAAAAAATCAAATGCAACTACACAAAAACTAGTCTGTAAGTGTCGTTCGAAATATGTTTTGCGCAGTGTTAACTGAAACATGGATATCTGACTCATACTTAGTCCGTTTTGGCTGCACAAGTAGTCAAAACATTTGTGACGACCAGATGCTACAAAGGATTCTTTCACAGGGAACTTTTGGAGAACTTTTCTTAAGGAGTTCGTTCAGAAACTTGTAAAGAAACTTTCTTAATGAGCACTCGACAAATGCATTTCGAGAACATACACAAAGCCCTAGCTATGGACCTAGTGCATCCTCATAACTGAGGTCTCTTGCATTTCCCTACAAGTAATTGGATCTCATATGAAGATGTTTAGTGAAGTAGAATGGAAAAAATCGAATACAACTACACAAGAACTAGTCTGTAACTGTCGTTCGGAATCAGTTTTGCGCAGTGTTAACTGAAACATGGATATCTGACTTGTACGAAGTCCGTTTTGGCTCCACAAGTAGTCAAAACGTTTGTGACGACCAGATACTTCAAAGGATTCTTTCACAGGGAACTTTTGGAGAACTTTTCTTAAGGAGTTCGTTCAGAAACTTGTATAGAAACTTTCTTAATGAGCACTCGACAAACGCATTTCGAGAACATACACAACGTCCCAGCTATGGACCTAGTGCATCATCATAACTAAGGTCTCTTGCATTTCCTAGAAGTAATTGGATCTCATATGGAGATGTTTAGTGAAGTAGAATGGAAAAAATCGAATGCAACTACACAAGAACTAGCCTGTAACTGTCGTTCGGAATCAGTTTTGCGCAGTGTTAACTGAAACGTGGATATCTGACTCGTACGGAGTCTGTTTTGGCTCCACAAGTAGTCAAAATGTTTGTGACGACCAGATGCTTCAAAGGATTCTATCACAGGGAACTTTTGGAGAACTTTTCTTAAGGAGATCATTCAGAAACTTGTATAGAATCTTTCTTAATGAGCACTCGACAAACGCATTTCGAGAAGATACAGAAAGTCCCAGCTATGGACCTAGTGCATCATCCTAACTGAGGTCTCTTGCATTTCCCTACAAATAATTGGATCTGATATGGAGATGTTTAGTGAAGTAGAATGGAAAAAATCAAATGCAACTACACAAAAACTAGTCTGTAACTGTCGTTCGAAATATGTTTTGCGCAGTGTTAACTGAAACATGGATATCTGACTCATACTTAGTCCGTTTTGGCTGCACAAGTAGTCAAAACATTTGTGACGACCAGATGCTACAAAGGATTCTTTCACAGGGAACTTTTGGAGAACTTTTCTTAAGGAGTTCGTTCAGAAACTTGTATAGAAACTTTCTTAATGAGCACTCGACAAACGCATTTCGAGAACATACACGAAGCCCTAGCTATGGACCTAGTGCATCATCATAACTGAGGTCTCTTGCATTTCCCTACAAGTAATTGGATCTCATATGGAGATGTTTAGTGAAGTAGAATGGAAAAAATCGAATACAACTACACAAGAACTAGTCTGTAACTGTCGTTCGGACTCAGTTTTGCGCAGTGTTAACTGAAACATGGATATCTGACTCGTACGAAGTCCGTTTTGGCTCCACAAGTAGTCAAAATGTTTGTGAAGACCAGATGCTTCAAAGGATTCTTTCACCGGGAACTTTTGGAGAACTTTTCTTAAGGAGTTCGTTCAGAAACTTGTATAGAAACTTTCTTAATGAGCACTCGACAAACGCATTTCGAGAACATACACAACGTCCCAGCTATGGACCTAGTGCATCATCATAACTGAGGTCTCTTCCATTTCCCTAGAAGTAATTGGATCTCATATGGAGATGTTTAGTGAAGTAGAATGGAAAAAATCGAATGCAACTACACAAGAACTAGTCTGTAACTGTCGTTCGGAATCAGTTTTGCGCAGTGTTAACTGAAACGTGGATATCTGACTCGTACAGAGTCTGTTTTTGCTCCACAAGTAGTCAAAACGTTTGTGATGACCAGATGCTTCAAAGGATTCTTTCACAAGGAACTTTTGGAGAACTTTTCTTAAGGAGTTCGTTCAGAAACTTGTATAGAATCTTTCTTAATGAGCACTCGACAAACGCATTTCGAGAACATACAGAAAGTCCCAGCTATGGACCTAGTGCATCATCCTAACTGAGGTCTCTTGCATTTCCGTAGAAATAATTGGATCTGATATGGAGATGTTTAGTGAAGTAGAATGGAAAAAATCAAATGCAACTACACAAAAACTAGTCTGTAAGTGTCGTTCGAAATATGTTTGCGCAGTGTTAACTGAAACATGGATATCTGACTCATCCTTAGTCCGTTTTGGCTGCACAAGTAGTCAAAACATTTGTGACGACCAGATGCTACAAAGGATTCTTTCACAGGGAACTTTTGGAGAACTTTTCTTAAGGAGTTCGTTCAGAAACTTGTAAAGAAACTTTCTTAATGAGCACTCGACAAATGCATTTCGAGAACATACACAAAGCCCTAGCTATGGACCTAGTGCATCATCATAACTGAGGTCTCTTGCATTTCCCTACAAGTAATTGGATCTCATATGGAGATGTTTAGTGAAGTAGAATGGAAAAAATCGAATACAACTACACAAGATCTAGTCTGTAACTGTCGTTCGGAATCAGTTTTGCGCAGTGTTAACTGAAACATGGATATCTGACTTGTACGAAGTCCGTTTTGGCTCCACAAGTAGTCAAAACGTTTGTGACGACCAGATGCTTCAAAGGATTCTTTCACAGGGAACTTTTGGAGAACTTTTCTTAAGGAGTTCGTTCAGAAACTTGTATTGAAACTTTCTTAATGAGCACTCGACAAACGCATTTCGAGAACATACACAACGTCCCAGCTATGGACCTAGTGCATCATCTTAACTAAGGTCTCTTGCATTTCCTAGAAGTAATTGGATCTCATATGGAGATGTTTAGTGAAGTAGAATGGAAAAAATCGAATGCAACTACACAAGAACTAGTCTGTAACTGTCGTTCGGAATCAGTTTTGCGCAGTGTTAACTACAACATGGATATCTGACTCGTACGGAGTCTGTTTTGGCTCCACAAGTAGTCAAAATGTTTGTGACGACCAGATGCTTCAAAGGATTCTTTCACAGGGAACTTTTGGAGAACTTTTCTTAAGGAGTTCGTTCAGAAACTTGTATAGAATCTTTCTTAATGAGCACTCGACAAACGCATTTCGAGAAGATACAGAAAGTCCCAGCTATAGACCTAGTGCATCATCCTAACTGAGGTCTCTTGCATTTCCCTACAAATAATTGGATCTGATATGGAGATGTTTAGTGAAGTAGAATGGAAAAAATCAAATGCAACTACACAAAAACTAGTCTGTAACTGTCGTTCGAAATATGTTTTGCGCAGTGTTAACTGAAACATGGATATCTGACTCATACTTAGTCCGTTTTGGCTGCACAAGTAGTCAAAACATTTGTGACGACCAGATGCTACAAAGGATTCTTTCACAGGGAACTTTTGGAGAACTTTTCTTAAGGAGTTCGTTCAGAAACTTGTATAGAAACTTTCTTAATGAGCACTCGACAAATGCATTTCGAGAACATACACGAAGCCCTAGCTATGGACCTAGTGCATCATCCTAACTGAGGTCTCTTGCATTTCCCTACAAGTAATTGGATCTCATATGGAGATGTTTAGTGAAGTAGAATGGAAAAAATCGAATACAACTACACAAGAACTAGTCTGTAACTGTCGTTCGGAATCAGTTTTGCGCAGTGTTAACTGAAACATGGATATCTGACTCGTACGAAGTCCGTTTTGGCTCCACAAGTAGTCAAAACGTTTGTGAAGACCAGATGCTTCAAAGGATTCTTTCACGGTGAACTTTTGGAGAACTTTTCTTAAGGAGTTCGTTCAGAAACTTGTATAGAAACTTTCTTAATGAGCACTCGACAAACGCATTTCGAGAACATACACAACGTCCCAGCTATGGACCTAGTGCATCATCATAACTGAGGTCTCTTCCATTTCCCTAGAAGTAATTGGATCTCATATGGATATGTTTAGTGAAGTAGAATGGAAAAAATCGAATGCAACTACACAAAAACTAGTCTGTAACTGTCGTTCGGAATCAGTTTTGCGCAGTGTTAACTGAAACGTGGATATCTGACTCGTACGGAGTCTGTTTTGGCTCCAGAAGTAGTCAAAACGTTTGTGACGACCAGATGCTTCAAAGGATTCTTTCACAGGGAACTTTTGGAGAACTTTTCTTAAGGAGTTCGTTCAGAAACTTGTATAGAATCTTTCTTAATGAGCACTCGACAAACGCATTTCGAGAACATACAGAAAGTCCCAGCTATGGACCTAGTGCATCATCCTAACTGAGGTCTCTTGCATTTCCCTAGAAGTAATTGGATCTCATATGGAGATGTTTAGTGAAGTAGAATGGAAAAAATCGAATGGAACTACACAAGAACTAGTCTGTAACTGTCGTTCGGAATCAGTTTTGCGCAGTGTTAACTGAAACGTGGATATCTGACTGGTACGGAGTCTGTTTTGGCTCCACAAGTAGTCAAAACGTTTGTGACGACCAGATGCTTCAAAGGATTCTTTCACAGGGAACTTTTGGAGAACTTTTCTTAAGGAGTTCGTTCAGAAACTTGTATAGAAACTTTCTTAATGAGCACTCGACAAACGCATTTCGAGAACATACACAACGTCCCAGCTATGGAACTAGTGCATCATCATAACTGAGGTTTCTTGCATTTCCCTACAAGTAATTGGCTCTCATATGGAGATGTTTAGTGAAGTAGAATGGAAAAAATCGAATGCAACTACACAAGAACTAGTCTGTAACTTCGTTCGGAATCAGTTTTGCGCAATGTTAACTGAAACGTGGATATCTGACTCGTACGGAGTCCGTTTTGGCTCCACAAGTAGTCAAAATGTTTGTGACGACCAGATGCTTCAAAGGATTCTTTAACAGGGAACTTTTGGAGAACTTTTCTTAAGGAGTTCGTTCAGAAACTTGTATAGAAACTTTCTTAATGAGCACTCGACAAACGCATTTCGAGAACATACACAACGTCCCAGCTATGGACCTAGTGCATCATCATAACTAAGGTCTCTTGCATTTCCTAGAAGTAATTGGATCTCATATGGAGATGTTTAGTGAAGTAGAATGGAAAAAATCGAATGCAACTACACAAGAACTAGTCTGTAACTGTCGTTCGGAATCAGTTTTGCGCAGTGTTAACTAAAACATGGATATCTGACTCGTACGGAGTCTGTTTTGGCTCCACAAGTAGTCAAAATGTTTGTGACGACCAGATGCTTCAAAGGATTCTTTCACAGGGAACTTTTGGAGAACTTTTCTTAAGGAGTTCGTTCAGAAACTTGTATAGAATCTTTCTTAATGAGCACTCGACAAACGCATTTCGAGAAGATACAGAAAGTCCCAGCTATGGACCTAGTGCATCATCCTAACTGAGGTCTCTTGCATTTCCCTACAAATAATTGGATCTGATATGGAGATGTTTAGTGAAGTAGAATGGAAAAAATCAAATGCAACAACACAAAAACTAGTCTGTAACTGTCGTTCGAAATATGTTTTGCGCAGTGTTAACTGAAACATGGATATCTGACTCATACTTAGTCCGTTTTGGCTGCACAAGTAGTCAAAACATTTGTGACGACTAGATGCTACAAAGGATTCTTTCACAGGGAACTTTTGGAGAACTTTTCTTAAGGAGTTCGTTCAGAAACTTGTATAGAAACTTTCTTAATGAGCACTCGACAAATGCATTTCGAGAACATACACGAAGCCCTAGCTATGGACCTAGTGCATCATCCTAACTGAGGTCTCTTGCATTTCCCTACAAGTAATTGGATCTCATATGGAGATGTTTAGTGAAGTAGAATGGAAAAAATCGAATACAACTACACAAGAACTAGTCTGTAACTGTCGTTCGGAATCAGTTTTGCGCAGTGTTAACTGAAACATGGATATCTGACTCGTACGAAGTCCGTTTTGGCTCCACAAGTAGTCAAAACGTTTGTGAAGACCAGATGCTTCAAAGGATTCTTTCACGGTGAACTTTTGGAGAACTTTTCTTAAGGAGTTCGTTCAGAAACTTGTATAGAAACTTTCTTAATGAGCACTCGACAAACGCATTTCGAGAACATACACAACGTCCCAGCTATGGACCTAGTGCATCATCATAACTGAGGTCTCTTCCATTTCCCTAGAAGTAATTGGATCTCATATGGAGATGTTTAGTGAAGTAGAATGGAAAAAATCGAATGCAACTACACAAAAACTAGTCTGTAACTGTCGTTCGGAATCAGTTTTGCGCAGTGTTAACTGAAACGTGGATATCTGACTCGTACGGAGTCTGTTTTGGCTCCAGAAGTAGTCAAAACGTTTGTGACGACCAGATGCTTCAAAGGATTCTTTCACAGGGAACTTTTGGAGAACTTTTCTTAAGGAGTTCGTTCAGAAACTTGTATAGAATCTTTCTTAATGAGCACTCGACAAACGCATTTCGAGAACATACAGAAAGTCCCAGCTATGGACCTAGTGCATCATCCTAACTGAGGTCTCTTGCATTTCCCTAGAAGTAATTGGATCTCATATGGAGATGTTTAGTGAAGTAGAATGGAAAAAATCGAATGGAACTACACAAGAACTAGTCTGTAACTGTCGTTCGGAATCAGTTTTGCGCAGTGTTAACTGAAACGTGGATATCTGACTGGTACGGAGTCTGTTTTGGCTCCACAAGTAGTCAAAACGTTTGTGACGACCAGATGCTTCAAAGGATTCTTTCACAGGGAACTTTTGGAGAACTTTTCTTAAGGAGTTCGTTCAGAAACTTGTATAGAAACTTTCTTAATGAGCACTCGACAAACGCATTTCGAGAACATACACAACGTCCCAGCTATGGAACTAGTGCATCATCATAACTGAGGTTTCTTGCATTTACCTACAATTAATTGGCTCTCATATGGAGATGTTTAGTGAAGTAGAATGGAAAAAATCGAATGCAACTACACAAGAACTAGTCTGTAACTTCGTTCGGAATCAGTTTTGCGCAATGTTAACTGAAACGTGGATATCTGACTCGTACGGAGTCCGTTTTGGCTCCACAAGTAGTCAAAATGTTTGTGACGACCAGATGCTTCAAAGGATTCTTTAACAGGGAACTTTTGGAGAACTTTTCTTAAGGAGTTCGTTCAGAAACTTGTATAGAAACTTTCTTAATGAGCACTCGACAAACGCATTTCGAGAACATACACAACGTCCCAGCTATGGACCTAGTGCATCATCATAACTAAGGTCTCTTCCATTTACCTAGAAGTAATTGGATCTCATATGGAGATGTTTAGTGAAGTAGAATGGAAAAAATCGAATGCAACTACACAAGAACTAGTCTGTAACTGTTGTTCGGAATCAGTTTTGCCCAGTGTTAACTGAAACGTGGATATCTGACTCGTACGGAGTCCGTTTTGGCTCCACAAGTAGTCAAAACGTTTGTGACGACCAGATGCTTCAAAGGATTCTTTCACAGGGAACTTTTGGAGAACTTTTCTTAAGGAGTTCGTTCAGAAACTTGTATAGAATCTTTCTTAATGAGCACTCGACAAACGCATTTCGAGAACATACAGAAAGTCCCAGCTATGGACCTAGTGCATCATCCTAACTGAGGTCTCTTGCATTTCCCTAGAAGTAATTGGATCTCATATGGAGATGTTTAGTGAAGTAGAATGGAAAAAATCGAATGGAACTACACAAGAACTAGTCTGTAACTGTCGTTCGGAATCAGTTTTGCGCAGTGTTAACTGAAACGTGGATATCTGACTGGTACGGAGTCTGTTTTGGCTCCACAAGTAGTCAAAACGTTTGTGACGACCAGATGCTTCAAAGGATTCTTTCACAGGGAACTTTTGGAGAACTTTTCTTAAGGAGTTCGTTCAGAAACTTGTATAGAAACTTTCTTAATGAGCACTCGACAAACGCATTTCGAGAACATACACAACGTCCCAGCTATGGAACTAGTGCATCATCATAACTGAGGTTTCTTGCATTTCCCTACAAGTAATTGGCTCTCATATGGAGATGTTTAGTGAAGTAGAATGGAAAAAATCGAATGCAACTACACAAGAACTAGTCTGTAACTTCGTTCGGAATCAGTTTTGCGCAATGTTAACTGAAACGTGGATATCTGACTCGTACGGAGTCCGTTTTGGCTCCACAAGTAGTCAAAATGTTTGTGACGACCAGATGCTTCAAAGGATTCTTTAACAGGGAACTTTTGGAGAACTTTTCTTAAGGAGTTCGTTCAGAAACTTGTATAGAAACTTTCTTAATGAGCACTCGACAAACGCATTTCGAGAACATACACAACGTCCCAGCTATGGACCTAGTGCATCATCATAACTAAGGTCTCTTGCATTTCCTAGAAGTAATTGGATCTCATATGGAGATGTTTAGTGAAGTAGAATGGAAAAAATCGAATGCAACTACACAAGAACTAGTCTGTAACTGTCGTTCGGAATCAGTTTTGCGCAGTGTTAACTAAAACATGGATATCTGACTCGTACGGAGTCTGTTTTGGCTCCACAAGTAGTCAAAATGTTTGTGACGACCAGATGCTTCAAAGGATTCTTTCACAGGGAACTTTTGGAGAACTTTTCTTAAGGAGTTCGTTCAGAAACTTGTATAGAATCTTTCTTAATGAGCACTCGACAAACGCATTTCGAGAAGATACAGAAAGTCCCAGCTATGGACCTAGTGCATCATCCTAACTGAGGTCTCTTGCATTTCCCTACAAATAATTGGATCTGATATGGAGATGTTTAGTGAAGTAGAATGGAAAAAATCAAATGCAACAACACAAAAACTAGTCTGTAACTGTCGTTCGAAATATGTTTTGCGCAGTGTTAACTGAAACATGGATATCTGACTCATACTTAGTCCGTTTTGGCTGCACAAGTAGTCAAAACATTTGTGACGACTAGATGCTACAAAGGATTCTTTCACAGGGAACTTTTGGAGAACTTTTCTTAAGGAGTTCGTTCAGAAACTTGTATAGAAACTTTCTTAATGAGCACTCGACAAATGCATTTCGAGAACATACACGAAGCCCTAGCTATGGACCTAGTGCATCATCCTAACTGAGGTCTCTTGCATTTCCCTACAAGTAATTGGATCTCATATGGAGATGTTTAGTGAAGTAGAATGGAAAAAATCGAATACAACTACACAAGAACTAGTCTGTAACTGTCGTTCGGAATCAGTTTTGCGCAGTGTTAACTGAAACATGGATATCTGACTCGTACGAAGTCCGTTTTGGCTCCACAAGTAGTCAAAACGTTTGTGAAGACCAGATGCTTCAAAGGATTCTTTCACGGTGAACTTTTGGAGAACTTTTCTTAAGGAGTTCGTTCAGAAACTTGTATAGAAACTTTCTTAATGAGCACTCGACAAACGCATTTCGAGAACATACACAACGTCCCAGCTATGGACCTAGTGCATCATCATAACTGAGGTCTCTTCCATTTCCCTAGAAGTAATTGGATCTCATATGGAGATGTTTAGTGAAGTAGAAAGGAAAAAATCGAATGCAACTACACAAAAACTAGTCTGTAACTGTCGTTCGGAATCAGTTTTGCGCAGTGTTAACTGAAACGTGGATATCTGACTCGTACGGAGTCTGTTTTGGCTCCAGAAGTAGTCAAAACGTTTGTGACGACCAGATGCTTCAAAGGATTCTTTCACAGGGAACTTTTGGAGAACTTTTCTTAAGGAGTTCGTTCAGAAACTTGTATAGAATCTTTCTTAATGAGCACTCGACAAACGCATTTCGAGAACATACAGAAAGTCCCAGCTATGGACCTAGTGCATCATCCTAACTGAGGTCTCTTGCATTTCCCTAGAAGTAATTGGATCTCATATGGAGATGTTTAGTGAAGTAGAATGGAAAAAATCGAATGGAACTACACAAGAACTAGTCTGTAACTGTCGTTCGGAATCAGTTTTGCGCAGTGTTAACTGAAACGTGGATATCTGACTGGTACGGAGTCTGTTTTGGCTCCACAAGTAGTCAAAACGTTTGTGACGACCAGATGCTTCAAAGGATTCTTTCACAGGGAACTTTTGGAGAACTTTTCTTAAGGAGTTCGTTCAGAAACTTGTATAGAAACTTTCTTAATGAGCACTCGACAAACGCATTTCGAGAACATACACAACGTCCCAGCTATGGAACTAGTGCATCATCATAACTGAGGTTTCTTGCATTTACCTACAATTAATTGGCTCTCATATGGAGATGTTTAGTGAAGTAGAATGGAAAAAATCGAATGCAACTACACAAGAACTAGTCTGTAACTTCGTTCGGAATCAGTTTTGCGCAATGTTAACTGAAACGTGGATATCTGACTCGTACGGAGTCCGTTTTGGCTCCACAAGTAGTCAAAATGTTTGTGACGACCAGATGCTTCAAAGGATTCTTTAACAGGGAACTTTTGGAGAACTTTTCTTAAGGAGTTCGTTCAGAAACTTGTATAGAAACTTTCTTAATGAGCACTCGACAAACGCATTTCGAGAACATACACAACGTCCCAGCTATGGACCTAGTGCATCATCATAACTAAGGTCTCTTCCATTTACCTAGAAGTAATTGGATCTCATATGGAGATGTTTAGTGAAGTAGAATGGAAAAAATCGAATGCAACTACACAAGAACTAGTCTGTAACTGTTGTTCGGAATCAGTTTTGCCCAGTGTTAACTGAAACGTGGATATCTGACTCGTACGGAGTCCGTTTTGGCTCCACAAGTAGTCAAAACGTTTGTGACGACCAGATGCTTCAAAGGATTCTTTCACAGGGAACTTTTGGAGAACTTTGCTTAAGGAGTTCGTTCAGAAACTTGTATAGAAACTTTCTTAATGAGCACTCGACAAACGCATTTCGAGAACATACACAAAGTCCCAGCTATGGACCTAGTGCATCATCCTAACTGAGGTCTCTTGCATTTCCCTACAAATAATTGGATCTCATATGGAGATGTTTAGTGAAGTAGAATGGAAAAAATCAAATGCAACTACACAAAAACTAGTCTGTAACTGTCGTTCGAAATCAGTTTTGCGCAGTGTTAACTGAAACATGGATATCTGACTCATACGTAGTCCGTTTTGGCTCCACAAGTAGTCAAAACATTTTGACGACCAGATGCTTCAAAGGATTCTTTCACAGGGAACTTTTGGAGAACTTTTCTTAAGGAGTTCGTTCGGAAACTTGTATAGGAACTTTCTTAATCAGCACTCGACAAACGCATTTCGAGAACATACACAAAGCCCTAGCTATGGACCTAGTGCATCATCATAACTGAGGTCTCTTGCATTTCCCTACAAGTAATTGGATCTCATATGGATATGTTTAGTGAAGTAGAATGGAAAAAATCGAATGCAACTACACAAGAACTAGTCTGTAACTGTCGTTCGGAATCAGTTTTGCGAAATGTTAACTGAAACGTGGATATCTGACTCATGCGGAGTCCGTTTTGGCTCCACAAGTAGTCAAAACGTTTGTGACGACCAGATGGTTCAAAGGATTCTTTCACAGGGAACTTTTGGAGAACTTTTCTTAAGGAGTTTGTTCAGAAACTTGTATAGAAACTTTCTTAATGAGCACTCGACAAACGCATTTCGAGAACATACACAAAGTCCCAGCTATGGACCTAGTGCATCATCCTAACTGAGGTCTCTTACATTTCCCTACAAATAATTGGATCTCATATGGAGATGTTTAGTGAAGTAGAATGGAAAAAATCAAATGCAACTACACAAAAACTAGTCTGTAACTGTCGTTAGAAATCAGTTTTGCGCAGTGTTAACTGAAACATGGATATCTGACTCATACTTAGTCCGTTTTGGCTGCACAAGTAGTCAAAACGTTTGTGACGACCAGATGCTACAAAGGATTCTTTCACAGCGAACTTTTGGAGAACTTTTCTTAAGGAGTTCGTTCAGAAACTTGTATAGAAACTTTCTTAACGAGCACTTGACAAACGCATTTTGAGAACATACACAAAGCCCTAGCTATGGACCTAGTGCATTATCATAACTGAGGTCTCTTGCATTTCCCTACAAGTAATTGGATCTCTTATGGAGATGTTTAGTGAAGTAGAATGGAAAAAATCAAATGCAACTACACAAAAACTAGTCTGTAACTGTCGTTCGAAATCAGTTTTGCGCAGTGTTAACTGAAACATGGATATCTGACTCATACGTAGTCCGTTTTGGCTCCACAAGTAGTCAAAACATTTGTGACGACCAGATGCTTCAAAGGATTCTTTCACAGGGAACTTTTGGAGAACTTTTCTTAAGGAGTTCGTTCGGAAACTTGTATAGAAACTTTCTTAATCAGCACTCGACAAACGCATTTCGAGAACATACACAAAGCCCTAGCTATGGACTTAGTGCATCATCATAACTGAGGTCTCTTGCATTTCCCTACAAGTAATTGGATCTCATATGGAGATGTTTAGTGAAGTAGAATGGAAAAAATCGAATGCAACTACACAAGAACTAGTCTGTAACAGTCGTTCGGAATCAGTTTTGCGCAATGTTAACTGAAACATGGATATCTGACTCGTACGGAGTCTGTTTTGGCTCCACAAGTAGTCAAAATGTTTGTGGCGACCAGATGCTTCAAAGGATTCTTTCGCAAGGAACTTTTGGAGAACTTTTCTTAAGGAGTTCGTTCAGAAACTTGTATAGAAACTTTCTTAATGAGCACTCGACAAATGCAGTTCGAGAACATACACAACGTCCCAGCTATGGACCTAGTGCATCATCATAACTGATGTCTCTTATATTTCCCTAGAAGTGATTGGATCTCATATGGAGATGTTTAGTGAAGTAGAATGGAAAAAATCCAATGCAACTACACAAGAACTAGTCTGTAACTTCGTTCGGATTCAGTTTTGCGCAGTGTTAACTGAAACATGGATATCTGACTCGTACGGAGTCTGTTTTGGCTCCACAAGTAGACAAAACGTTTGTGACGACCAGATGCTTCAAAGGATTCTTTCACAGGGAACTTTGCGAGAACTTTTCTTAAGGAGTTCGTTCAGAAACTTGTATATAATCTTTCTTAATGAGCACTCGACAAACGCATTTCGAGAACATATAGAAAGTCCCAGCTATGGACCTAGTGCATCATCCTAACTGAGGTCTCTTGCATTTCCCTAGAAGTAATTGGATCTCATATGGAGATGTTTAGTGAAGTAGAATGGAAAAAATCGAATGCAACTACACAAGAACTAGTCTGTAACTGTCGTTCGGAATCAGTTTTGCGCAGTGTTAACTGAAACGTGGATATCTGACTGGTACGGAGTCTGTTTTGGCTCCACAAGTAGTCAAAACATTTGTGACGACCAGATGCTTCAAAGGATTCTTTCACAGGGAACTTTTGGAGAACTTTTCTTAAGGAGTCCGTTCGGAAACTTGTATAGGAACTTTCTTAATCAGCACTCGACAAACGCATTTCGAGAACATACACAAAGCCCTAGCTATGGACCTAGTGCATCATCCTAACTGAGGTCTCTTGCATTTCCCTACAAGTAATTGGATCTCATATGGAGATGTTTAGTGAAGTAGAATGGAAAAAATCGAATGCAACTACACAAAAACTAGTCTGTAACTGTCGTTCGGAATCAGTTTTGCGCAATGTTAACTGAAACGTGGATATCTGACTCGTACGGAGTCCGTTTTGGCTCCACAAGTAGTCAAAACATTTGTGGCGACCAGATGCTTCAAAGGATTCTTTCGCAAGGAACTTTTGGAGAACTTTTCTTATGGAGTTCGTTCAGAAACTTGTATAGAAACTTTCTTAATGAGCACTCGACAAATTCATTTCGAGAACATACACAAAGCCCTAGCTATGGACCTAGTGCATCATCATAACTGAGGTCTCTTGCATTTCCCTACAAGTAATTGGATCTCATATGGAGATGTTTAGTGAAGTAGAATGGAAAAAATCGAATACAACTACACAAGAACTACTTTGTAACTGTCGTTCGGAATCAGTTTTGCGCAGTGTTAACTGAAACATGGATATCTGACTTGTACGAAGTCCGTTTTGGCTCCACAAGTAGTCAAAATGTTTGTGACGACCAGATACTTCAAAGGATTCTTTCACAGGGAACTTTTGGAGAACTTTTCTTAAGGAGTTCGTTCAGAAACTTGTATATAAACTTTCTTAATGAGCACTCGACAAACGCATTTCGAGAACATACACAACGTCCCAGCTATGGACCTAGTGCATCATCATAACTGAGGTCTCTTGCATTTCCTAGATGTAATTGGATCTCATATGGAGATGTTTAGTGAAGTAGAATGGAAAAAATCGAATGCAACTACACAAGAACTAGCCTGTAACTGTCGTTCGGAATCAGTTTTGCGCAGTGTTAACTGAAACGTGGATATCTGACTCGTACGGAGTCTGTTTTGGCTCCACAAGTAGTCAAAATGTTTGTGAAGACCAGATGCTTCAAAGGATTCTTTCACCGGGAACTTTTGGAGAACTTTTCTTAAGGAGTTCGTTCAGAAACTTGTATAGAAACTTTCTTAATGAGCACTAGACAAACGCATTTCGAGAACATACACGAAGCCCTAGCTATGGACCTAGTGCATCATCATAACTGAGGTCTCTTGCATTTCCCTACAAGTAATTGGATCTCATATGGAGATGTTTAGTGAAGTAGAATGGAAAAAATCGAATACAACTACTAAAGAACTAGTCTGTAACTGTCGTTCGGAATCAGTTTTGCGCAGTGTTAACTGAAACATGGATATCTGACTCGTACGAAGTCCGTTTTGGCTCCACAAGTAGTCAAAATGTTTGTGAAGACCAGATGCTTCAAAGGATTCTTTCACCGGGAAATTTTGGAGAACTTTTCTTAAGGAGTTCGTTCAGAAACTTGTATAGAAACTTTCTTAATGAGCACTCGACAAACGCATTTCGAGAACATACACAAAGCCCTAGCTATGGACCTAGTGCAATATCACAACTGAGTTCTCTTGCATTTCCCTACAAGTAATTGGATCTCATATGGAGATGCTTAGTGAAGTAGAATGGAAAAATTCGAATGCAACTACACAAGAACTAGTCTGTAACTGTCGTTCGGAATCAGTTTTGCGCAGTGTTAACTGAAACGTGGATATCTGATTCGTACGGAGTCTGTTTTGGCTCCACAAGTAGTCAAAACGTTTGTGACGACCAGATGCTTCAAAGGATTCTTTCACAAGGAACTTTTGGAGAACTTTTCTTAAGGAGTTCGTTCAGAAACTTGTATAGAAACTTTCTTAATGAGCACTCGACAAACGCATTTCGAGAACATACACAACGTCCCAGCTATGGACCTAGTGCATCATCATAACTGAGGTCTCTTGCATTTCCCTACAAGTAATTGGATCTCATATGGAGATGTTTAGTGAAGTAGAATGGAAAAAATGGAATGCAACTACACAAGAACTAGTCTGTAACTGTTGTTCGGAATCAGTTTTGCCCAGTGTTAACTGAAACGTGGATATCTGACTCGTACGGAGTCCGTTTTGGCTCCACAAGTAGTCAAGACGTTTGTGACGAGCAGATGCTTCAAAGGATTCTTTCACAGGGAACTTTTGGAGAACTTTTCTTAAGGAGTTCGTTCAGAAACTTGTATAGAAACTTTCTTAATGAGCACTCGACAAACGCATTACGAGAACATACACAAAGTCCCAGCTATGGACCTAGTGCATCATCCTAACTGAGGTCTCTTGCATTTCCCCACAAATAATTGGATCTCATATGGAGATGTTTAGTGAAGTAGAATGGAAAAAATCAAATGCAACTACACAAAAACTAGTCTGTAACTGTCGTTCGAAATCAGTTTTGCGCAGTGTTAACTGGAACATGGATATCTGACTCATACGTAGTCCATTTTGGCTCCACAAGTAGTCAAAACATTTGTGACGACCAGATGCTTCAAAGGATTCTTTCACAGGGAACTTTTGGAGAACTTTTCTTAAGGAGTTCGTTCGGAAACTTGTATAGAAACTTTCTTAATCAGCACTCGACAAACGCATTTCGAGAACATACACAAAGCCCTAGCTATGGACCTAGTGCATCATCAGCACTGAGGTCTCTTGCATTTCCCTACAAGTAATTGGATCTCATATGGAGATGTTTAGTGAAGTAGAATGGAAAAAATCGAATGCAACTACACAAGAACTAGTCTGTAACTGTCGTTCGGAATCAGTTTTGCGCAATGTTAACTGAAACGTGGATATCTGACTCGTACGGAGTCCGTTCTGGCTCCACAAGTAGTCAAAACGTTTGTGGCGACCAGATGCTTCAAAGGATTCTTTCGCAAGGAACTTTTGGAGAACTTTTCTTAAGGAGTTCGTTCAGAAACTTGTATAGAAACTTTCTTAATGAGCACTCGACAAATGCATTTCGAGAACATACACAACGTCCCAGCTATGGACCTAGTGCATCATCATAACTGAGGTCTCTTATATTTCCCTAGAAGTGATTGGATCTGATATGGAGATGTTTAGTGAAGTAGAATGGAAAAAATCGAATGCAACTACACAAGAACTAGTCTGTAACTTCGTTCGGAATCAGTTTTGCGCAGTGTTAACTGAAACATGGATATCTGACTCGTACGGAGTCTGTTTTGGCTCCACAAGTAGTCAAAACGTTTGTGACGACCAGATGCTTCAAAGGATTCTTTCACAGGGAACTTTTGGAGAACTTTTCTTAAGGAGTTCGTTCAGAAACTTGTATAGAAACTTTCTTAATGAGCACTCGACAAACGCATTTCGAGAACATACACAAAGTCCCAGCTATGGACCTAGTGCATCATCATAACTGAGGTCTCTTGCATTTCCCTACAAGTAATTGGATCTCATATGGAGATGTTTAGTGAAGTAGAATGGAAAAAATCAAATGCAACTACAGAAAAACTAGTCTGTAACTGTCGTGAGAAATCAGTTTTGCGCAGTGTTAACTGAAACATGGATATCTGACTCATACTTAGTCCGTTTTGGCTGCACAAGTAGTCAAAATGTTTGTGACGACCAGATGCTACAAAGGATTCTTTCACTGGGAACTTTTGGAGAACTTTTCTTAAGGAGTTCGTTCAGAAACTTGTATAGAAACTTTCTTAATGAGCACTTGACAAACGCATTTTGAGAACATACACAAAGCCCTAGCTATGGACCTAGTGCATTATCATAACTGAGGTCTCTTGCATTTCCCTACAAGTCATTGGATCTCATATGGAGATGTTTAGTGAAGTAGAATGGAAAAAATCAAATACAACTACACAAGAACTAGTCTGTAACTGTCGTTCGGAATCAGTTTTGCGCAGTGTTAACTGAAACATGGATATCTTACTTGTACGAAGTCCGTTTTGGCTCCACAAGTAGTCAAAAAGTTTGTGACGACCAGATGCTTCAAAGGATTCTTTCACAGGGAACTTTTGGAGAACTTTTCTTAAGGAGTTCGTTCAGAAACTTGTATAGAAACTTTCTTAATGAGCACTCGACAAACGCATTTCGAGAACATACACAACGTCCCAGCTATGGACCTAGTGCATCATCATAACTGAGGTCTCTTCCATTTCCCTAGAAGTAATTGGATCTCATATGGAGATGTTTAGTGAAGTAGAATGGAAAAAATCGAATGCAACTACACAAGAACTAGTCTGTAAATGTCGTTCGGAATCAGTTTTGCGCAGTGTTAACTGAAACGTGGATATCTAACTGGTACGGAGTCTGTTTTGGCTCCAAAAGTAGTCAAAACGTTTGTGACGACCAGATGCTTCAAAGGATTCTTTCACAGGGAACTTTTGGAGAACTTTTCTTACGGAGTTCGTTCAGAAACTTGTATCGAAACTTTCTTAATGAGCACTCTACAAACGCATTTCGAGAACATACACAAAGTCCCAGCTATGGACCTAGTGCATCATCATAACTGAGGTCTCTTGCATTTCCCTAGAAGTAATTGGATCTCATATGGAGATGTTTAATAAAGTAGAATGGAAAAAATCGAATGCAACTACACAAGAACTAGTTTGTAACTGTCGTTCGGAATCAGTTTTGTGCAGTGTTAACTGGAACGTGGATATCTGACTGGTACGGAGTCTGTTTTGGCTCCACAAGTAGTCAAAACGTTTGTGACGACCAGATGCTTCAAAGGATTCTTTCACAGGGAACTTTTGGAGAACTTTTCTTAAGGAGTTCGTTCAGAAACTTGTATAGAAACTTTCTTAATGAGCACTCGACAAACGTATTTCGAGAACATACACAAAGTCCCAGCTATGGACCTAGTGCATCATCCTAACTGAGGTCTCTTGCATTTCCCTACAAATAATTGGATCTCATATGGAGATGTTTAGTGAAGTAGAATGGAAAAAATCAAATGCAACTACACAAAAACTAGTCTGTAACTGTCGTTCGAAATCAGTTTTGCGCAGTGTTAACTGGAACATGGATATCTGATTCATACGTAGTCCGTTTTGGCTCCACAAGTAGTCAAAACGTTAGTGACGACCAGATGCTACAACGGATTCTTTCACAGGGAACTTTTGGAGAACTTTTCTTAAGGAGTTCGTTCAGAAACTTGTATAGAAACTTTCTTAATGAGCACTCGACAAACGCATTTCAAGAACATACACAAAGCCCTAGCTATCGACCTAGTGCATCATCATAACTGAGGTCTCTTTCATTTCCCTACAAGTAATTGGATCTCATATAGAGATGTTTAGTGAAGTAGAATGGAAAAAATCGAATGCAACTACACAAGAACTAGTCTGTAACTGTCGTTCGGAATCAGTTTTGCGCAGTGTTAACTGAAACATGGATATCTGACTCGTACGAAGTCCGTTTTGGCTCCACAAGTAGTCAAAATGTTTCTGAAGACCAGATGCTTCAAAGGATTCTTTCACGGGGAACTTTTGGAGAACTTTTCTTAAGGAGTTCCTTCAGAAACTTGTATAGAAACTTTCTTAATGAGCACTCGACAAACGCATTTCGAGAACATACACAACGTCCCAGCTATGGACCTAGTGCATCATCATAACTGAGGTCTCTTCCATTTCCTTAGAAGTAATTGGATCTCATATGGAGATGTTTAATAAAGTAGAATGGAAAAAATCGAATGCAACTACACAAGAACTAGTTTGTAACTGTCGTTCGGAATCAGTTTTGTGCAGTGTTAACTGGAACGTGGATATCTGACTGGTACGGAGTCTGTTTTGGCTCCACAAGTAGTCAAAACTTTTGTGACGACCAGATGCTTCAAAGGATTCTTTCACAGGGAACTTTTGGAGAACTTTTCTTAAGGAGTTCGTTCAGAAACTTGTATAGAAACTTTCTTAATGAGCACTCGACAAACGTATTTCGAGAACATACACAAAGTCCCAGCTATGGACCTAGTGCATCATCCTAACTGAGGTCTCTTGCATTTCCCTACAAATAATTGGATCTCATATGGAGATGTTTAGTGAAGTAGAATGGAAAAAATCAAATGCAACTACACAAAAACTAGTCTGTAACTGTCGTTCGAAATCAGTTTTGCGCAGTGTTAACTGGAACATGGATATCTGATTCATACGTAGTCCGTTTTGGCTCCACAAGTAGTCAAAACGTTAGTGACGACCAGATGCTACAACGGATTCTTTCACAGGGAACTTTTGGAGAACTTTTCTTAAGGAGTTCGTTCAGAAACTTGTATAGAAACTTTCTTAATGAGCACTCGACAAACGCATTTCAAGAACATACACAAAGCCCTAGCTATGGACCTAGTGCATCATCATAACTGAGGTCTCTTTCATTTCCCTACAAGTAATTGGATCTCATATAGAGATGTTTAGTGAAGTAGAATGGAAAAAATCGAATGCAACTACACAAGAACTAGTCTGTAACTGTCGTTCGGAATCAGTTTTGCGCAGTGTTAACTGAAACATGGATATCTGACTCGTACGAAGTCCGTTTTGGCTCCACAAGTAGTCAAAACGTTTCTGAAGACCAGATGCTTCAAAGGATTCTTTCATGGGGAACTTTTGGAGAACTTTTCTTAAGGAGTTCCTTCAGAAACTTGTATAGAAACTTTCTTAATGAGCACTCGACAAACGCATTTCGAGAACATACACAACGTCCCAGCTATGGACCTAGTGCATCATCATAACTGAGGTCTCTTCCATTTCCTTAGAAGTAATTGGATCTCATATGGAGATGTTTAGTGAAGTAGAATGGAAAAAATCGAATGCAACTACACAAGAACTAGTCTGTAACTGTCGTTCGGAATCAGTTTTGTACAGTGTTAACGGAAACATGGATATCTGACTCGTACGGAGTCCGTTTTGGCTCCACAAGTAGTCAAAATGTTTGTGACGACCAGATGCTTCAAAGTATTCTTTCACAGGGAACTTTTGGAGAACTTTTCTTAAGTAGTTTGTTCAGAAACTTGTATAGAAACTTTCTTAATGAGCACTCGACAAACGCATTCGAGAACATACACAAAGTCCCAGCTATGGACCTAGTGCATCATCCTAACTGAGGTCTCTTGCATTTACCTAGAAGTAATTGGATCTCATATGGAGATGTTTAGTGAAGTAGAATGGAAAAAATCAAATGCAACTACACAAAAACTAGTCTGTAACTGTCCATCGGAATCTGTTTTGCGCAGTGTTAACTGAAACATGGATATCTGACTCATACGCAGTCCGTTTTGGCTCCACAAGTAGTCAAAACGTTTGTGACGACTAGATGCTTCAAAGTATTCTCTTATAGGGAACTTTTTGAGAACTTTTCTTAAGGAGTTTGTTCAGAAACTTGTATAGAAACTTTCTTAATGAGCACTCGACAAACGCATTTCGAGAACATACACAAAGTCCCAGCTATGGACCTATTGCATCATCATAACTGAGGTCTCTTGTATTTCCCTACAAGTAATTGGATATCATATGGAGATGTTTAGTGAAGTAGAATGGAAAAAATCGAATGCAACTACACAAGAACTAGTCTGTAACTGTCGTTCGGAATCAGTTTTGCGCAGTGTTAACTGAAACATGGATATCTGACTCGTACGAAGTCCGTTTTGGCTCCACAATTAGTCAAAACGTTTGTGAAGACCAGATGCTTCAAAGGATTCTTTCACCGGGAACTTTTGGAGAACTTTTCTTAAGGAGTTCCTTCAGAAACTTGTATAGAAACTTTCTTAATGAGCACTCGACAAACGCATTTCGAGAACATACACAACGTCCCAGCTATGGACCTAGTGCATCATCACAACTGAGGTCTCTTGCATTTCCCTACAAGTAATTGGATCTAATATGGAGATGTTTAGCGAAGTAGAATGGAAAAAATCGAATGCAACTACACAAGAACAAGTCTGTAACTGTCGTTCGGAATCAGTTTTGCGAAGTGTTAACTTAAACATGGATATCTGACTCATACGGAGTCCGTTTTGGCTCCACAAGTAGTCAAAACATTTGTGAAGACCAGATGCTTCAAAGGATTCTTTCACAGGGAACTTTTGGAGAACTTTTCTTAAGAAGTTCGTTCAGAAACTTGTATAGAAACTTTCTTAATGAGCACTCGACAAACGCATTTCGACAACATACACAAAGTACCAGCTATGGACCTATTGCATCATCATAACTGAGGTCTCTTGTATTTCCCTACAAGTAATTGGATATCATATGGAGATTTTTAGTGAAGTAGAATGAAAAAAATCGAATGCAACTACACAAGAACTAGTCTGTAACTGTCGTTCGGAATCAGTTTTGTACAGTGTTAACTGAAACATGGATATCTCACTCATACGGAGTCTGTTTTGGCTCCACAAGGAGTCAAAACGTTTGTGATGACCAGATGCTTCAATGTATTCTTTCACAGGGAACTTTTGGAGAACTTTCCTTAAGGAGTTCGTTCAGAAACTTGTATAGAAACTTTCTTAATGAGCACTCGACAAACGCATTCGAGAACATACACAAAGTCCCGGCTATGGACCTAGTGCATCATGATAACTGAGGTCTCTTGCATTTCCCTACAAGTAATTGGATCTAATATGGAGATGTTTAGTGAAGTAGAATGGAAAAAATCAAAAACAACTACACAAGACTAGTCTGTAACTGTCCATCGGAATCTGTTTTGCGCAGTGTTAACTGAAACATGGATATCTGACTCATACGGAGTCCGTTTTGGGTCCACAAGTAGTAAAAACGTTTGTGACGACCAGATGCTTCAAAGGATTCTTTCACAGGGAACTTTTGGAGAACTTTTCTTAAGGAGTTTGTTCAGAAACTTGTATAGAAACTTTCTTAATGAGCACTCGACAAACGCATTTAGAGAACATACACAAAGTCCCAGCTATGGACCTATTGCATCATCATAACTGAGGTCTCTTGTATTTCCCTACAAGTAATTGGAAATCATATGGAGATGTTTAGTGAAGTAGAATGGAAAAAATCGAATGCAACTACACAAGAACTAGTCTGTAACTGTCGTTCGGAATCAGTTTTGCGCAATGTTAATTGAAACAAGGACATCAGAGTCATACGGAGTCTGTTTTGGCTCCACAAGTAGTCAAAACGTTTGTGACAACTAGATGCTTCAAAGGATTCTTTCACAGGTAACTTTTGGAGAACTTTTCTTAAGGAGTTCCTTCAGAAACTTGTATAGAAACTTTCTTAATGAGCACTCGACAAACGCATTTCGAGAACGTACACAAAGCCCAGCTATGGACCTAGTGCATCATCATAACTGAGGTCTCTTGCATTTCCCTACAAGTAATTGGACCTCATATGGAGATGTTTAGCGAAGTAGAATGGAAAAAATCGAATGCAACTACACAAGAACAAGTCTGTAACTATCGTTCGGAATCAGTTTTGCGAAGTGTTAAGTGAAACATGTATATCTAACTCATACGGAGTCCGTTTTGGCTCCACAAGAAGTCCAATCGTTTGTGACGACCAGATGCTTCAAAGGATTCTTTCACAGGGAACTTTTGGAGAACGTTTCTTAAGGAGTTTGTTCAGAAACTTGTATAGAAACTTTCTTAATGAGCACTCGACAAACGCATGAACATACACAAAGTCCCAGCTATGGACCTAGTGCATCATCATAACTGAGGTCTCTTGCATTTCCTTACAAGTAATTGGAACTCATATGCAGATGTTTAGTGAAGTAGAATGGAAAAAATCGAATGCAACTACACAAGAACTAGTCTGTAACTGTCGTTCGGAATCAGTTTTGCGCAGTGTTAACCGAAACATGGATATCTGACTCATACGGAGTCCGTTTTGGCTCCAAAAGTAGTGAAAACATTTGTGACGACCAGATGCTTCAAAGGATTCTTTCATAGGGAACTTTTGGAGAACTTTTCATAAGTAGTTCATTCAGAAACTTATATAGAAACTTTCTTAATGAGCACTCGACAAACGCATTTTGAGAACATACACAAAGTACCAGCTATGGACCTATTGCATCATCATAACTGAGGTCTCTTGTATTTCCCTACAAGTAATTGGATATCATATGGAGATTTTAAGTGAAGTAGAATGAAAAAAATCGAATGCAACTACACAAGAACTAGTTTGTAACTGTCGTTCGGAATCAGTTTTGTACAGTGTTAACTGAAACATGGATATCTCACTCATACGGAGTCCGTTTTGGCTCCACAAGTAGTCAAAACGTTTGTGATGACCAGATGCTTCAATGTATTCTTTCACAGGGAACTTTTGGAGAACTTTTCTTAAGGAGTTCGTTCAGAAACTGTATAGAAACTTTCTTAATGAGCACTCGACAAACGCATTACGAGAACATACACAAAGTCCCGGCTATGGACCTAGTGCATCATCATAACTGAGGTCTCTTGCATTTCCCTACAAGTAATTGGATCTAATATGGAGATGTTTAGTGAAGTAGAATGGAAAAAATCAAAAACAACTACACAAGACTAGTCTGTAACTGTCCATCGGAATCAGTTTTGCGCAGTGTTAACTGAAACATGGATATCTGACTCATACGGAGTCCGTTTTGGGTCCACAAGTAGTAAAAACGTTTGTGGCGACCAGATGCTTCAAATGATTCTTTCACAGGGAACTTTTGGAGAACTTTTCTTAAGGAGTTTGTTCAGAAACTTGTATAGAAACTTTCTTAATGAGCACTCGACAAACGCATTTAGAGAACATACACAAAGTCCCAGCTATGGACCTATTGCATCATCATAACTGAGGTCTCTTGTATTTCCCTACAAGTAATTGGAAATCATATGGAGATGTTTAGTGAAGTAGAATGGAAAAAATCGAATGCAACTACACAAGAACTACTCTGTAACTGTCGTTCGGAATCAGTTTTGCGCAATGTTAATTGAAACAAGGACATCAGACTCATACGGAGTCCGTTTTGGCTCCACAAGTAGTCAAAACGTTTGTGACAACCAGATGCTTCAAAGTATTCTTTCACAGGTAACTTTTGGAGAACTTTTCTTAAGGAGTTCCTTCAGAAACTTGTATAGAAACTTTCTTAATGAGCACTCGACAAACGCATTTCGAGAACGTACACAAAGCCCAGCTATGGACCTAGTGCATCATCATAACTGAGGTCTCTTGCATTTCCCTACAAGTAATTGGATCTCATATGGAGATGTTTAGCGAAGTAGAATGGAAAAAATCGAATGCAACTACACAAGGAAAAGTCTGTAACTATCGTTCGGAATCAGTTTTGCGAAGTGTTAAGTGAAACATGTATATCTGACTCATACGGAGTCCGTTTTGGCTCCACAAGAAGTCAAATCGTTTGTGACGACTAGATGCTTCAAAGGATTCTTTCACAGGGAACTTTTGGAGAACTTTTCTTAAGGAGTTTGTTCAGAAACTTGTATAGAAACTTTCTTAATGAGCACTCGACAAACGCATTTCGAGAACATACACAAAGTCCCAGCTATGGACCTAGTGCATCATCATAACTGAGGTCTCTTGCATTTCCTTACAAGTAATTGGAACTCATATGCAGATGTTTAGTGAAGTAGAATGGAAAAAATCGAATGCAACTACACAAGAACTAGTCTGTAACTGTCGTTCGGAATCAGTTTTGCGCAGTGTTAACCGAAACATGGATATCTGACTCATACGGAGTCCGTTTTGGCTCCAAAAGTAGTCAAAATGTTAGTGACGACCAGATGCTTCAAAGGATTCTTTCATAGGGAACTTTTGGAGAACTTTTCATAAGTAGTTCATTCAGAAACTTATATAGAAACTTTCTTAATGAGCACTCGACAAACGCATTTCGAGAACATCCACAAAGTCCCAGCTATGGACCTAGTGCATCATCATAACTGAGGTTTCTTGCATTTCCCTAGAAGTAATTGCATCTCATATGGAGATGTTTAGTGAAGTAGAATGGAAAAATCAAATGCAACTACACAAGAACTAGTCTGTAACTGTCGTTCGGAATCAGTTTTGTACAGTGTTAACTGAAACATGGATATCTCACTCATACGGAGTCCGTTTTGGCTCCACAAGTAGTCAAAACGTTTGTGATGACCAGATGCTTCAATGTATTCTTTCACAGGGAACTTTTGGAGAACTTTTCTTAAGGAGTTCGTTCAGAAACTTGTATAGAAACTTTCTTAATGAGCACTCGACAAACGCATTCGAGAACATACACAAAGTCCCGGCTATGGACCTAGTGCATCATCATAACTGAGGTCTCTTGCATTTCCCTACAAGTAATTGGATCTAATATGGAGATGTTTAGTGAAGTAGAATGGAAAAAATCAAAAACAACTACACAAGACTAGTCTGTAACTGTCCATCGGAATCTGTTTTGCGCAGTGTTAACTGAAACATGGATATCTGACTCATACGGAGTCCGTTTTGGGTCCACAAGTAGTAAAAACGTTTGTGACGACCAGATGCTTCAAAGGATTCTTTCACAGGGAACTTTTGGAGAACTTTTCTTAAGGAGTTTGTTCAGAAACTTGTATAGAAACTTTCTTAATGAGCACTCGACAAACGCATTTAGAGAACATACACAAAGTCCCAGCTATGGACCTATTGCCTCATCATAACTGAGCTCTCTTGTATTTCCCTACAAGTAATTGGAAATCATATGGAGATGTTTAGTGAAGTAGAATGGAAAAAATCGAATGCAACTACACAAGAACTAGTCTGTAACTGTCGTTCGGAATCAGTTTTGCGCAATGTTAATTGAAACAAGGACATCAGAGTCATACGGAGTCCTTTTTGGCTCCACAAGTAGTCAAAACGTTTGTGACAACCAGATGCTTCAAAGTATTCTTTCACAGGTAACTTCTGGAGAACTTTTCTTAAGGAGTTCCTTCAGAAACTTGTATAGAAACTTTCTTAATGAGCACTCGACAAACGCATTTCGAGAACGTACACAAAGCCCAGCTATGGACCTAGTGCATCATCATAACTGAGGTCTCTTGCATTTCCCTACAAGTAATTGGATCTCATATGGAGATGTTTAGCGAAGTAGAATGGAAAAAATCGAATGCAACTACACAAGAACAAGTCTGTAACTATCGTTCGGAATCAGTTTTGCGAAGTGTTAAATGAAACATGTATATCTGACTCATACGGAGTCCGTTTTGGCTCCACAAGAAGTCAAATCGTTTGTGACGACTAGATGCTTCAAAGGATTCTTTCACATGGAACTTTTGGAGAACTTTTCTTAAGGAGTTTGTTCAGAAACTTGTATAGAAACTTTCTTAATGAGCACTCGACAAACGCATTTCGAGAACATACACAAAGTCCCAGCTATGGACCTAGTGCATCATCATAACTGAGGTCTCTTGCATTTCCTTACAAGTAATTGGAACTCATATGCAGATGTTTAGTGAAGTAGAATGGAAAAAATCGAATGCAACTACACAAGAACTAGTCTGTAACTGTCGTTCGGAATCAGTTTTGCGCAGTGTTAACCGAAACATGGATATCTGACTCATACGGAGTCCGTTTTGGCTCCAAAAGTAGTCAAAACGTTAGTGACGACCAGATGCTTCAAAGGATTCTTTCATAGGGAACTTTTGGAGAACTTTTCATAAGTAGTTCATTCAGAAACTTATATAGAATCTTTCTTAATGAGCACTCGACAAACGCATTTCGAGAACATCCACAAAGTCCCAGCTATGGACCTAGTGCATCATCATAACTGAGGTTTCTTGCATTTCCCTAGAAGTAATTGCATCTCATATGGAGATGTTTAGTGAAGTAGAATGGAAAAACAAATGCAACTACACAAGAAGTAGTCTGTAACTGTCGTCCGGAATCAGTTTTGCGCAGTGTTAACTGAAACATGGATATCTGACTCATACGGAAACCGTTTTGGCTCCACAAGTAGTCAAAACATTTGTGACGACCAGATTCTTCAAAGGATTCTTTCACAGGGAACTTTTGGAGAACTTTTCTTAAGGAGTTCATTCAGAAACTTGTATAGAAACTTTCATAAGGAGCACTGGACAAACGCATTTCGAGAACATACACAAAGCCTCGGCTATGGACCTAGTGCATCATCATAACTGAGGTCTCTTGCATTTCCCTACAAGTAATTGGATCTCATATGGAGATGTTTAGTGAAGTAGAATGGGAAAAATCGAATGCAACTACACAAGAACTAGTCTATAACTGTCGTTCGGAATCAGTTTTGCGTAGTGTTAACTGAAACATGGATATCTGACTTGTACGGAGTCCGTTTTGGCTCCACAAGTAGTCAAAACATTTGTGACGACCAGATGCTTCAAAGGATTCTTTCACAGGGAACTTTTGGAGAATTGTTCTTAAGGAGTTCGTACAGAAACTTGTATATAAACTTTCTTAATGAGTACTCGACAAACGCATTTCGAGAACATACACAACGTCCCAGCTATGGACCTAGTGCATCATCATAACTGAGGTCTCTTGCATTTCCCTAGAAGTAATTGGATCTCATATGGAGATGTTTAGTCAAGTAGAATAGAAAAAATCGAATGCAACTACACAAGAACTAGTCTGTAACTGTCGTTCGGAATCGGTTTTGCGTAGTGTTAACTGAAGCGTGGATATCTTAGTCGTACGGAGTCTATTTTGGCTCCACAAGTAGTCAAAACGTTTGTGACGACCGGATGCTTCAAAGGATTCTTTCACAGGGAACTTTTGGAGAACCTTTCTTAAGGAGTTCGTTCAGAAACTTGTATAGAAACTTTCTTAATGAGCACTCGACGAACGCATTTTGAGAACATACACAAAGTCCCAGCTATGGACCTAGTGCATCATCATAACTGAGGTCTCTTGCATTTCCCTACAAGTAATTGGATCTCCTATGGAGATGTTTAGTGATGTAGAATGGAAAAAATGGAATGCAACTACACAAGAACTAGTCTGTAACTGTCGTTCGGAATCAGTTTTGCGCAGTGTTAACTGAAACATGGATATCTGACTCATACGGAGTCCGTTTTGGCTCCACATGTAGTCAAAACATTTGTGATGACCAGATGCTTCAAAGGATTCTTTCACAGGGAACTTTTGGAGAACTTTTCTTAAGGAGTTCGTTCAGAAACTTGTATAGAAACTTTCTTAATGAGCACTCGACAAACGCATTTCAAGAACATACACAATGTCCCAGCTATGGACCTAGTGCATCATCATAACTAAGGTCTCTTGAATTTCCCTACAAGTAATTAGATCTCATATGGAGATGTTTAGTGAAGTAGAATGTAAAAAATCCAATGCAACTACACAAGAACTAGTGTGTAACTGTCGTTCGGAATCAGTTTTGCGCAGTGTTAACTGAAACATGGATATCTGACTCATACGGAGTCCGTTTTGGCTCCACAAGTAGCCCAAACATTTGTGACGACCATATGCTTCACAGGATTCTTTCACAGGGAACTTTTGGAGAACTTTTCTTAAGGAGTTCGTTCAGAAACTTGTATAGAAACTTTCTTAATGAGCACTCGACAAACGCATTTCGAGAACATACACAAAGCCCCAGCTATGGACCTAGTGCATCATCATAATTGAGGTCTCTTGCATTTCCCTACAAGTAATTGGATCTCATATGGAAATGTTTAGTGAAGTAGAATGGAAAAAATCGAATGCAACTACACAAGAACTAGTCTGTAACTGTCATTCGGAATCAGTTTTGCGCAGTGTTAACTGAAACATGGATATCTGACTCATACGGAGTCCGTTTTGGCTCCACAAGTAGTCAAAACGTTTGTGACGACCAGATGCTTCAAAGGATTCTTTCACAGGGAACTTTTGGAGAACTTTTCTTAAGGAGTTCGTTCAGAAACTTGTATAGAAACTTTCTTAATGAGCACTCGACAAACGCATTTCCAGAACATACCCAAAGTCCTAGCTATGGGCCTAGTGCATCATCATAACTGAGGTCTCTTGCATTTCCCTACAAGTAATTGGATCTCATATGGAGATGTTTAGTGAAGTAGAATGGAAAAAATCGAATGCAACTACACAAGAACTAGTCTGTAACTGTCGTTCGGAATCAGTTTTGCGCAGTGTTAACTGAAACATGGATATCTGACTCATACGGAGTCCGTTTTGGCTCCACATGTAGTCAAAACATTTGTGATGACCAGATGCTACAAAGGGTTCTTTCACAGGGAACTTTTGGAGAACTTTTCTTAAGGAGTTCGTTCAGAAACTTGTATAGAAACTTTCTTAATGATCACTCGACAAACGCATTTCGAGAACATACACAATGTCCCAGCTATGGACCTAGTGCATCATCATTACCGAGGTCTCTTGAATTTCCCTACAAGTAATTGGATCTCATATGGAGATGTTTAGTGAAGTAGAATGTAAAAAATCGAATGCAACTACACAAAAACTAGTCTGTAACTGTTGTTCGCAATCAGTTTTGCGCAGTGTTAACTGAAACAGGGATATCTGACTCATACGGAGTCCGTTTTGGTTCCACAAGTAGTCCAAACATTTGTGATGACCAAATGCTTCAAATGATTCTTTCACATGGAACTTTTGGAGAACTTTTCTTAAGGAGTTCTTCAGAAACTTGTATATAAACTTTCTTAATGAGCACTCGACAAACGCATTTCGAGAACATACACAAAGTCCCAGCTATGGACCTAGTGCATCATAATAAAAGAGGTATCTTGCATTTCCCTACAAGTAATTAGATCTCATATGGAGATGTTTAGTGAAGTAGAATGGAAAAAATCGAATGCAACTACACAAGAACTAGTCTGTAACTGTTGTTCGGAATCAGTTTTGCGCAGTGTTAACTGAAACATGGATATCTGACTCATACGGAAACCGTTTGGCTCCACAAGTAGTCAAAACATTTGTGACGACCAGATGCTTCAAAGGATTCTTTCACAGGGAACTTTTGGAGAACTTTTCTTAAGGAGTTCGTTCAGAAACTTGTATAGAAACTTTCTTAATGAGCACTCGATAAACGCATTTCGAGAACATACACAAAGTCCCAGCTATGGACCTAGTGCATCATCATAACTGAGGTCTCTTGCATTTCCCTACAAGTAATTGGATCTCATACAGAGATGTTTAGTGAAGTAGAATGGAAAAAATGGAATGCAACTACACAAGAACTAGTCTGTAACTGTCGTTCGGAATCTATTTTGCGCAATGTTAACTGAAACATGGATATCTGACTCATACGGAGTCCGTTTTGGCTCCACAAGTAGTCAAAACATTTGTGACGACCAGATGCTTCAAAGGATTCTTTCACAGGGAACTTTTGGAGAACTTTTTTAAGGAGTTCGTTCAGAAACTTGTATAGAAACTATCTTAATGAGCACTCGACAAACGCATTTCGAGAACATACACAAAGTCCCAGCTATGGACCTAGTGCATCATCATAACTGAGGTCTCTTGCATTTCCCTACAAGTAATTGGATCTCATATGGAGATGTTTAGTGAAGTAGAATGGAAAAAATCAAATGCAACTACACAAGAACTAGTCTGTAGCTGTCGTTCGGAATCAGTTTTGCGCAGTGTTAACTGAAACATGGATATCTGACTCATACGGAGTCCGTTTTGGCTCCAAAAGTAGTCAAAATGTTTCTGACGACTAGATGCTTCAAAGGTTTCTTTCGCAGGTATCTTTTGGAGAACTTTTCTTAAGGAGTTCGTTTAGAAACTTGTATAGTAACTTTCTTAATGAGCACTCGACAAACGCATTTCGAGAACATACACAAAGTCCCAGCTATGGACCTAGTGGATCATCATAACTGAGGTCTCTTGAATTTCCCTACAAGTAATTGATATCGAGATGTTTAGTGAAGTGGAATGGAAAAAATCGAATGCAACTACACAATAACTAGTCTGTAACTGTCGTTCGGAATCAGTTTTGCGTAGTGTTAACTGACACATGGATATCTGACTCATACGGAGTCTGTTTTGGTTCCAAAAGTAGGTGAAACGTTTCTGACGACTAGATGCTTCACAGGATTCTTTCGCAGGGAACTTTTGGAGAACTTTTCTTAAGGAGTTCGTTCAGAAACTTGCATAGAAACTTTCTTAATGAGCACTCGACAAACGCATTTCGAGAACATACACAATGTCCCAGCTATGGACCTAGTGCATCATCATAACTGAGGTGTCTTGCATTTCCCTACAAGTAATTGGATCTCATATGGAGATGTTTAGTGAAGTAGAATGGAAAAATCGAATGCAACTACACAAGAACTAGTCTGTAACTCTCGTTCGGAATCAGTTTTGCGTAGTGTTAACTGAAACATGGATATCTGACTCATACGGAGTCCGTTTGGGCTCCACAAATAGTCAAAACGTTTGTGACGACCAGATGCTTCAAATGATTCTTTCACAGGGAACTTTTGGAGAACTTTTCTTAAGGAGTTCTTCAGAAACTTGTATAGAAACTTTCTTAATGAGCTCTCGACAAACGCATTTCGAGAACATACACAAAGTCCCAGCTATGGAACTAGTGCATCATCATAAATGAGGTATCTTGCATTTCCCTACAAGTAATTAGATCTCATATGGAGATGTTTAGTGAAGTAGAATGGAAAAAATCGAATGCAACTACACAAGAACTAGTCTGTAACTGTCGTTCGGAATCAGTTTTGCGCAGTGTTAACTGAAACATGGATATCTGACTCATACGGAAACCGTTTTGGCTCCACAAGTAGTCAAAACATTTGTGACGACTAGATGCTTCAAAGGATTCTTTCACAGGGAACTTTTGGAGAACTTTTCTTACGTTGTTCATTCAGAAACTTGTATAGAAACTTTCTTAATGAGCACTCGACAAACGCATTCCGAGAACATACACAAAGCCCCAGCTATGGACCTAGTGCATCATCATAACTGAGGTCTCTTGCATTTCCCTACAAGTAATTGGATCTCATACAGAGATGTTTAGTGAAGTACAATGGAAAAAATGGAATGTAACTACACAAGAACTAGTCTGTAACTGTCGTTCGGAATCTGTTTTGCGCAGTGTTAACTGAAACATGGATATTTGACTCATACGGAGTCCGTTTTGGCTCCACAAGTAGTCAAAATGTTTGTGACGACCAGATGCTTCAAAGGATTCTTTCACAGGGAACTTTCGGAGAACTTTCTTAAAGAGTTCGTTCAGAAACTTGTATAGAAACTTTCTTAATGAGCACTCGACAAACGCATTTCGAGAACATACACAAAGTCCCAGCTATGGACCTAGTGCAACATTATAACTGAGGTCTCTTGCATTTCCCTACAAGTAATTAGATCTCATATGGAGATGTTTAGTGAAGTAGAATGGAAAAAATCGAATGCAACTACACAAGAACTAGTCTGTAACTGTCGTTCGGAATCAGTTTTGCGCAGTGTTAACTGAAACATGGATATCTGACTCATACGGAAACCGTTTTGGCTCCACAAGTAGTCAAAACATTTGTGACGACCAGATGCTTCAAAGCATTCTTTCACATGGATCTTTTGGAGAACTTTTCTGAAGGAGTTCGTTCAGAAACTTGTATAGAAACTTTCTTAATGAGCACTCGATAAACGCATTTCGAGAACATACACAAAGTCCCAGCTATGGACCTAGTGCATCATCATAACTGAGGTCTCTTGCATTTCCCTACAAGTAATTGGATCTCATACAGAGATGTTTAGTGAAGTAGAATGGAAAAAATGGAATGCAACTACACAAGAACTAGTCTGTAACTGTCGTTCGGAATCTATTTTGCGCAGTGTTAACTGAAACATGGATATCTGACTCATACGGAGTCCGTTTTGGCTCCACAAGTAGTCAAAACGTTTGTGACGACCAGATGCTTCAAAGGATTCTTTCACAGGGAACTTTTGGAGAACTTTTTTAAGGAGTTCGTTCAGAAACATGTATAGAAACTATCTTAATGAGCACTCGACAAACGCATTTCGAGAACATCCACAAAGTCCCAGCTATGGACCTAGTGCATCATACTAACTGAGGTCTCATGCATTTCCCTACAAGTAATTGGATCTCATATGGAGATGTTTAGTGAAGTAGAATGGAAAAAATCAAATGCAACTACACAAGAACTAGTCTGTAACTGTCGTTCGGAATCAGTTTTGCGTAGCGTTAACTGAAACATGGATATCTGACTCATACGGAGTCCGTTTTGGCTACAAAAGTAGTCAAAACGTTTCTAACGACTAGATGCTTCAAAGGTTTCTATCGCAGGTATCTTTTGGAGAACTTTTCTTAAGGAGTTCGTTTAGAAACTTGTATAGAAACTTTCTTAATGAGCACTCGACAAACGCATTTCGAGAACATACACAAAGTCCCAGCTATGGACCTAGTGGATCATCATAACTGAGGTCTCTTGCATTTCCCTACAAGTAATTGATATGGAGATGTTTAGTGAAGTGGAATGGAAAAAATCGAATGCAACTACACAATAACTAGTCTGTAATTGTCGTTCGGAATCAGTTTTGCGTAGTGTTAACTGACACATGGATATCTGACTCATACGGAGTCTGTTTTGGCTCCAAAAGTAGGTGAAACGTTTCTGACGACTAGATGCTTCACATGATTCTTTCGCAGGGAACTTTTGGAGAACTTTTCTTAAGGAGTTCGTTCAGAAACTTGCATAGAAACTTTCTGAATGAGCACTCGACAAACGCATTTCGAGAACATACACAATGTCCCAGCTATGGACCTAGTGCATCATCATAACTGAGGTGTCTTGCATTTCCCTACAAGTAATTGGATCTCATATGGAGATGTTTAGTGAAGTAGAATGGAAAAATCGAATGCAACTACACAAGAACTAGTCTGTAACTATCGTTCGGAATCAGTTTTGCGTAGTGTTAACTGAAACATGGATATCTGACTCATACGGAGTCCGTTTGGGCTCCACAAGTACTCAAAACGTTTGTGATGACCAGATGCTTCAAATGATTCTTTCACAGGGAACTTTTGGAGAACTTTTCTTAAGGAGTTCTTCAAAAACTTGTATAGAAACTTTCTTAATGAGCTCTCGACAAACGCATTTCGAGAACATACACAAAGTCCCAGCTATGGAACTAGTGCATCATCATAAATGAGGTATCTTGCATTTCCCTACAAGTAATTAGATCTCATATGGAGATGTTTAGTGAAGTAGAATGGAAAAAATCGAATGCAACTACACAAGAACTAGTCTGTAACTGTCGTTCGGAATCAGTTTTGCGCAGTGTTAACTGAAACATGGATATCTGACTCATACGGAAACCGTTTTGGCTCCACAAGTAGTCAAAACATTTGCGACGACTAGATGCTTCACAGGATTCTTTCGCAGGGAACTTTTGGAGAACTTTTCTTAAGGAGTTCGTTCAGAAACTTGCATAGAAACTTTCTTAATAAGCACTCGACAAACGCATTTCGAGAACATACACAATGTCCCAGCTATGGACCTAGTGCATCATCATAACTGAGGTGTCTTGCATTTCCCTACAAGTAATTGGATCTCATATGGAGATGTTTAGTGAAGTAGAATGGAAAAATCGAATGCAACTACACAAGAACTAGTCTGTAACTATCGTTCGGAATCAGTTTTGCGTAGTGTTAACTGAAACATGGATATCTGACTCATACGGAGTCCGTTTGGGCTCCATAAGTAGTCAAAACGTTTGTGACGACCAGATGCTTCAAATGATTCTTTCTAAGGGAACTTTTGGAGAACTTTTCTTAAGGAGTTCTTCAGAAACTTGTATAGAAACTTTCTTAATGAGCTCTCGACAAACGCATTTCGAGAACATACACAAAGTCCCAGCTATGGAACTAGTGCATCATCATAAATGAGGTATCTTGCATTTCCCTACAAGTAATTAGATCTCATATGGAGATGTTTAGTGAAGTAGAATGGAAAAAATCGAATGCAACTACACAAGAACTAGTCTGTAACTGTCGTTCGGAATCAGTTTTGCGCAGTGTTAACTGAAACATGGATATCTGACTCATACGGAAACCGTTTTGGCTCCACAAGTAGTCAAAACATTTGTGACGACTAGATGCTTCAAAGGATTCTTTCACAGGGAACTTTTGGAGAACTTTTCTTACGTTGTTCATTCAGAAACTTGTATAGAAACTTTCTTAATGAGCACTCGACAAACGCATTCCGAGAACATACACAAAGCCCCAGCTATGGACCTAGTGCATCGTCATAACTGAGGTCTCTTGCATTTCCCTACAAGTAATTGGATCTCATACAGAGATGTTTAGTGAAGTACAATGGAAAAAATGGAATGCAACTACAC
Source organism: Aegilops tauschii subsp. strangulata (assembly GCF_002575655.3). Taxonomy (NCBI): domain Eukaryota; kingdom Viridiplantae; phylum Streptophyta; class Magnoliopsida; order Poales; family Poaceae; genus Aegilops; species Aegilops tauschii. Next base: position 100,217,622 of record NC_053035.3, on the reverse strand, counting down.
AAGAACTAGTCTGTAACTGTCGTTCGGAATCTGTTTTGCGCAGTGTTAACTGAAACATGGATATTTGACTCATACGGAGTCCGTTTTGGCTCCACAAGTAGTCAAAATGTTTGTGACGACCAGATCCTTCAAAGGATTCTTTCACAGGGAACTTTCGGAGAACTTTCTTAAAGAGTTCGTTCAGAAACTTGTATAGAAACTTTCTTAATGAGCACTCGACAAACGCATTTCGAGAACATACACAAAGTCCCAGCTATGGACCTAGTGCAACATTATAACCGAGGTCTCTTGCATTTCCCTACAAGTAATTAGATCTCATATGGAGATGTTTAGTGAAGTAGAATGGAAAAAATCGAATGCAACTACACAAGAACTAGTCTGTAACTGTCGTACGGAATCAGTTTTGCGCAGTGTTAACTGAAACATGGATATCTGACTCATACGGAAACCGTTTTGGCTCCACAAGTAGTCAAAACATTTGTGACGACCAGATGCTTCAAAGGATTCTTTCACATGGAACTTTTGGAGAACTTTTCTGAAGGAGTTCGTTCAGAAACTTGTATAGAAACTTTCTTAATGAGCACTCGATAAACGCATTTCGAGAACATACACAAAGTCCCAGCTATGGACCTAGTGCATCATCATAACTGAGGTCTCTTGCATTTCCCTACAAGTAACTGGATCTCATACAGAGATGTTTAGTGAAGTAGAATGGAAAAAATGGAATGCAACTACACAAGAACTAGTCTGTAACTGTCGTTCGGAATCTATTTTGCGCAGTGTTAACTGAAACATGGATATCTGACTCATACGGAGTCCGTTTTGGCTCCACAAGTAGTCAAAACGTTTGTGACGACCAGATGCTTCAAAGGATTCTTTCACAGGGAACTTTTGGAGAACTTTTTTAAGGAGTTCGTTCAGAAACTTGTATAGAAACTATCTTAATGAGCACTCGACAAACGCATTTCGAGAACATACACAAAGTCCCAGCTATGGACCTAGTGCATCATACTAACTGAGGTCTCTTGCATTTCCCTACAAGTAATTGGATCTCATGTGGAGATGTTTAGTGAAGTAGAATGGAAAAAATCAAATGCAACTACACAAGAACTAGTCTCTAACTGTCGTTCGGAATCAGTTTTGCGCAGTGTTAACTGAAACATGGATATCTGACTCATACGGAGTCCGTTTTGGCTCCAAAAGTAGTCAAAACGTTTCTAACGACTAGATGCTTCAAAGGTTTCTTTCGCAGGTATCTTTTGGAGAACTTTTCTTAAGGAGTTCGTTTAGAAACTTGTATAGAAACTTTCTTAATGAGCACTCGACAAACGCATTTCGAGAACATACACAAAGTCCCAGCTATGGACCTAGTGGATCATCATAACTGAGGTCTCTTGCATTTCCCTACAAGTAATTGATATGGAGATGTTTAGTGAAGTGGAATGGAAAAAATCGAATGCAACTACACAATAAGTAGTCTGTAATTGTCGTTCAGAATCAGTTTTGCGTAGTGTTAACTGACACATGGATATCTGACTCATACGGAGTCTGTTTTGGCTCCAAAAGTAGGTGAAACGTTTCTGACGACTAGATGCTTCACAGGATTCTTTCGCAGGGAACTTTTGGAGAACTTTTCTTAAGGAGTTCGTTCAGAAACTTGCATAGAAACTTTCTTAATGAGCACTCGACAAACGCATTTCGAGAACATACACAATGTCCCAGCTATGGACCTAGTGCATCATCATAACTGAGGTGTCTTGCATTTCCCTACAAGTAATTGGATCTCATATGGAGATGTTTAGTGAAGTATAATGGAAAAATCGAATGCAACTACACAAGAACAAGTCTGTAACTATCGTTCGGAATCAGTTTTGCGTAGTGTTAACTGAAACATGGATATCTGACTCATACGGAGTCCGTTTGGGCTCCACAAGTAGTCAAAACGTTTGTGACGACCAGATGCTTCAAATGATTCTTTCACAGGGAACTTTTGGAGAAGTTTTCTTAAGGAGTTCTTCAGAAACTTGTATAGAAACTTTCTTAATGAGCTCTCGACAAACGCATTTCGAGAACATACACAAAGTCCCAGCTATGGAACTAGTGCATCATCATAAATGAGGTATCTTGCATTTCCCTACAATTAATTAGATCTCATATGGAGATGTTTAGTGAAGTAGAATGGAAAAAATCGAATGCAACTACACAAGAACTAGTCTGTAACTGTCGTTCGGAATCAGTTTTGCGCAGTGTTAACTGAAACATGGATATCTGACTCATACGGAAATCGTTTTGGCTCCACAAGTAGTCAAAACATTTGCGACGACTAGATGCTTCAAAGGATTCTTTCACAGGGAACTTTTGGAGAACTTTTCTTACGTTGTTCATTCAGAAACTTGTATAGAAACTTTCTTAATGAGCACTCGACAAACGCATTCCGAGAACATACACAAAGCCCCAGCTATGGACCTAGTGCATCATCATAACTGAGGTCTCTTGCATTTCCCTACAAGTAATTGGATCTCATACAGAGATGTTTAGTGAAGTACAATGGAAAAAATGGAATGCAACTACACAAGAACTAGTCTGTAACTGTCGTTCGGAATCTGTTTTGCGCAGTGTTAACTGAAACATGGATATCTGACTCATACGGAGTCCGTTTTGGCTCCACAAGTAGTCAAAGTGATTGTGACGACCAGATGCTTCAAAGGATTCTTTCACAGGGAACTTTCGGAGAACTTTCTTAAAGAGTTCGTTTAGAAACTTCTATAGAAACTTTCTTAATGAGCACTCGACAAACGCATTTCGAGAACATACACAAAGTCCCAGCTATGGACCTAGTGCAACATTATAACTGAGGTCTCTTGCATTTCCCTACAAGTAATTAGATCTCATATGGAGATGTTTAGTGAAGTAGAATGCAAAAAATCGAATGCAACTACACAAGAACTAGTCTGTAACTGTCGTTCGGAATCAGTTTTGCGCAGTCTTAACTGAAACATGGATATCTGACTCATACGGAGTCCGTTTTGGCTCCAAAAGTAGTCAAAACGTTTTTGACGACTAGATGCTTCAAAGGTTTCTGTCGCAGGGAACTTTTGGAGAACTTTTCTTAAGGAGTTCGTTTAGAAACTTGTATAGAAACTTTCTTAATGAGCACTCGACAAACGCATTACGAGAACATACACAATGTCCCAGCTATGGACCTAGTGCATCATCATAACCGAGGTCTCTTGCATTTCCCTACAAGTAATTGGATCTCATATGGAGATGTTTAGTGAAGTAGAATTGAAAAATCGAATGCAGCTACACAAGAAGTAGTCTCTAACTATCGTTCGGAATCAGTGTTGCGTAGTGTTAACTGAAACATGGATATCTGACGCATACGGAGTCCGTTTTGGCTCCACAAGTAGTCAAAACGTTTTTGACGACCAGACGCTTCAAAGGATTCTTTCACAGGGAACTTTTAAAGAAGTTTTCTTAAGGAGTTCATTCAGAAACTTGTATAGAAACTTTCTTAATGAGCACTCGACAAACGCATTTCGAGAACATACACAAAGTCCCAGCTATGAACCTAGTGCATCATCATAACTGAGGTCTCTTGCATTTCCCTACAAGTAATTGGATCTCATATGGAGATGTTTAGTAAAGTAGAATGGAAAAAATGGAATGCAACTACCCAAGAACTAGTCTGTAACTGTCGTTCGGAATCAGTTTTGCGTAGTGTTCACTGAAACATGGATATCTGACTCATACGGAGTCCGTTTTAGCTCCACAAGTAGTCAAAACGTTTGTGAGGACCAGATGCTTCAAAGGATTCTTTCACAGGGAACTTTTGGAGAACTTTTCTTAAGGAGTTCGTTCGGAAACTTGTATAGAAACTTTCTTAATGAGTACTCGACAAACGCATTTCGAGAACATACACAAAGTCCCAGCTATGGACCTAGTGGATCATCATAACTGAGGTCTCTTGCATTTCCCTACAAGTAATTGATAAGGAGATGTTTAGTGAAGTGGAATGAAAAAAATCAAATGCAAATACACAATAACTAGTCTGTAACTGTCGTTCGGAATCAGTTTTGCGTAGTGTTAACTGACACATGGATATTTGACTCATACGGAGTCTGTTTTGGCTCCAAAAGTAGGTGAAACGTTTCTGACGACTAGATGCTTCACAGGATTCTTTCGCAGGGAACTTTTGGGGAACTTTTCTTAAGGAGTTCGTTCAGAAACTTGCATAGGAACTTTCTTAATGAGCACTCGACAAACGCATTTCGAGAACATACACAATGTCCCAGCTATGGACCTAGTGCATCATCATAACTGAGGTGTCTTGCATTTACCTACAAGTAATTGGATCTCATATGGAGATGTTTAGTGAAGTAGAATGCAAAAAATCGAATGCAACTACACAAGAACTAGTCTGTTACTGTCGTTCGGAATCAGTTTTGCGCAGTCTTAACTGAAACATGGATATCTGACTCATACGGAGTCTGTTTTGGCTCCAAAAGTAGGCAAAACGTTTCTGACGACTAGATGCTTCAAAGGTTTCTGTCGCAGGGAACTTTTGGAGAACTTTTCTTAAGGAGTCCGTTTAGAAACTTGTATAGAAACTTTCTTAATGAGCACTCGACAAACGCATTACGAGAACATACACAATGTCCCAGCTATGGACCTAGTGCATCATCATAACCGAGGTCTCTTTCATTTCCCTACAAGTAATTGGATCTCATATGGAGATGTTTAGTGAAGTGGAATGGAAAAAATCGAATGCAACTACACAATAACAAGTCTGTAATTGTCGTTCGGAATCAGTTTTGCATAGTGTAAACTGACACATGGATATTTGACTCATACGGAGTCTGTTTTGGCTCCAAAAGTAGGTGAAACGTTTCTGACGACTAGATGCTTCACAGGATTCTTTCGCAGGGAACTTTTGGAGAACTTTTCTTAAAGAGTTCGTTCAGAAACTTGTATAGAAACTTTCTTAATGAGCACTCGATAAACGCATTTCGAGAACATACACAAAGTCCTAGCTATGGACCTAGTGCATCATCATAACTGAGGTCTCTTGCATTTCCCTACAAGTAATTGGATCTCATACAGAGATGTTTAGTGAAGTAGAATGGAAAAAATGGAATGCAACTACACAAGAACTAGTCTGTAACTGTCGTTCGGAATCTATTTTGCGCAGTGTTAACTGAAACATGGATATCTGACTCATACGGAGTCCGTTTTGGCTCCACAAGTAGTCAAAACGTTTGGGAAGACCAGATGCTTCAAAGGATTCTTTCACAGGGAACTTTTGGAGAACTTTTTTAAGGAGTTCGTTCAGAAACTTGTATAGAAACTATCTTAATGAGCACTCGACAAACGCATTTCGAGAACATACACAAAGTCCCAGCTATGGACCTAGTGCATCATACTAACTGAGGTCTCTTGCATTTCCCTACAAGTAATTGGATCTCATATGGAGATATTTAGTGAAGTAGAATGGAAAAAATCAAATGCAACTACACAAGAACTAGTCTGTAACTGTCGTTCGGAATCAGATTTGCGCAGTGTTAACTGAAACATGGATATCTGACTCATACGGAGTCCGTTTTGGCTCCAAAAGTAGTCAAAACGTTTCTAACGACTAGATGCTTCAAAGGTTTCTTTCGCATGTATCTTTTGGAGAACTTTTCTTAAGGAGTTCGTTTAGAAACTTGTATAGAAACTTTCTTAATGAGCACTCGACAAACGCATTTCGAGAACATACACAAAGTCCCAGCTATGGACCTAGTGGATCATCATAACTGAGGTCTCTTGCATTTCCCTACAAGTAATTGATATGGAGATGTTTAGTGAAGTGGAATGGAAAAAATCGAATGCAACTACACAATAACTAGTCTGTAATTGTCGTTCGGAATCAGTTTTGCGTAGTGTTAACTGACAAATGGATATCTGACTCATACGGAGTCTGTTTTGGCTCCAAAAGTAGGTGAAACGTTTCTGACGACTAGATGCTTCACAGGATTCTTTCGCAGGGAACTTTTGGAGAGCTTTTCTTAAGGAGTTCGTTCAGAAACTTGCATAGAAACTTTCTTAATGAGCACTCAACAAACGCATTTCGAGAACATACACAATGTCCCAGCTATGGACCTAGTGCATCATCATAACTGAGGTGTCTTGCATTTCCCTACAAGTAATTGGATCTCATATGGAGATGTTTAGTGAAGTAGAATGGAAAAATCGAATGCAACTACACAAGAACTAGTCCGTAACTATCGTTCGGAATCAGTTTTGCGTAGTGTTAACTGAAACATGGATATCTGACTCATACGGAGTCCGTTTGGGCTCCACAAGTAGTCAAAACGTTTGTGACGACCAGATGCTTCAAATGATTCTTCACAGGGAACTTTTGGAGAACTTTTCTTAAGGAGTTCTTCAGAAACTTGTATAGAAACTTTCTTAATGAGCTCTCGACAAACGCATTTCGAGAACATACACAAAGTCCCAGCTATGGAACTAGTGCATCATCATAAATGAGGTATCTTGCATTTCCCTACAAGTAATTAGATCTCATATGGAGATGTTTAGTGAAGTAGAATGGAAAAAATCGAATGCAACTACACAAGAACTAGTCTGTAACTGTCGTTCGGAATCAGTTTTGCGTAGTGTTAACTGAAACATGGATATCTGACTCATACGGAAACCGTTTTGGCTCCACAAGTAGTCAAAACATTTGCGACGACTAGATGCTTCAAAGGATTCTTTCACAGGGAACTTTTGGAGAACTTTTCTTACGTTGTTCATTCAGAAACTTGTATAGAAACTTTCTTAATGAGCACTCGACAAACGCATTCCGAGAACATACACAAAGCCCCAGCTATGGACCTAGTGCATCATCATAACTGAGGTCTCTTGCATTTCCCTACAAGTAATTGGATCTCATACAGAGATGTTTAGTGAAGTACAATGGAAAAAATGGAATGCAACTACACAAGAACTAGTCTGTAACTGTCGTTCGGAATCTGTTTTGCGCAGTGTTAACTGAAACATGGATATCTGACTCATACGGAGTCCGTTTTGGCTCCACAAGTAGTCAAAGTGTTTGTGACGACCAGATGCTTCAAAGGATTCTTTCACAGGGAACTTTCGGAGAACTTTCTTAAAGAGCTCGTTTAGAAACTTCTATAGAAACTTTCTTAATGAGCACTCGACAAACGCATTTCGAGAACATACACAAAGTCCCAGCTATGGACCTAGTGCAACATTATAACTGAGGTCTCTTGCATTTCCCTACAAGTAATTAGATCTCATATGGAGATGTTTAGTGAAGTAGAATGCAAAAAATCGAATGCAACTACACAAGAACTAGTCTGTAACTGTCGTTCGGAATCAGTTTTGCGCAGTCTTAACTGAAACATGGATATCTGACTCATACGGAGTCCGTTTTGGCTCCAAAAGTAGTCAAAACGTTTTGGACGACTAGATGCTTCAAAGGTTTCTGTCGCAGGGAACTTTTGGAGAACTTTTCTTAAGGAGTTCGTTTAGAAACTTGTATAGAAACTTTCTTAATGAGCACTCGACAAACGCATTACGAGAACATACACAATGTCCCAGCTATGGACCTAGTGCATCATCATAACTGAGGTCTCTTGCATTTCCCTACAAGTAATTGGATCTCATATGGAGATGTTTAGTGAAGTAGAATTGAAAAATCGAATGCAGCTACACAAGAAGTAGTCTCTAACTATCGTTCGGAATCAGTTTTGCGTAGTGTTAACTGAAACATGGATATCTGACTCATACGGAGTCCGTTTTGGCTCCACAAGTAGTCAAAACGTTTGTGACGACCAGACGCTTCAAAGGATTCTTTCACAGGGAACTTTTAGAGAAGTTTTCTTAAGGAGTTCATTCAGAAACTTGTATAGAAACTTTCTTAATGAGCACTCGACAAACGCATTTCGAGAACATACACAAAGTCCCAGCTATGAACCTAGTGCATCATCATAACTGAGGTCTCTTGCATTTCCGTACAAGTAATTGGATCTCGTATGGAGATGTTTAGTAAAGTAGAATGGAAATAATGGAATGCAACTACACAAGAACTAGTCTGTAACTGTCGTTCGGAATCAGTTTTGCGTAGTGTTCACTGAAACATGGATATCTGACTCATACGGAGTCCGTTTTAGCTCCACAAGTAGTCAAAACATTTGTGAGGACCAAATGCTTCAAAGGATTCTTTCACAGGGAACTTTTGGAGAACTTTTCTTAAGGAGTTCGTTCGGAAACTTGTATAGAAACTTTCTTAATGAGTACTCGACAAGCGCATTTCGAGAACATACACAAAGTCCCAGCTATGGACCTAGTGGATCATCATAACTGAGGTCTCTTGCATTTCCCTACAAGTAATTGATATGGAGATGTTTAGTGAAGTGGAATGGAAAAAATCAAATGCAAATACACAATAACTAGTCTGTAACTGTCGTTCGGAATCAGTTTTGCGTAGTGTTAACTGACACATGGATATCTGACTCATACGGAGTCTGTTTTGGCTCCAAAAGTAGGTGAAACGTTTCTGACGACTAGATGCTTCACAGGATTCTTTCGCAGGGAACTTTTGGAGAACTTTTCTTAAGGAGTTCGTTCAGAAACTTGCATAGAAACTTTCTTAATGAGCACTCGACAAACGCATTTCGAGAACATACACAATGTCCCAGCTATGGACCTAGTGCATCATCGTAACTGAGGTGTCTTGCATTTCCCTACAAGTAATTGGATCTCATATGGAGATGTTTAGTGAAGTAGAATGCAAAAAATCGAATGCAACTACACAAGAACTAGTCTGTAACTGTCGTTCGGAATCAGTTTTGCGCAGTCTTAACTGAAACATGGATATCTGACTCATACGGAGTCCGTTTTGGCTCCAAAAGTAGGCAAAACGTTTCTGACGACTAGATGCTTCAAAGGTTTCTGTCGCAGGGAACTTTTGGAGAACTTTTCTTAAGGAGTTCCTTTAGAAACTTGTATAGAAACTTTCTTAATGAGCACTCGACAAACGCATTACGAGAACATACACAATGTCCCAGCTATGGACCTAGTGCATCATCATAACCGAGGTCTCTTGCATTTCCCTACAAGTAATTGGATCTCACATGGAGATGTTTAGTGAAGTAGAATTGAAAAATCGAATGCAACTACACAAGAACTAGTCTCTAACTATCGTTCGGAATCAGTTTTGCGTAGTGTTAACTGAAACATGGATATCTGACTCATACGGAGTCCGTTTTGGCTCCACAAGTAGTCAAAACGTTTGTGACGACCAGAAGCTTCAAAGGATTCTTTCACAGGGAACTTTTGGAGAACTTTTCTTAAGGAGTTCATTCAGAAACTTGTATAGAAACTTTCTTAAAGAGCAATCGACAAACGCATTTTGAGAACATACACAAAGTCCCAGCTATGAACCTAGTGCATCATCATAACTGAGGTCTCTTGCATTTCCCTACAAGTAATTGGATCTCATATGGAGATGTTTAGTAAAGTAGAATGGAAAAAATGGAATGCAACTACACAAGAACTAGTCTGTAACTGTCGTTCGGAATCAGTTTTGCGCAGTGTTTAATGAAACATGGATATCTGAGTCATACGGAGTTCGTTTTGGCTCCACAAGTAGTCAAAAAGTTTGTGACAACCAAATGCTTCAAAGGATTCTTTCATAGGGAACTTTTGGAGAACTTTTCTTAAGGAGTTCGTTCAGAAACTAATATAGAAACTTTCTTAATGAGCACTCGACAAACGCATTTCGACAACATACACAAAGTCCCAGCTATGGACCTAGTGCATCATCAGAACTGAGGTCTCTTGCATTTCCCTACAAGTAATTGGATCTCATATGGAGATGTTTAGTGAAGTAGAATGGAAAAAATCAAATGCAACTACACAAGAACTAGTCTGTAACTGTCCATCGGAATCTGTTTGCGCAGTGTTAACTGAAACATGGATATCTGACTCATACGGAGTCTGTTTTGGCTCCAAAAGTAGGCGAAACGTTTCTGACGACTAGACGCTTCACAGGATTCTTTGGCAGGGAACTTTTGGAAACTTTTCTTAAGGAGTTCGTTCAGAAACTTGCATAGAAACTTTCTTAATGAGCACTCGACAAACGCATTTCGAGAACATACACAATGTCCCAGCTATGGACCTAGTGCATCATCATAACTGAGGTGTCTTGCATTAACCTACAAGTAATTGGATCGCATATGGAGATGTTTAGTGAAGTAGAATGGAAAAACCGAATGCAACTACACAAGAACTAGTCTGTAACTATCGTTCGGAATCAGTTTTGCGTAGTGTTTACTGGAACATGGATATCTGACTCATACGGAGTCCGTTTGGGCTCCACAAGTAGTCAAAACGTTTGTGACGACCAGATGCTTCAAATGATTCTTTCACAGGGAACTTTTGGAGAACTTTTCTTAAGGAGTTCGTTTAGAAACTTGTATAGAAACTTTCTTAATGAGCACTCGACAAACGCATTTCGAGAACATACACAATTTCCCAGCTATGGAACTAGTGGATCATCATAACCGAGGTGTCTTGCATTTCCCTACAAGTAATTGGATCTCATATGGAGATGTTTAGTGAAGTAGAATGGAAAAATCGAATGCAACTACACAAGAACTAGTCTGTAACTATCGTTCGGAATCAGTTTTGCGTAGTGTTAACTGAAACATGGATATCTGACTCATACGGAGTCCGTTTTGGCTCCACAAGTAGTCAAAACATTTGTGACGACCAGATGCTTCAAAGGATTCTTTCACAGGGAACTTTTGGAGAGCTTTTCTTAAGGAGTTCATTCAGAAACTTGTATAGAAACTTTCTTAATGAGCACTCGACAAACGCATTTCGAGAACATACACAAAGTCCTAGCTATGAACCTAGTGCATCATCATAACTGAGGTCTCTTGCATTTCCCTACAAGTAATTGGATCTCATATGGAGATGTTTAGTAAAGTAGAATGGAAAAAATGGAATGCAACTACACAAAAACTAGTCTGTAACTGTCGTTCGGAATCAGTTTTGCGTAGTGTTAACTGAAACATGGATATCTGACTCATACGGAGTCCGTTTTAGCTCCACAAGTAGTCAAAACGTTTGTGAGGACCAGATACTTCAAAGGATTCTTTCACAGGGAACTTTTGGAGAACTTTTCTTAAGGAATTCGTTCGGAAACTTGTATAGAAACTTTCTTAATGAGTACTCGACAAACGCATTTCGAGAACATACACAAAGTCCCAGCTATGGACCTAGTGGATCATCAGAACTGAGGTCTCTTGCATTTCCCTACAAGTAATTGGATCTCATATGGAGATGTTTAGTGAAGTAGAATGGAAATAATCGAATGCAACTACACAAGAACTAGTCTGTAACTGTCGTTCGGAATCAGTTTTGCGCAGTCTTAACTGAAACATGGATATCTGACTCATACGGAGTCCGTTTTGGCTCCAAAAGTAGTCAAAACGTTTTTGACGACTAGATGCTTCAAAGGATTCTTTCAGAGGGAACTTTTGGAGAACTTTTCTTAAGGAGTTCATTCAGAAACTTGTATAGAAACTTTCTTAATGAGCACTCGACAAACGCATTTCGAGAACATACACAAAGCCCCAGCTATGGACCTAGTGCATCATCATAACTGAGGTCTCTTGCATTTCCCTACAAGTAATTGGATCTCATACAGAGATGTTTAGTGAAGTAGAATGGAAAAAATGGAATGCAACTACACAAGAACTAGTCTGTAACTGTCGTTCGGAATCTATTTTGCGCAGTGTTAACTGAAACATGGATATCTGACTCATACGGAGTCCGTTTTGGCTCCACAAGTAGTCAAAACATTTGTGACGACTAGATGCTTCAAAGGATTCTTTCACAGGGAACTTTTGGAGAACTTTTTTAAGGAGTTCGTTCAGAAACTTGTATAGAAACTTTCTTAATGAGCACTCGACAAACGCATTTCGAGAACATACCCAAAGTCCCAGCTATGGACCTAGTGCATCATCATAACTGAGGTCTCTTGCATTTCCCTACAAGTAATTGGATCTCATATGGAGATGTTTAGTGAATAGAAACTTTCTTAATGAGCACTCGACAAACACATTTCGAGAACATACACAAAGTCCCAGCTATGGACCTAGTGCATCATCATAACTGAGGTCTCTTGCATTTCCCTACAAGTAATTGGATCTCATATGGAGATGTTTAGTGAATAGAAACTTTCTTAATGAGCACTCGACAAACGCATTTCGAGAACATACACAAAGTCCCAGCTATGGACCTAGTGCATCATCATAACTGAGGTCTCTTGCATTTCCCTACAAGTAATTGGATCTCATATGGAGATGTTTAGTGAAGTAGAATGGAAAAAATCAAATGCAACTACACAAGAACTAGTCTGTAACTGTCGTTCGGAATCAGTTTTGCGCAGTGTTAACTAAAACATGGATATCTGACTCATACGGAGTCCGTTTTGGCTCCAAAATTAGTCAAAACTTTTCTGACGACTAGATGCTTCAAAGCTTTCTTTCGCAGGGATCTTTTGGAGAACTTTTCTTAAGGAGTTCGTTTAGAAACTTCTATAGAAACTTTCTTAATGAGCACTCGACAAACGCATTTCGAGAACATACACAAAGTCCCAACTATGGACCTAGTGGATCATCATAACTGTGGTCTCTTGCATTTCCCTACAAGTAATTGATATGGAGATGTTTAGTGAAGTGGAATGGAAAAAATCGAATGCAACTACACAATAACTAGTGTGTAACTGTCGTTCGGAATCAGTTTTGCGTAGTGTTAACTGAAACATGGATATCTGACTCATACGGAGTCTGTTTTGGCTCCAAAAGTAGGTGAAACGTTTCTGACGACTAGATGCTTCACAGGATTCTTTCGCATGGAACTTTTGGAGAACTTTTCTTAAGGAGTTCGTTCAGAAACTTGCATAGAAACTTTCTTAATGAGCACTCGACAAACGCATTTCGAGAACATACACAATGTCCCAGCTATGGACCTAGTGCATCATCATAACTGAGGTGTCTTGCATTACCCTACAAGTAATTGGATCTCATATGGAGATGTTTAGTGAAGTAGAATGGAAAAATCGAATGCAACTACACAAGAACTAGTTTGTAACTATCGTTCGGAATCAGTTTTGCGTAGTGTTAACTGAAACATGGATATCTGACTCATACGGAGTCCGTTTGGGCTCCACAAGTAGTCAAAACGTTTGTGACGACCAGATGCTTCAAATGATTCTTTCACAGGGAACTTTTGGAGAACTTTTCTTAAGGAGTTCTTCAGAAACTTGTATAGAAACTTTCTTAATGAGCTCTCAACAAACGCATTTCGAGAACATACACAAAGTCCCAGCTATGGAACTAGTGCATCATCATAAATGAGGTATCTTGCATTTCCCTACAAGTAATTAGATCTCATATGGAGATTTTTAGTGAAGTAGAATGGAAAAAATCGAATGCAACTACACAAGAACTAGTCTGTAACTGTCGTTCGGAATCAGTTTTGCGCAGTGTTAACTGAAACATGGATATCTGACTCATACGGAAACCGTTTTGGCTCCACAAGTAGTCAAAACATTTGTGACGACTAGATGCTTCAAAGGATTCTTTCACAGGGAACTTTTGGAGAACTTTTCTTACGTTGTTCATTCAGAAACTTGTATAGAAACTTTCTTAATGAGCACTCAACAAACGCATTCCGAGAACATACACAAAGCCCCAGCTATGGACCTAGTGCATCATCATAACTGAGGTCTCTTGCATTTCCCTACAAGTAATTGGATCTCATACAGAGATGTTTAGTGAAGTAGAATGGAAAAAATGGAATGCAACTAGACAAGAACTAGTCTGTAACTGTCGTTCGGAATCTGTTTTGCGCGGTGTTAACTGAAACATGGATATCTGACTCATACGGAGTCCGTTTTGGCTCCACAAGTAGTCAAAATGTTTGTGACGACCAGATGCTTCAAAGGATTCTTTCACAGGGAACTTTCGGAGAACTTTCTTAAAGAGTTCGTTCAGAAACTTCTATAGAAACTTTCTTAATGAGCACTCGACAAACGCATTTCGAGAACATACACAAAGTCCCAGCTATGGACCTAGAGCAACATTATAACTGAGGTCTCTTGCATTTCCCTACAAGTAATTAGATCTCATATGGAGATGTTTAGTGAAGTAGAATGCAAAAAATCGAATGCAACTACACAAGAACTAGTCTGTAACTGTCGTTCGGAATCAGTTTTGCGCAGTCTTAACTGAAACATGGATATCTGACTCATACGGAGTCCGTTTTGGCTCGAAAAGTAGTCAAAACGTTTCTGACGACTAGATGCTTCAAAGGTTTCTTTCGCAGGGAACTTTTGGAGAACTTTTCTTAAGAAGTTCGTTTAGAAACTTGTATAGAAACTTTCTTAATGAGCACTCGACAAACGCATTACGAGAACATACACAATGTCCCAGCTATGGACCTAGTGCATCGTCATAACCGAGGTCTCTTGCATTTCCCTACAAGTAATTGGATCTCATATGGAGATGTTTAGTGAAGTAGAATTGAAAAATCGAATGCAACTACACAAGAACTAGTCTCTAACTATCGTTCGGAATCAGTTTTGCGTAGTGTTAAGTGAAACATGGATATCTGACTCATACGGAGTCCGTTTTGGCTCCACAAGTAGTCAAAACGTTTGTGACGACCAGAAGCTTCAAAGGATTCTTTCACAGGGAACTTTTGGAGAACTTTTCTTAAGGAGTTCATTCAGAAACTTGTATAGAAACTTTCTTAATGAGCACTCGACAAACGCATTTCGAGAACATACACAAAGTCCCAGCTATGAACCTAGTGCATCATCATAACTGAGGTCTCTTGCATTTCCCTACAAGTAATTGGATCTCATATGGAGATGTTTAGTAAAGTAGAATGGAAAAAATGGAATGCAACTACACAAGAACTAGTCTGTAACTATCGTTCGGAATCAGTTTTGCGTAGTGTTAACTGAAACATGGATATCTGACTCATACGGAGTCCGTTTGGGCTCCACAAGTAGTCAAAACGTTTGTGACGACCAGATGCTTCAAATGATTCTTTCACAGGGAACTTTTGGAGAACTTTTCTTAAGGAGTTCTTCAGAAACTTGTATAGAAACTTTCTTAATGAGCTCTCAACAAACGCATTTCGAGAACATACACAAAGTCCCAGCTATGGAACTAGTGCATCATCATAAATGAGGTATCTTGCATTTCCCTACAAGTAATTAGATCTCATATGGAGATGTTTAGTGAAGTAGAATGGAAAAAATCGAATGCAACTACACAAGAACTAGTCTGTAACTGTCGTTCGGAATCAGTTTTGCGTAGTGTTAACTGAAGCATGGATATCTGACTCATACGGAAACCGTTTCGGCTCCACAAGTAGTCAAAACATTTGTGACGACTAGATGCTTCAAAGGATTCTTTCACAGGGAACTTTTGGAGAACTTTTCTTACGTTGTTCATTCAGAAACTTGTATAGAAACTTTCTTAATGAGCACTCGACAAACGCATTCCGAGAACATACACAAAGCCCCAGCGATGGACCTAGTGCATCATCATAACTGAGGTCTCTTGCATTTCCCTACAAGTAATTGGATCTCATACAGAGATGTTTAGTGAAGTAGAATGGAAAAAATGGAATGCAACTACACAAGAACTAGTCTGTAACTGTCGTTCGGAATCTGTTTTGCGCAGTGTTAACTGAAACATGGATATCTGACTCATACGGAGTCCGTTTTGGCTCCACAAGTAGTCAAAATGTTTGGGACGACCAGATGCTTCAAAGGATTCTTTCACAGGGAACTTTCGGAGAACTTTCTTAAAGAGTTCGTTCAGAAACTTCTATAGAAACTTTCTTAATGAGCACTCGACAAACGCATTTCGAGAACATACACAAAGTCCCAGCTATGGACCTAGTGCAACATTATAACTGAGGTCTCTTGCATTTCCCTACAAGTAATTAGATCTCATATGGAGATGTTTAGTGAAGTAGAATGCAAAAAATCGAATGCAACTACACAAGAACTAGTCTGTAACTGTCGTTCGGAATCAGTTTTGCGCAGTCTTAACTGAAAAACATGGATATCTGACTCATACGGAGTCCGTTTTGGCTCCAAAAGTAGTCAAAACGTTTCTGACGACTAGATGCTTCAAAGGTTTCTTTCGCAGGGAACTTTTGGAGAACTTTTCTTAAGGAGTTCGTTTAGAAACTTGTATAGAAACTTTCTTAATGAGCACTCGACAAACGCATTACGAGAACATACACAATGTCCCAGCTATGGACCTAGTGCATCGTCATAACCGAGGTCTCTTGCATTTCCCTACAAGTAATTGGATCTCATATGGAGATGTTTAGTGAAGTAGAATTGAAAAATCGAATGCAACTACACAAGAACTAGTCTCTAACTATCGTTCGGAATCAGTTTTGCGTAGTGTTAAGTGAAACATGGATATCTGACTCATACGGAGTCCGTTTTGGCTCCACAAGTAGTCAAAACGTTTGTAACGACCAGAAGCTTCAAAGGATTCTTTCACAGGGAACTTTTGGAGAACTTTTCTTAAGGAGTTCATTCAGAAACTTGTATAGAAACTTTCTTAATGAGCACTCGACAAACGCATTTCGAGAACATACACAAAGTCCCAGCTATGAACCTAGTGCATCATCATAACTGAGGTCTCTTGCATTTCCCTACAAGTAATTGGATCTCATATGGAGATGTTTAGTAAAGTAGAATGGAAAAAATGGAATGCAACTAGACAAGAACTAGTCTGTAACTATCGTTCGGAATCAGTTTTGCGTAGTGTTAACTGAAACATGGATATCTGACTCATACGGAGTCCGTTTGGGCTCCACAAGTAGTCAAACGTTTGTGACGACCAGATGCTTCAAATGATTCTTTCACAGGGAACTTTTGGAGAACTTTTCTTAAGGAGTTCTTCAGAAACTTGTATAGAATTTTCTTAATGAGCTCTCAACAAACGCATTTCGAGAACATACACAAAGTCCCAGCTATGGAACTAGTGCATCATCATAAATGAGGTATCTTGCATTTCCCTACAAGTAATTAGATCTCATATGGAGATGTTTAGTGAAGTAGAATGGAAAAAATCGAATGCAACTACACAAGAACTAGTCTGTAACTGTCGTTCGGAATCAGTTTTGCGCAGTGTTAACTGAAGCATGGATATCTGACTCATACGGAAACCGTTTTGGCTCCACAAGTAGTCAAAACATTTGTGACGACTAGATGCTTCAAAGGATTCTTTCACAGGGAACTTTTGGATAACTTTTCTTACGTTGTTCATTCAGAAACTTGTATAGAAACTTTCTTAATGAGCACTCGACAAACGCATTCCGAGAACATACACAAAGCCCCAGCTATGGACCTAGTGCATCATCATAACTGAGGTCTCTTGAATTTCCCTACAAGTAATTGGATCTCATACAGAGATGTTTAGTGAAGTAGAATGGAAAAAATGGAATGCAACTACACAAGAACTAGTCTGTAACTGTCGTTCGGAATCTGTTTTGCGCAGTGTTAACTGAAACATGGATATCTGACTCATACGGAGTCCGTTTTGGCTCCACAAGTAGTCAAAATGTTTGGGACGACCAGATGCTTCAAAGGATTCTTTCACAGGGAACTTTCGGAGAACTTTCTTAAAGAGTTCGTTCAGAAACTTCTATAGAAACTTTCTTAATGAGCACTCGACAAACGCATTTCGAGAACATACACAAAGTCCCAGCTATGGACCTAGTGCAACATTATAACTGAGGTCTCTTGCATTTCCCTACAAGTAATTAGATCTCATATGGAGATGTTTAGTGAAGTAGAATGCAAAAAATCAAATGCAACTACACAAGAACTAGTCTGTAACTGTCGTTCGGAATCAGTTTTGCGCAGTCTTAACTGAAACATGGATATCTGACTCATACGGAGTCCGTTTTGGCTCCAAAAGTAGTCAAAACGTTTCTGATGACTAGATGCTTCAAAGGTTTCTTTCGCAGGGAACTTTTGGAGAACTTTTCTTAAGGAGTTCGTTTAGAAACTTGTATAGAAACTTTCTTAATGAGCACCCGACAAACGCATTACGAGAACATACACAATGTCCCAGCTATGGACCTAGTGCATCGTCATAACCGAGGTCTCTTGCATTTCCCTACAAGTAATTGGATCTCATATGGAGATGTTTAGTGAAGTAGAATTGAAAAATCGAATGCAACTACACAAGAACTAGTCTCTAACTATCGTTCGGAATCAGTTTTGCGTAGTGTTAACTGAAACATGGATATCTGACTCATACGGAGTCCGTTTTGGCTCCACAAGTAGTCAAAACGTTTGTGACGACCAGAAGCTTCAAAGGATTCTTTCACAGGGAACTTTTGGAGAACTTTTCTTAAGGAGTTCATTCAGAAACTTGTATAGAAACTTTCTTAATGAGCACTCGACAAACGCATTTCGAGAACATACACAAAGTCCCAGCTATGAACCTAGTGCATCATCATAACAGAGGTCTCTTGCATTTCCCTACAAGTAATTGGATCTCATATGGAGATGTTTAGTAAAGTAGAATGGAAAAAATGGAATGCAACTACACAAGAACTAGTCTGTAACTATCGTTCGGAATCAGTTTTGCGTAGTGTTAACTGAAACATGGATATCTGACTCATACGGAGTCCGTTTGGGCTCCACAAGTAGTCAAAACGTTTGTGACGACCAGATGCTTCAAATGATTCTTTCACAGGGAACTTTTGGAGAACTTTTCTTAAGGAGTTCTTCAGAAACTTGTATAGAAACTTTCTTAATGAGCTCTCAACAAACGCATTTCGAGAACATACACAAAGTCCCAGCTATGGAACTAGTGCATCATCATAAATGAGGTATCTTGCATTTCCCTACAAGTAATTAGATCTCATATGGAGATGTTTAGTGAAGTAGAATGGAAAAAATCGAATGCAACTACACAAGAACTAGTCTGTAACTGTCGTTCGGAATCAGTTTTGCGCAGTGTTAACTGAAGCATGGATATCTGACTCATACGGAAACCGTTTTGGCTCCACAAGTAGTCAAAACATTTGTGACGACTAGATGCTTCAAAGGATTCTTTCACAGGGAACTTTTGGAGAACTTTTCTTACGTTGTTCATTCAGAAACTTGTATAGAAACTTTCTTAATGAGCACTCGACAAACGCATTCCGAGAACATACACAAAGCCCCAGCTATGGACCTAGTGCATCATCATAACTGAGGTCTCTTGCATTTCCCTACAAGTAATTGGATCTCATACAGAGATGTTTAGTGAAGTAGAATGGAAAAAATGGAATGCAACTACACAAGAACTAGTCTGTAATTGTCGTTCGGAATCTGTTTTGCGCAGTGTTAACTGAAACATGGATATCTGACTCATACGGAGTCCGTTTTGGCTCCACAAGTAGTCAAAATGTTTGGGAAGACCAGATGCTTCAAAGGATTCTTTCACAGGGAACTTTCAGAGAACTTTCTTAAAGAGTTCGTTCAGAAACTTCTATAGAAACTTTCTTAATGAGCACTCGACAAACGCATTTCGAGAACATACACAAAGTCCCAGCTATGGACCTAGTGCAACATTATAAATGAGGTCTCTTGCATTTCCCTACAAGTAATTAGATCTCATATGGAGATGTTTAGTGAAGTAGAATGCAAAAAATCAAATGCAACTACACAAGAACTAGTCTGTAACTGTCGTTCGGAATAAGTTTTGCGCAGTCTTAACTGAAACATGGATATCTGACTCATACGGAGTCCGTTTTGGCTCCAAAAGTAGTCAAAACGTTTCTGACGACTAGATGCTTCAAAGGTTTCTTTCGCAGGGAACTTTTGGAGAACTTTTCTTAAGGAGTTCGTTTAGAAACTTGTATAGAAACTTTCTTAATGAGCACTCGACAAACGCATTACGAGAACATACACAATGTCCCAGCTATGGACCTAGTGCATCGTCATAACCGAGGTCTCTTGCATTTCCCTACAAGTAATTGGATCTCATATGGAGATGTTTAGTGAAGTAGAATTGAAAAATCGAATGCAACTACACAAGAACTAGTCTCTAACTATCGTTCGGAATCAGTTTTGCGTAGTGTTAACTGAAACATGGATATCTGACTCATACGGAGTCCGTTTTGGCTCCACAAGTAGTCAAAACGTTTGTGACGACCAGAAGCTTCAAAGGATTCTTTCACAGGGAACTTTTGGAGAACTTTTCTTAAGGAGTTCATTCAGAAACTTGTATAGAAACTTTCTGAATGAGCACTCGACAAACGCATTTCGAGAACATACACAAAGTCCCAGCTATGAACCTAGTGCATCATCATAACTGAGGTCTCTTGCATTTCCCTACAAGTAATTGGATCTCATATGGAGATGTTTAGTAAAGTAGAATGGAAAAAATGGAATGCAACTACACAAGAACTAGTCTGTAACTATCGTTCGGAATCAGTTTTGCGTAGTGTTAACTGAAACATGGATATCTGACTCATACGGAGTCCGTTTGGGCTCCACAAGTAGTCAAAACGTTTGTGACGACCAGATGCTTCAAATGATTCTTTCACAGGGAACTTTTGGAGAACTTTTCTTAAGGAGTTCTTCAGAAACTTGTATAGAAACTTTCTTAATGAGCTCTCAACAAACGCATTTCGAGAACATACACAAAGTCCCAGCTATGGAACTAGTGCATCATCATAAATGAGGTATCTTGCATTTCCCTACAAGTAATTAGATCTCATATGGAGATGTTTAGTGAAGTAGAATGGAAAAAATCGAATGCAACTACACAAGAACTAGTCTGTAACTGTCGTTCGGAATCAGTTTTGCGTAGTGTTCACTGAAACATGGATATCTGACTGATACGGAGTCCGTTTTAGCTCCACAAGTAGTCAAAACGTTTGTGAGGACCAGATGCTTCAAAGGATTCTTTCACGGGGAACTTTTGGAGAACTTTTCTTAAGGAGTTCGTTCGAAAACTTGTATAGAAACTTTCTTAATGAGTACTCGACAAACGCATTTCGAGAACATACACAAAGTCCCAGCTATGGACCTAGTGGATCATCATAACTGAGGTCTCTTGCATTTCCCTACAAGTAATTGATATGGAGATGTTTAGTGAAGTGGAATGGAAAAAATCGAATGCAACTACACAATAACTAGTCTGTAACTGTCGTTCGGAATCAGATTTGCGTAGTGTTAACTGAAACATGGATATCTGACTCATACGGAGTCCGTTTTGGCTCAAAAGTAGGCAAAACTTTTCTGACGACTAGATGCTTCATAGGATTCTTTCGCAGGGAACTTTTGGAGAACTTTTTTTAAGGAGTTCGTTCAGAAACTTGCATAGAAACTTTCTTAATGAGCACTCGACAAACGCAGTTCGAGAACATACACAAAGTCCCAGCTATGGACCTAGTGCATCATCAGAACTGAGGTCTCTTGCATTTCCCTACAAGTAATTGGATCTCATATGGAGATGTTTAGTGAAGTAGAATGGAAAAAATCAAATGCAACTACACAAGAACTAGTTTGTAACTGTCCATCGGAATCTGTTTTGAGCAGTGTTAACTGAAACATGGATATCGGACTCATACGGAGTCCGTTTTGGCTCCACAAGTAGTCAAAACGTTTGTGACAACCAGAAGCTTCAAAGGATTCTTTCACAGGGAACTTTTGGAGAACTTTTCTTAAGGAGTTTGTTCAGAAACTTGTATAGAAACTTTCTTAATGAGTACTCGACAAACGCATTTCGAGAACATACACAAAGTCCCAGCTATGGACCTAGTGGATCATCATAACTGAGGTCCCTTGCATTTTGCTACAAGTAATTGGATCTCATATGGAGATGTTTAGTGAAGTAGAATGGAAAAAATCGAACGCAACTACACAAGAACTAGTGTATAACTGCCGTTCAGAATCAGTTTTGCGCAGTGTTAATTGAAACATGGATATCTGACTCATACGGAGTCCGTTTTGGCTCCACAAGTAGTCAAAACGTTTGTGACGACCAGATGCTTCAAAGTATTCTTTCACAGGGAACTTTTGGAGAACTTTTCTTCAGGAGTTCATTCAGAAACTTGTATAGAAACTTTCTTAATGAGCACTCGACAAACGCATTTCGAGAACATATACAAAGTCCCAGCTATGAACCTAGTGCATCATCATAACTGAGGTGTCTTGCATTTCCCTACAAGTAATTGGATCTCATATGGAGATGTTTAGTAAAGTAGAATGGAAAAAATGGAATGCAACTACACAAGAACTAGTCTGTAACTGTCGTTCGGAATTAGTTTTGCGTAGTGTTAACTGAAACATGGATATCTGACTCATACGGAGTCCGTTTTAGCTCCACAAGTAGTCAAAACGTTTGTGAGGACCAGATGCTTCAAAGGATTCTTTCACAGGGAACTTTTGGAGAACTTTTCTTAAGGAGTTCGTTCGAAAACTTGTATAGAAACTTTCTTAATGAGTACTCGACAAAAGCATTTCGAGAACATACACAAAGTCCCAGCTATGGACCTAGTGGATCATCATAACTGAGGTCTCTTGCATTTCCCTACAAGTAATTGATATGGAGATGTTTAGTGAAGTGGAATGGAAAAAATCGAATGCAACTACACAATAACTAGTCTATAACTGTCGTTCGGAATCAGTTTTGCGTAGTGTTAACTGAAACATTGATATCTGACTCATATGGAGTCCGTTTTGGCTCCAAAAGTAGGCAAAACGTTTCTGACGACTAGATGCTTCACAGGATTCTTTCGCAGGGAACTTTTGGAGAACTTTTCTTAAGGAGTTCGTTCAGAAACTTGCATAGAAACTTTCTTAATGAGCACTCGACAAACGCATTTCGAGAACATACACAATGTCCCAGCTATGGACCTAGTGCATCATCATAACCGAGGTGTCTTGCATTTCCCTACAAGTAATTGGATCTCATATGGAGATGTTTAGTGAAGTAGAATGGAGAAATCGAATGCAACTACACAAGAACTAGTCTGTAACTATCGTTCGGAATCAGTTTTGCGTAGTGTTAACTGAAACATGGATATCTGACTCATACGGAGTCCGTGTTGGCTCCACAAGTAGTCAAAACATTTGTGACGACCAGATGCTTCAAAGAATTCTTTCACAGGGAACTTTTGGAGAACTTTTCTTAAGGAGTTCATTCAGAAACTTGTATAGAAACTTTTTTAATGAGCACTCGACAAACGCATTTCGAGAACATACACAAAGTCCCAGCTATGGACCAAGTGCATCATTATAAACGAGGTCCCTTGCATTTCCCTACAAGTAATTGGATCTCATATGGAGATGTTTAGTAAAGTAGAATGGAAAAAATGGAATACAACTACACAAGAGCTAGTGTGTAACTGTCGTTCGGAATCTGTTGTGCGCAGTTTTAACTGAAACATGGATATCTGACTCATACGGAGTCCGTTTTGGCTCCACAAGTAGTCAAAACGTTTGTGACAACCAGATGCTTCAAAGGATTCTTTCACAGGGAACTTTTGGAGAACTTTTCTTAAGGAGTTTGTTTAGAAACTTGTATAGAAACTTTCTTAATGAGTACTCGACAAACGCATTTCGAGAACATACACAAAGTCCCAGCTATGGACCTAGTGGATCATCATAACTAAGGTCCCTTGCATTTCCCTACAAGTAATTGGATCTCATATGGAGATGTTTAGTGAAGTAGAATGGAAAAAATCGAATGAAACTACACAAGAACTAGTCTGTAACTGTCGTTCGGAATCAGTTTTGTGAAGTGTTAACTGAAACATGGATATATGACTCATACGGAGTCCGTTTTGGCTCCACAAGTAGTCAAAACGTTTGTGACAACCAGATGCTTCCAAGGATTCTTTCACAGGGAATTTTTGGAGAACTTTTCTTAAGGAGTTCATTCAGAAACTTGTATACAAACTTTCTTAATGAGCACTCGACAAACGCATTCCGAGAACATACACAATGTCCCAGCTTTGGGCCTAGTGCATCATCATAGATGAGGTATCTTGCTTTTCCCTACAAGTAATTGGGTCTCATATGCAGATGTTTAGTGAAGTAGAATGGAAAAAATCGAATGCAACTACACAAGAACTAGTCTGTAACTGTCGTTCGGAATCAGTTTTACGCAGTGTTAAATGAAACATGGATATCTGAGTCATACGGAGTTTGTTTTGGCTCCACAAGTAGTCAAAAAGTTTGTGACAACCAAATGCTTCAAAGGATTCTTTCATAGGGAACTTTTGGAGAACTTTTCTTAAGGAGTTCGTTCAGAAACTAATATAGAAACTTTCTTAATGAGCACTCGACAAACGCATTTCGAGAACATACACAAAGTCCCAGCTATGGACCTAGTGCATCATCAGAACTGAGGTCTCTTGCATTTCCCAACAAGTAATTGGATCTCATATGGAGATGTTTATTGAAGTAGAATGGAAAAAATCAAATGCAACTACACAAGAACTAGTCTGTAACTGTCCATCGGAATCTGTTTTGCACAGTGTTAACTGAAACATGGATATCTGACTCATACGGAGTCCGTTTTGGCTCCACAAGTTGTCAAAACGTTTGTGACGACCAGATGCTTCAAAGGATTCTTTCGCAGGGAACTTTTGGAGAACTTTTCTTAAGGAGTTTGTTCAGAAACTTGTATAGAAACTTTCTTAATGAGCACTCGACAAACGCATTTCGAGAAGATACACAAAGTCCCAGCTATGGACCAATTGCATCATCATAACTGAGGTCTCTTGTATTTCCCTACAAGTAATTGGATATCATATATTGATGTTTAGTGAAGTAGAATGGAAAAAATCGAATGCAACTACACAAGAACTAGTGTGTAACTTTCGTTCGGAATTAGTTTTGCGCAATGTTAATTGAAACAAGGACATCAGACTCATACGGAGTCCGTTTTGGCTCCACAAGTAGTCAAAACATTTCTGACAACCAGATGCTTCAAAGGATTATTTCACAGGTAACTTTTGGAGAACTTTTCTTAAGGAGTTCCTTCAGAAACTTGTATAGAAACTTTCTTAATGAGCACTCGACAAACGCATTTTGAGAACGTACACAAAGGCCAGCTATGGACCTAGTGCATCATCATAACTGAGGTCTCTTGCATTTCCCTACAAGTAATTGGATCTCATATGGAGATGTTTTGCGAAGTAGAATGGAAAAAATTGAATGCAACTACACAAGAACTAGTCTGTAACTATCGTTCGGAATCAGTTTTGCGCAGTGTTAACTAAAACATGGATATCTGACTCATACGGAGTCCGTTTTGGCTCCACAAGTAGTCAAATCATTTGTGACGACCAGATGCTTCAGAGGATTCTTTCATCGGGAACTTTTGGAGAACCTTTCATAAGTAGTTCGTTCAGAAACTTGTATAGAAACTTTCTTAATGAGCACTCGACAAACGCATTTCGAGAAGATACACAAAGTCCCAGCTATGGACCTAGTGCATCATCATAACTGAGGTCTCTTGCATTTCCCTACAAGTAATTGGATCTCATATGGAGATGTTTAGTGAAGTAGAATGGAAAAAATCAAATGCAACTACACAAGAACTAGTCTGTAACTGTCGTGCGGAATCAGTTTTGCGCAGTGTTAACTGAAACATGGATATCTGACTCATACGGAAACCGTTTTGGCTCCACAAGTAGTCAAAATGTTTGTGATGACCAGATTCTTCAAAGTATTCTTTCACAGGGAACTTTTGGAGAACTTTTCTTAAGGAGTTCATTCAGAAACTTGTATAGAAACTTTCTTAAGGAGCACTCGACAAACACATTTCAAGAACATACACAAAGCCTCAGCTATGGACCTAGTGCATCATCATAACTGAGTTCTCTTGCATTTCCCTACAAGTAATTGGATCTCATATGGAGATGTTTAGTGATGTAGAATGGAAAAAATCGAATGCAACTACACAAGAACTAGTCTATAACTGTCGTTCGGAATCAGTTTTGCGTAGTGTTAACTGAAACATGGATATCTGACTTGTACGGAGTCCGTTTTTGCTCCACAAGTAGTCAAAACGTTTGTGACGACCAGATGCTAAAAAGCATTCTTTCACAGGGAACTTTTGGAGAACTTTTCTTAAGGAGTTCGTTCGGAAACTTGTATAGAAACTTTCTTAATGAGCACTCCACAAACGCATTTCAAGAACATACACAACGTCCCAGCTATGGACCTAGTGCATTATCATAACTGAGGTCTCTTGCATTTCCCTAGAAGTAATTGGAGCTCATACGGAGATGTTTAGTCAAGTAGAATGGAAAAAATCGAATGCAACTACACAAGAACTAGTCTGTAACTGTCGTTCGGAATCGGTTTTGCGCAGTGTTAACTGAAGCTTCGATATCTGACTCGTACGGAGTCCGTTTTGGCTCCACAAGTAGTCAAAATGTTTGTGACGACCAGATGCTTCAAAGGATTCTTTCACAAGAAACTTTTGGAGAACTTTTCTTAAGGAGTTCGTTCTGAAACTTGTATAGAAACTTTCTTAATGAGCACTCGACAAACGCATTCCGAGAACATACACAAAGCCCCAGCTATGGACCTAGTGCATCATCATAACTGAGGTCTCTTGCATTTCCCTACAAGTAGTTGGATCTCATATGGAGATGTTTAGTGAAGTAGAATGGAAAAAATCAAATGCAACTACACAAGAACTAGTCTATAACTGTCGTTCGGAATTAGTTTTGCGCAGTGTTAACTGAAACATGGATATCTGACTCATACGGAGTCCGTTTTGGCTCCACAAGTAGTCAAAACATTTGTGACGACCAGATGCTTCCAAGGATTCTTTCAAAGGGAACTTTTTGAGAACTTTTCTTAAGGAGTTCGTTCAGAAACTTGTGTAGAAACTTTCTTAATGAGCACTCGACAAACGCATTTCAAGAACATACGCAATGTCCCAGCTATGGACCTAGTCCATCATCATAACTGAGGTCTCTTGAATTTCCCTACAAGTAATTAGATCTCATATGGAGATGTTTAGTGAAGTAGAATGTAAAAAATCGAATGCAACTACACAAGAACTAGTTTGTAACTGTCGTTCGGAATCAGTTTTGCGCAGTGTTAACTGAAACATGGATATCTGACTCATACGGACTCTGTTTTGGCTCCACAAGTAGTCAAAACGTTTGTGACGACCATATGCTATAAAGGATTCTTTCACAGGGAACTTTTGGAGAACTTTTCTTAAGGAGTTCGTTTAGAAACTTGTATAGAAACTTTCTGTAGCGACCAGACCTCAAATGGCCTGTGCTGCTGTGCACCAGTGTCATCCCTGGATCAGTAATGCTGACACGCACAGTACAAATGGAGGATTTATAACAGAGTAGCAATCACACACTTATTACATCGAATATCTCCGAAGAGATTAAGAGTAAACATGGCTTAAGGCCATCTAAAAACGATAACAGCGGAAGGCTTGGAAGATAAGTGAGTCCATCAACTCCAGCGGCATCACTGAGTATAAGACCACGACCTAAGGCACCTTACTCGTCGTCTGAAAAGTCTGCAACATGAAACGTTGCAGCCCGAAAATGGGTCAGCACATAGAATATGCTGGCAATGTAACACATAGAGAGCAATGAACAATGATAATGCTATACTATATGCATATATGGCTGGTGGAAAGGCTCTATGGTTACAGTTTTGCGAAAAGCCAATTTTATCCTACTACAAAGGAATAAATTTTTATTTAACTATCATGGTGGTTGAAACATTGAGAAGGTACCTCCAACTCAATCACAATTAAGTGACATCATTAACCCAACAAAATTAATTATAAGTATCACGGTGATGAGATTCAAATGATAATCCAGGTACTAGATACTCAAGTTGTCCATAACCGGGGACACGGCTAATCATGATCAGTTTGTACACTCTGCAGAGGTTTGTGCACTTTTCCCACAAGACTCGATCGCCTCCGCTTGATTCTCGCACTGCAAGATGTTTGAGAAACGGATGACCGAGACACAGTCTTTCAGAAACAGTCACTCTCTACTCTGGATGGACCGGTACACCTACTTTCCCCTACATCTGCTAGTCCACCTCTTCAAGAGATCCTGTAACCTACTCAGCTATGCTAGAGCCCATAATAGCTTGCGGCTGCACACGGAAGTTTCTAGCATGAATAATCTTATGATCCCTTTGAGCCTGGGTGGCGGACCTTATACATACAGACAACACTGGGTTCTCCAGGTGCCTCAATCCACCCAGATGTGAGTTTTAGTTGCCACCTTAAGTTGAACTATTATTAAACAACTCACATCTGTCATGAATATCTCTCAAACCCAATCCACGTCTACGCATAGCATGGCAATATAATAGCAACGTAGAAGTAACTCCCAAGGGTTTGATAGATAAAACAGGTAATAGGTACTACCTCAACTACTTCCCAATACCCACAGTTTAATTAGATCCTAATCATGCAATGTGTATGAGGAAATAGATCTAATGCAATAAAACTGGGTATGAACGGGGTATGATCAAAGTGTTACTTGCCTTGCTGATGATCCGCAAAACCTAGCGAGTCGAAGTAACAAGCGGCACACTCCGGGTACTCTATCGCAAACAAACAAGCATACAATCAGTACTCATCTAATGCACAGGTAAAACTCGAAAGAAAGATCCAACCAGAAAGTTCAACTTAAGAACTCCGGTTTGCAAAAAGAATCAACTCGAAAGAAGCAACGAAAGTCAAACGGCGAAAGAAAGAAACTTCGTTTGCTAATCTGGATCTAGGTCAAATTTTACTGTAGCAAAAACTTGTTTGAGTAGGTTAAACGGAAAGAGAATTTCGAGACGAAACTCTAGGCGCTTGAATCACCTGATTCCGATAAACGAGCGAAAAGTTAAACATATTCGAAAATTCGATCAGAAATCGAATCTGAGAAAATAACGAGAAAATCCGACGGAAAAAAACGGACGAACGGTTAAATAACGGACGTTCGTTAACAGAGAAAAACCGATGAACGCGTTCGTTAAAACGAACGGTTCGGTGAACACTCGTGAAATAAGAAAACCGAAAAAAAACCGATCTAGGGTTTTTTTTTCTTCAGAAAAACCGGTCAATAGCAAAAACGGCCGGCGACGGCAGTACCTCGGCGGGACTCCGGCGAGGCTCCGGCGGGCGGGGCTCCGGCGGCGAGGGGGCGGGCCTCCGGCGGCGGGCGGCGAGGCAAAGGCGGCGGCGGCGGCGGCGGCGGGCGGCTCCTCCGGCGGCGGTGATGGCGAAAACGGAGGGGGGGTATATATGGAGGGGGGGCTAGGGGGCTTGGGGAAGGGGCACCGAGGCGGCGGCGGCTCCCGTGGCGAGCTCGGACTCCGGCGGGCGTGCTCCCATGCGGGGAGAGGAAGCCGCGAGGCGGGCCGTCGGCTGGGCCTTTGGCCCAGTCGGCGCGGGCGCGTATTTTTTTTCAAATAAGTTCCGCGGGAAAAATTGCATAGAAAAATAAATAAAAATCAGAAAAATATGAAATAAATTGTCCCCGTCTAGTTAGAAAATCTAGAATAGGGTGAACATTTTTAAAATCAAAAATAAATAATTTGAAAACATGCATATTTTTTAAATGCAATAAAAATTACAAATAAAATCCAATAAATTCCAAATAATGATTTTAACATTTTTCCTCCAGTATTTCAATGTTTTGGAGAAGTCATATTTTCTCCTCTCGTTTATTTATAAATTGAAATATTTTTCCGGAGAGAAAAATAATTAAAAATCCCAATCCTCGTTTGAAAAATCAAATAAGAAAATTCGAGAAAAATCCCCAACTCTCTCCGAGGGTCCTTGAGTTGCGTAGGATTTATCGAGGATTTTGTCAAAATGCAACAAAACATGATATGCAAATGATGATCTATGTATAACATTCCAAATTGAAAATTTGGGATGTTACAAACCTACCCCCCTTAAGATGAATCTCGCCCTCGAGATTCGGGTTGGCTAGAAAACAGGTGGGAGTGGTTTTTCCGTAGATCTTCCTCTCGCTCCCAGGTGGCCTCATCTTCTGTGTGGTGACTCCACTGAACTTTGCAAAACTTGATAACCTTGCTGCGGGTAACTCGGCTGGCATACTCGAGAATCTTAACTGGCTTCTCCTCATAAGTCAAATCACTTTGCAACTGAATCGCTTCCAGTGGCACAGTATCTCTCAGTGGTATCTCAGCCATCTCTGCGTGGCACTTCTTCAACTGCGAAACGTGAAATACATCATGAACTTCAGACAATCCTTCGGGCAATTCCAGCTTGTAGGCAACTTCTCCCATACGTTCCAACACTCTGTATGGTCCGATAAAACGAGGCGCTAACTTTCCCTTAACTCCAAAGCGCTTCACTCCTCGAAGTGGTGATACTCGAAGATACACTCTGTCTCCGATTTCGTGAACTGTCTCCTTGCGTTTAGAATCAGCATAACTCTTCTGCCTGGATTGGGCTACCTTGAGCCTATTGCGAATCAACTTCACTTTCTGTTCAGACTCCTTAATCAAATCTGGTCCAAACAACTGACGGTCTCCAACTTCGTCCCATAACAACGGTGTTCTACACCTCCTTCCGTACAAAGCTTCGAAAGGGGCCATCTTCAAACTGGTTTGATAACTGTTGTTATACGAAAACTCCGCATATGGCAAATTGTCGTCCCAATTAGATCCATAATCTAGTGCACATGCTCTCAACATGTCTTCCAAAATCTGGTTGACTCTCTCGGTCTGTCCATCTGTCTGCGGGTGAAATGCTGTACTAAATTCCAGCCTGGTTCCCAACGTTTCATGTAATTGCTTCCAAAACTTCGAGGTAAATTGGGTTCCTCTGTCTGATACAATGGTCCTCGGAACTCCATGCAAACATACTATCCTGGTCATGTATATCTTTGCCAACTTAGCACTGGTGTAAGTGGTCTTCACTGGAATGAAATGAGCCACTTTCGTCAAACGGTCGACTACAACCCATATCGAGTCATAGCCTGAACGAGTCCTGGGTAATCCTGTGATAAAATCCATGCCTATTTTATCCCACTTCCATTCGGGTATCGGCAATGGCTGTAGCAATCCTGCTGGCTTCTGATGCTCTGCCTTCACTCTCTGACATACATCACAAACTGCTACAAACTCCGCAATATCCTTCTTCATTCCGGTCCACCAGAAAGTATTCTTCAAATCCAAATACATCTTGGTATTCCCTGGGTGAATCGAGTACGGTGAATCATGGGCTTCTTGCAAAATCAACTTCCTGATCTCCGGATCATTTGGCACATATACGCGGTCCTCGAACCATAAGGTATCGTGCTCATCCTCACGAAATCCCTTGGCTTTTCCTTTGCTCATCTTCTCCTTTATCTCTTCAATCTCCTTGTCTGACTTCTGAGCTTCTCTGATCCTTTCCATCAAGGTAGACTGAATCTCCAATGTCGCTAAATAGCCTCTAGGGACTATCTCCAAACATAGCTCGCGTAAGTCCTCGGCTAACTCCTGAGGTAACTCTCCTGTCATGAGGGTGTTGACATGACTCTTGCGGCTCAACGCGTCTGCTACTACGTTAGCCTTTCCTGGGTGATAATGCAATCTCATATCATAGTCTTTGATGAGCTCCAACCATCTCCTCTGTCTGAGATTTAACTCCTTCTGCGTGAAAATGTGCTTCAAACTCTTGTGATCCGTGTACACCTCACAATGGTTTCCGATGAGAAAATGTCTCCATGTTTTCAATACATGCACCACGGCTGCTAATTCCAAATCATGCGTAGCATAATTCTTCTCATGGGGTTTAAGTTGT
Organism: Aegilops tauschii subsp. strangulata; assembly: GCF_002575655.3. Lineage (NCBI taxonomy): Eukaryota > Viridiplantae > Streptophyta > Magnoliopsida > Poales > Poaceae > Aegilops > Aegilops tauschii. Next base: position 100,185,727 of record NC_053035.3, on the reverse strand, counting down.
CGTGAAGCATACGAAACAACTCTTCCTTCCTGCATAAGCACTGCTCCAAGTCCTCGACGAGAAGCGTCGCAATAAACTTCATAGTCCTTGCGTTGATCTGGCAGAATCAACACGGGTGAGGTAACCAATCGTTTCTTCAACTCCTAGAAACTAGCTTCACACTCCTCAGTCCAATCGAATTTGGTGTCCTTCTTCAATAGCTCAGTCATAGGCTTAGCAATCCTTGAGAAATTCTGGATGAATCTCCGGTAGTATCCTGCAAGTCCAAGAAAACTCCGGATTTCTCCAACTGTAGTGGGTGACTCCCAACTTGTCACTGTGTCAACCTTGGTAGGGTCTACTGCTATTCCTTCCCCAGAAATAACATGTCCAAGGAATCCAACTTCCTTCAACCAAAACTCACATTTGCTGAATTTGGCATATAACTGATGTTCCCTGAGCTTCTCAAGTACCAATCGTAAATGCTCCTCATGCTCTTCTTCATCCTTGGAAAAGATTAAAATATCATCAATGAACACCACGACGAACTTATCCAAAAACTCCATAAACACTTTGTTCATCAAGTTCATGAAATAGGCAGGTGCGTTAGTCAGTCCAAATGACATAACGGTATACTCATACAATCCATATCTGGTAGTAAATGCTGTCTTGGGTATATCTTGCTCTCGAATCTTTAACTGATGGTATCCTGATCATAGATCGATCTTGGAAAATACTTTAGCTCCTTGCAGGCGGTCAAACAAATCGTTGATCATCGGCAGTGGGTACTTGTTTTTGATGGTCACTTCATTCAATCCTCGGTAATCAACAACCATCCTCAGCGATCCATCTTTCTTCTCCACTAGAAGTACTGGTGATCCCCAAGGTGACGAACTTGGGCGAATATAGCCTTTATCCAGTAACTCCTTGATCTGCTTCTTAATTTCTTCCAAATCCTTTGCGGGCATCCTGTACGGTCTCTTAGATATTGGCCCTGTGCCTGGCAAAAGTTCAATCAAGAACTCAATGTCTCTATCTGGTGGCATGCCTGGCAACTCTTCTGGAAATACATCCGGATAATCCTTCACCACTGGTACTTCCTCCTGTACAACTCCTGATAAGGAATTCACTTGAGTCCTCTTCGGCATATGCCTGGATACATACTTGATCCTTTTTCCTTCCGGGGTGGTAAGCAAAATAGTCTTGCTGGCACAATCGATGTTTCCTCCATACAACGATAGCCAATCCATTCCCAAAATCACATCCAAACCTTGCGATTCCAAAACAATGAGGTCTGAGGGGAAAACATGCCTTCCAATGGCCAACGGTATCTTAAAACATCCTTGGGTGGCCATATACTCGGCTCCTGGCGAGGTTACTAACATGGGGCTTTTGAGAACTTGGGTGGACATCTTAAACTTGTTTACGAATCCCCTTGATATGTATGAATGCGATGCACCAGTATCGAAAAGAACAGTTGCAGTAAATGACTTAACCGAAAACTTACCTATTACTGCATCAGGCTGAGCTTCAATCTCCTCCACGCTCACGTGGTTCACATGTCCTTTGTTGAACGGGTTCAGCTTCTTCCCAGAGCTTCCATTGCCGTTTCCATTTTGGGCTTCGGAACAATCAGTTGCATAATGTCCCGTCTTCTGGCACTTGAAACAAGTAATGTGACTTAGATCTCTCTTGGTTGGGGTAGATGGGTTGGTGCGGTTCTGTCCGTTTCCTCCTCCATTCCCATTACCATTCTTGGAGCCATTATGGTTGTGCGAACTACCTCCTCCATGGGTATGCTGAAACTGTCCTCCCGGCTTCGGGGTAAACCGTGGCTTCTGCTGGGCTCCAGAATTGTACTTCCCTTGTCCATACTTCCTCTTGCGGTTTTCAATCTGCTGTTGCTTCCCTTCTATCATGAGAGCTCTATCTACCAGCTCCTGGTAGTTGTTGAAAGTTGCTACCATCAACTGCATACTCAGCTCATCATTCAATCCTTCTAGAAACTTCTCCTGCTTGGCTGCATCCGTAGCAACGTCATCTGGTGCATAACGTGCTAACTTACTGAAATCTTCCACATACTGGCCTACGGTGCGTCCTCCTTGGCGTAGGTTGCGAAACTCACGCTTCTTCATAGCCATAGCTCCTGCTGAAACATGAGCTGTACGGAAAGCTTGCTGAAACTGGTCCCATGTGACAGTGTCAATAGGGTGTGTGGCTGTATAATTCTCCCACCATGATGCTGCGGGTCCATCAAGCTGATGTGCGGCAAAACGCACTCTTTCCGCATCTGTGCATCCTGCAGTGGTCAACTCCCTTCCAACTTTGCGGAGCCAATCATCTGCAACAATCGGCTCGGTGCTACTGGAAAACACCGGCGGGTTTAGCCTTAAGAAACGGGCTAAGTGGTCAACAGGTGGTGGTGGCGGTGGGTTGTTGTTGTTGCCTTGGTTCTGAACTAACACTTGCATCAGGGCATTCTGTTGCTGAATCAACTGGGTGATCTCTGGCGGGAAAACAAATCCGGTGTCGCGTCTCGGAGGCATCTGATAGGTTTAGAAAAGATGAGAATTAAGAATAGAATGAGGTCTAGAGAGAAAACACTACCCATATGCTCATGAGACAAATTCAATCAATATCACTCAATCAATCCAAACAAGACAAAACAATCGATCTAACTAGCGTTACAAAGTGCTTGAGCTATACTACTAAATGGGGGAAAAACTACTACTGATATGGTAGTCTACTAAAAATTCTGATCCGTTGAAGACTCCATGATGTCTGCTCCAGCTTCATCAATCCATTCGCCTTCACTTGGTTCCGAGTCGGTGTCGTCGATGATGATGTAGTTATCTGGACAAGTGCATTCGTCGACTTCTGCTTTTGGCACTGGATTTCCCACGAATGCTCCAATCTTATTCTCCAGGTCGTCAATCTTCCCGACTAGTGCGTTGATTTCTTCCAGATAATCTTCGCGTGTAGTCTTGAGTTCTTCTTGGAGTTCCTTGATCTTCGTGAATGCCTTCTTCAGTTCTTCCTTGTCCGTGCATATCTGGTTCTCCTGGCGTCGAATATGTTGGTTCTGCTCCTGGATGAAAGCTGCAATTGATCCATCCTTCTTGGTCTTGATCATCTCCCATTGCGCGTGTCGACGTCCACAAATTTGATAAATTGTATCCTTAAGCTCCTGGTGATAGACTTCTCCAATGCGTCCCATGGCGATATGTGCGGCCATGCTCTTCCCTAAGCTCCAAGTTGGTGCTTCGAAAACCAATCTTATGGGTTCCGTAATTGGCGCAAACGTTCTTCCTGGAATGATAACTTGAATCTTCCAGCTCTCCTCTTCAGGTAATGTAGCGTTGTAGGTTCCGATGACGCTTGGTATTCCTATGTTCAAGTACTTGGTGACTTCCTTCAAATGTCGTCCAAATGGCGTGTCTTCATCTGGTTGCATGAACTTACTCCTTGCATTCGCCATTCCTAAAAGAGTAGAAAGTGGAGAGGGGTCAGAAATGAGAAGAGAGAAGTTTTCTAGGGCTTAAGCTTAGTGGTCGTGTCCTATAGTCAGCGTGTGCTCTGATACCAACTTTGTAGCGACCAAACCTCAAATGGCCTGTGCTGCTGTGCACCAGTGACATCCCTGGATCAGTAATGCTGACACGCACAGTACAAATGGAGGATTTATAACAGAGTAGCAATCACACACTTATTACATCGAATATCTCCGAAGAGATTAAGAGTAAACATGGCTTAAGGCCATCTAAAAACGATAACAGCGGAAGGCTTGGAAGATAAGTGAGTCCATCAACTCCAGCAGCATCACTGAGTATAAGACCACGACCTAAGGCACCTTACTCGTCGTCTGAAAAGTCTGCAACATGAAACGTTGCAGCCCGAAAACGGGTCAGCACATAGAATATGCTGGCAATGTAACACATAGAGAGCAATGAACAATGATAATGCTATACTATATGCATATATGGCTGGTGGAAAGGCTCTATGGTTACAGTTTTGCGAAAAGCCAATTTTATCCTACTACAAAGGAATAAATTTTTATTTAACTATCATGGCGGTTGAAACATTGAGAAGGTACCTCCAACTCAATCCCAATTAAGTGACATCATTAACCCAACAAAATTAATTATAAGTATCACGGTGATGAGATTCAAATGATAATCCAGGTACTAGATACTCAAGTTGTCCATAACCGGGGACACGGCTAATCATGATCAGTTTGTACACTCTGCAGAGGTTTGTGCACTTTTCCCACAAGACTCGATCGCCTCCGCTTGATTCTCGCACTGCATGATGTTTGAGAAACGGATGACCGAGACACAGTCTTTCAGAAACAGTCACTCTCTACTCTGGATGGACCGGTACACCTACTTTCCCCTACATCTGCTAGTCCACCTCTTCAAGAGATCCTGTAACCCACTCAGCTATGCTAGGGCCCATAATAGCTTGCGGCTGCACACGGAAGTTTCTAGCATGAATAATCTTATGATCCCTTTGAGCCTGGGTGGCGGACCTTATACATACAGACAACACTGGGTTCTCCAGGTGCCTCAATCCACCCAGATGTGAGTTTTAGTTGCCACCTTAAGTTGAACCATTATTAAACAACTCACATCTGTCATGAATATCTCTCAAACCCAATCCACGTCTACGCATAGCATGGCAATATAATAGCAACGTAGAAGTAACTCCCAAGGGTTTGATAGATAAAACAGGTAATAGGTACTACCTCAACTACTTCCCAATACCCACAGTTTAATTAGATCCTAATCATGCAATGTTTATGAGGAAATAGATCTAATGCAATAAAATTGGGTATGAATGGGGTATGATCAAAGTGTTACTTGCCTTGCTGATGATCCGCAAAACCTAGCGAGTCGAAGTAACAAGCGGCACACTCCCGGTACTCTATCGCAAACAAACAAGCATACAATCAATACTCATCTAATGCACAGGTAAAACTCGAAAGAAAGATCCAACCAGAAAGTTCAACTTAAGAACTCCGGTTTGCAAAAAGAATCAACTCGAAAGAAGCAACGAAAGTCAAACGGCGAAAGAAAGAAACTTCGTTTGCTAATCTGGATCTAGGTCAAATTTTACTGTAGCAAAAACTTGTTTGAGTAGGTTAAACGGAAAGAGAATTTCGAGACGAAACTCTAGGTGCTTGAATCACCTAATTCCGATAAACGAGCGAAAAGTTAAACAGATTTGAAAATTCGATCAGAAATCGAATCTGAGAAAATAACGAGAAAATCCGACGAAAAAAAACGGACGAACGGTTAAATAACGGACGTTCGTTAACAGAGAAAAACCGATGAACGCGTTCGTTAAAACGAACGGTTCGGTGAACATTCATGAAATAAGAAAACCGAAAAAAACCGATCTAGGGTTTTTTTTTAAACAAAAGTTTTTTTTCTTCAGAAAAACCGGTCAATAGCAAAAACGGCCGGCGACGGCAATACCTCGGCGGGACTCCGGCGAGGCTCCGGCGGGCGGGGCTCCGGCGGCGAGGGGGCGGGGCTCCGGCGGCGGGCGGGGAGGCAAAGGCGGCGGCGGCGGCGGGCTAGATGCGGCGGCGGCGGGCGGCTCCTCCGGCGGCGGTGATGGCGAAAACGGAGGGGGGTATATATGGAGGGGGGGCTAGGGGGCTTGGGGAAGGGGCACCGAGGCGGTGGCGGCTCCCGTGGCGAGCTCGGACTCCGGCGGGCGTGCTCCCGTGCGGGGAGAGGAAGCCGCGAGGCGGGCCGTCGGCTGGGCCTTTGGCCCAGTCGGCGCGGGCGCGTATTTTTTTTTTCAAATAAGTTCCGCGGGAAAAATTGCGTAGAAAAATAAATAAAATCAGAAAAATATGAAATAAATTTTCCCCGTCTAGTTAGAAAATCTAGAATAGGGTGAACATTTTTAAAATCAAAAATAAATAATTTGAAAACATGCATATTTTTTTAAATGCAATAAAAATTACAAATAAAATCCAATAAATTCCAAATAATGATTTTAACATTTTTCCTCCAGTATTTCAATGTTTTGGAGAAGTCATATTTTCTCCTCTCGTTTATTTATAAATTGAAATATTTTTCCGGAGAGAAAAATAATTAAAAATCCCAATCCTCGTTTGAAAAATCAAATAAGAAAATTCGAGAAAAATCCCCAACTCTCTCCGAGGGTCCTTGAGTTGCGTAGGATTTATCGAGGATTTTGTCAAAATGCAACAAAACATGGTATGCAAATGATGATCTATGTATAACATTCCAAATTGAAAATTTGGGATGTTACAAACCTACCCCCCTTAAGATGAATCTCGCCCTCGAGATTCGGGTTGGCTAGAAAACAGGTGGGAGTGGTTTTTCCGTAGATCTTCCTCTCGCTCCCAGGTGGCCTCATCTTCTGTGTGGTGACTCCACTGAACTTTGCAAAACTTGATAACCTTGCTGCGGGTAACTCGGCTGGCATACTCGAGAATCTTAACTGGCTTCTCCTCATAAGTCAAATCACTTTCCAACTGAATCGCTTCCAGTGGCACAGTATCTCTCAGTGGTATCTCAGCCATCTCTGCGTGGCACTTCTTCAACTGCGAAACGTGAAATACATCATGAACTTCAGACAATCCTTCGGGCAATTCCAGCTTGTAGGCAACTTCTCCCATACGTTCCAACACTCTGTATGGTCCGATAAAACGAGGCGCTAACTTTCCCTTAACTCCAAAGCGCTTCACTCCTCGAAGTGGTGATACTCGAAGATACACTCTGTCTCCGATTTCGTGAACTGTCTCCTTGCGTTTAGAATCAGCATAACTCTTCTGCCTGGATTGGGCTACCTTGAGCCTATTGCGAATCAACTTCACTTTCTGTTCAGACTCCTTAATCAAATCTGGTCCAAACAACTGACGGTCTCCAACTTCGTCCCATAACAACGGTGTTCTACACCTCCTTCCGTACAAAGCTTCGAAAGGGGCCATCTTCAAACTGGTTTGATAACTGTTGTTATACGAAAACTCCGCATATGGCAAATTGTCGTCCCAACTAGATCCATAATCTAGTGCACATGCTCTCAACATGTCTTCCAAAATCTGGTTGACTCTCTCGGTCTGTCCATCTGTCTGCGGGTGAAATGCTGTACTAAATTCCAGCCTGGTTCCCAACGTTTCATGTAACTGCTTCCAAAACTTCGAGGTAAATTGGGTTCCTCTGTCTGATACAATGGTCCTCGGAACTCCATGCAAACATACTATCCTGGTCATGTATATCTTTGCCAACTTAGCACTGGTGTAAGTGGTCTTCACTGGAATGAAATGAGCCACTTTCGTCAAACGGTCGACTACAACCATATCGAGTCATAGCCTGAACGAGTCCTGGGTAATCCTGTGATAAAATCCATGCCTATTTTATCCCACTTCCATTCGGCTATCGGCAATGGCTGTAGCAATCCTGCTGGCTTCTGATGCTCTGCCTTCACTCTCTGACATACATCACAAACTGCTACAAACTCCGCAATATCCTTCTTCATTCCGGTCCACCAGAAAGTATTCTTCAAATCCAAATACATCTTGGTATTCCCTGGGTGAATCGAGTACGGTGAATCATGGGCTTCTTGCAAAATCAACTTCCTGATCTCTGGATCATTTGGCACATATACGCGGTCCTCGAACCATAAGGTATCGTGCTCATCCTCACGAAATCCCTTGGCTTTTCCTTTGCTCATCTTCTCCTTTATCTCTTCAATCTCCTTGTCTGACTTCTGAGCTTCTCTGATCCTTTCCATCAAGGTAGGCTGAATCTCCAATGTCGCTAAGTAGCCTCTAGGGACTATCTCCAAACATAGCTCGCGTAAGTCCTCGGCTAACTCCTGAGGTAACTCTCCTGTCATGAGGGTGTTGACATGACTCTTGCGGCTCAACGCGTCTGCTACTACGTTAGCCTTTCCTGGGTGATAATGCAATCTCATATCATAGTCTTTGATGAGCTCCAACCATCTCCTCTGTCTGAGATTTAACTCCTTCTGCGTGAAAATGTACTTCAAACTCTTGTGATCCGTGTACACCTCACAATGGTTTCCGATGAGAAAATGTCTCCATGTTTTCAATACATGCACCACGGCTGCTAATTCCAAATCATGCGTAGCATAATTCTTCTCATGGGGTTTAAGTTGTCGTGAAGCATACGAAACAACTCTTCCTTCCTGCATAAGCACTGATCCAAGTCCTCGACGAGAAGCGTCGCAATAAACTTCATAGTCCTTGCGTTGATCTGGCAGAATCAACACGGGTGAGGTAACCAATCGTTTCTTCAACTCCTGGAAACTAGCTTCACACTCCTCAGTCCAATCGAATTTGGTGTCCTTCTTCAATAGCTCAGTCATAGGCTTAGCAATCCTTGAGAAATTCTGGATGAATCTCCGGTAGTATCCTGCAAGTCCAAGAAAACTCCGGATTTCTCCAACTGTAGTGGGTGACTCCCAACTTGTCACTGTGTCAACCTTGGCAGGGTCTACTGCTATTCCTTCCCCAGAAATAACATGTCCAAGGAATCCAACTTCCTTCAACCAAAACTCACATTTGCTGAATTTGGCATATAACTGATGTTCCCTGAGCTTCTCAAGTACCAATCGTAAATGCTCCTCATGCTCTTCTTCATCCTTGGAAAAGATTAAAATATCATCAATGAACACCACGACGAACTTATCCAAAAACTCCATAAACACTTTGTTCATCAAGTTCATGAAATAGGCAGGTGCGTTAGTCAGTCCAAATGACATAACGGTATACTCATACAATCCATAACTGGTAGTAAATGCTGTCTTGGGTATATCCTGCTCTCGAATCTTTAACTGATGGTATCCTGATCGTAGATCGATCTTGGAAAATACTTTAGCTCCTTGCAGGCGGTCAAACAAATCGTTGATCATCGGCAGTGGGTACTTGTTTTTGATGGTCACTTCATTCAATCCTCGGTAATCAACAACCATCCTCAGCGATCCATCTTTCTTCTCCACTAGAAGTACTGGTGATCCCCAAGGTGACGAACTTGGGCGAATATAGCCTTTATCCAGTAACTCCTTGATCTGCTTCTTAATTTCTTCCAAATCCTTTGCGGGCATCCTGTACGGTCTCTTAGATATTGGCCCTGTGCCTGGCAAAAGTTCAATCAAGAACTCAATGTCTCTATCTGGTGGCATGCCTGGCAACTCTTCTGGAAATACATCCGGATAATCCTTCACCACTGGTACTTCCTCCTGTACAACTCCTGATAAGGAATTCACTTGAGTCCTCTTCGGCATATGCCTGGATACATACTTGATCCTTTTTCCTTCCGGGGTGGTAAGCAAAATAGTCTTGCTGGCACAATCGATGTTTCCTCCATACAACGATAGCCAATCCATTCCCAAAATCACATCCAAACCTTGCGATTCCAAAACAATGAGGTCTGAGGGGAAAACATGCCTTCCAATGGCCAACGGTATCTTAAAACATCCTTGGGTGGCCATATACTCGGCTCCTGGCGAGGTTACTAACATGGGGCTTTTGAGAACTTGGGTGGACATCTTAAACTTGTTTACGAATCCCCTTGATATGTATGAATGCGATGCACCAGTATCGAAAAGAACAGTTGCAGTAAATGACTTAACCGAAAACTTACCTATTACTGCATCAGGCTGAGCTTCAATCTCCTCCACGCTCACGTGGTTCACATGTCCTTTGTTGAACGGGTTCGGCTTCTTCCCAGAGCTTCCATTGCCGTTTCCATTTTGGGCTTCGGAACAATCAGTTGCATAATGTCCCGTCTTCTGGCACTTGAAACAAGTAATGTGACTTAGATCTCTCTTGGTTGGGGTAGATGGGTTGGTGCGGTTCTGTCCGTTTCCTCCTCCATTCCCATTACCATTCTTGGAGCCATTATGGTTGTGCGAACTACCTCCTCCATGGGTATGCTGAAACTGTCCTCCCGGCTTCGGGGTAAACCGTGGCTTCTGCTGGGCTCCAGAATTGTACTTCCCTTGTCCATACTTCCTCTTGCGGTTTTCAATCTGCTGTTGCTTCCCTTCAATCATGAGAGCTCTATCTACCAGCTCCTGGTAGTTGTTGAAAGTTGCTACCATCAACTGCACACTCAGCTCATCATTCAATCCTTCCAGAAACTTCTCCTGCTTGGCTGCATCCGTAGCAACGTCATCTGGTGCATAACGTGCTAACTTACTGAAATCTTCCACATACTGGCCTACGGTGCGTCCTCCTTGGCGTAGGTTGCGAAACTCACGCTTCTTCATAGCCATAGCTCCTGCTGAAACATGAGCTGTACGAAAAGCTTGCTGAAACTGGTCCCATGTGACAGTGTCAATAGGGTGCGTGGCTGTATAATTCTCCCACCATGATGCTGCGGGTCCATCAAGCTGATGTGCGGCAAAACGCACTCTTTCCGCATCTGTGCATCCTGTAGTGGTCAACTCCCTTCCAACTTTGCGGAGCCAATCATCTGCAACAATCGGCTCGGTGCTACTGGAAAACACCGGCGGGTTTAGCCTTAAGAAACGGGCTAAGTGGTCAACAGGTGGTGGTGGCGGTGGGTTGTTGTTGTTGTTGTTGCCTTGGTTCTAAACTAACACTTGCATCAGGGCATTCTGTTGCTGAATCAAGTGGGTGATCTCTGGCGGGAAAACAAATCCGGTGTCGCGTCTCGGAGGCATCTAATAGGTTTAGAAAAGATGAGAATTAAGAATAGAATGAGGTCTAGAGAGAAAACACAAGAACTAGTCTGTAACTGTCGTTCGGAATCGGTTTTGCGCAGTGTTAACTGAAGCTTCGATATCTGACTCGTACGGAGTCCGTTTTGGCTCCACAAGTAGTCAAAATGTTTGTGACGACCAGATGCTTCAAAGGATTCTTTCACAGGAAACTTTTGGAGAACTTTTCTTAAGGAGTTCGTTCTGAAACTTGTATAGAAACTTTCTTAATGAGCACTCGACAAACGCATTTTGAGAACATACACAAAGTCCCAGCTATGGACCTAGTGCATCATCATAACTGAGGTCTCTTGCATTTCCCTACAAGTAATTGGATCTCATATGGAGATGTTTAGTGAAGTAGAATGGAAAAAATCAAATGCAACTACACAAGAACTAGTCTATAACTGTCGTTCGGAATTAGTTTTGCGCAGTGTTAACTGAAACATGGATATCTGACTCATACGGAGTCCGTTTTGGCTCCACAAGTAGTCAAAACATTTGTGACGACCAGATGCTTCCAAGGATTCTTTCAAAGGGAACTTTTTGAGAACTTTTCTTAAGGAGTTCGTTCAGAAACTTGTATAGAAACTTTCTTAATGAGCACTCGACAAACGCATTTCAAGAACATACACAATGTCCCAGCTATGGACCTAGTCCATCATCATAACTGAGGTCTCTTGAATTTCCCTACAAGTAATTAGATCTCATATGGAGATGTTTAGTGAAGTAGAATGTAAAAACTCGAATGCAACTACACAAGAACTAGTTTGTAACTGTCGTTCGGAATCAGTTTTGCGCAGTGTTAACTGAAACATGGATATCTGACTCATACGGACTCCGTTTTGGCTCCACAAGTAGTCAAAACGTTTGTGACGACCATATGCTTTAAAGGATTCTTTCACAGGGAACTTTTGGAGAACTTTTCTTAAGGAGTTCGTTTAGAAACTTGTATAGAAACTTTCTGTAGCGACCAGACCTCAAATGGCCTGTGCTGCTGTGCACCAGTGTCATCCCTGGATCAGTAATGCTGAAACGCACAGTACAAATGGAGGATTTATAACAGAGTAGCAATCACACACTTATTACATCGAATATCTCCGAAGAGATTAAGAGTAAACATGGCTTAAGGCCATCTAAAGACGGTAACAGCGGAAGGCTTGGAAGATAAGTGAGTCCATCAACTCCAGCGGCATCACTAAGTATAAGACCACGACCTAAGGCACCTTACTCGTTGTCTGAAAAGTCTGCAACATGAAACGTTGCAGCCCGAAAATGGGTCAGCACATAGAATATGCTGGCAATGTAACACATAGAGAGCAATGAACAATGATAATGCTATACTATATGCATATATGGCTGGTGGAAAGGCTCTATGGTTACAGTTTTGCGAAAAGCCAATTTTATCCTACTACAAAGGAATAAATTTTTATTTAACTATCATGGTGGTTGAAACATTGAGAAGGTACCTCCAACTCAATCACAATTAAGTGACATCATTAACCCAACAAAATTAATTATAAGTATCACGGTGATGAGATTCAAATGATAATCCAGGTACTAGATACTCAAGTTGTCCATAACCGGGGACACGGCTAATCATGATCAGTTTGTACACTCTGCAGAGGTTTGTGCACTTTTCCCACAAGACTCGATCGCCTCCGCTTGATTCTCGCACTGCATGATGTTTGAGAAACGGATGACCGAGACACAGTCTTTCAGAAACAGTCACTCTCTACTCTGGATGGACCGGTACACCTACTTTCCCCTACATCTGCTAGTCCACCTCTTCAAGAGATCCTGTAACCTACTCAGCTATGCTAGAGCCCATAATAGCTTGCGGCTGCACACGGAAGTTTCTAGCATGAATAATCTTATGATCCCTTTGAGCCTGGGTGGCGGACCTTATACATACAGACAACACTGGGTTCTTCAGGTGCCTCAATCCACCCAGATGTGAGTTTTAGTTGCCACCTTAAGTTGAACCATTATTAAACAACTCACATCTGTCATGAATATCTCTCAAACCCAATCCACGTCTACGCATAGCATGGCAATATAATAGCAACGTAGAAGTAACTCCCAAGGGTTTGATAGATAAAACAGGTAATAGGTACTACCTCAACTACTTCCCAATACCCACAGTTTAATTAGATCCTAATCATGCAGTGTGTATGAGGAAATAGATCTAATGCAATAAAACTGGGTATGAACGGGGTATGATCAAAGTGTTACTTGCCTTGCTGATGATCCGCAAAACCTAGCGAGTCGAAGTAACAAGCGGCACACTCCGGGTACTCTATTGGAAAGAAACAAGCATACAATCAGTACTCATCTAATGCACAGGTAAAAATCGAAAGAAAGATCCAACCAGAAAGTTCAACTTAAGAACTCCGGTTTGCAAAAAGAATCAACTCGAAAGAAGCAACGAAAGTCAAACGGCGAAAGAAAGAAACTGCGTTTGCTAATCTGGATCTAGGTCAAATTTTACTGTAGCAAAAACTTGTTTGAGTAGGTTAAACGGAAAGAGAATTTTGAGACGAAACTCTAGGCGCTTGAATCACCTGATTCCGATAAACGAGCGAAAAGTTAAATAGATTCGAAAATTCGATCAGAAATCGAATCTGAGAAAATAACGAGAAAATCCGACGAAAAAAAAACGGACGAACGGTTAAATAACGGACGTTCGTTAACAGAGAAAAACCGATGAACGCGTTCGTTAAAACGAACGGTTCGGTGAACGCTCGTGAAATAAGAAAACCGAAAAAAAACCGATCTAGGGTTTTTTTTAAACAAAAGTTTTTTTTCTTCAGAAAAACCGGTCAATAGCAAAAACGGCCGGCGACGGCAGTACCTCGGCGGGACTCCGGCGAGGCTCCGGCGGGCGGGGCTCGGGCGGCGAGGGGGCGGGCCTCCGGCGGCGGGCGGCGAGGCAAAGGCGGCGGTGGCGGGCGGCTCCTCCGGCGGCGGTGATGGCGAAAACGGAGGGGGGTATATATGGAGGGGGGGCTAGGGGGCTTGGGGAAGGGGGGCACCGAGGCGGCGGCGGCTCCCGTGGCGAGCTCGGACTCCGGCGGGCGTGCTCCCGTGCGGGGAGAGGAAGCCGCGAGGCGGGCCGTCGGCTGGGCCTTTGGCCCAGTCGGCGCGGGCGCGTATTTTTTTTCAAATAAGTTCCGCGGGAAAAATTGCGTAGAAAAATAAATAAAAATCAGAAAACTATGAAATAAATTGTCCCCGTCTAGTTAGAAAATTTAGAATAGGGTGAACATTTGTAAAATAAAAAATAAATATTTTGAAAACATGCATATTTTTTTAAATGCAATAAAAATTACAAATAAAATCCAATAAATTCCAAATAATGATTTTAACATTTTTCCTCCAGTATTTCAATGTTTTGGAGAAGTCATATTTTCTCCTCTCGTTTATTTATAAATTGAAATATTTTTCCGGAGAGAAAAATAATTAAAAATCCCAATCCTCGTTTGAAAAATCAAATAAGAAAATTCGAGAAAAATCCCCAACTCTCTCCGAGGGTCCTTGAGTTGCGTAGGATTTATCGAGGATTTTGTCAAAATGCAACAAAACATGATATGCAAATGATGATCTATGTATAACATTCCAAATTGAAAATTTGGGATGTTACACTTTCTTAATGAGCACTCGACAAACGCATTTCGAGAACATACACAATTCCCCAGCTATGGACCTAGTGCATCATCATAACTGAGGTCTCTTGCATTTCCCTACAAGTAATTAGATCTCATATGGGGATGTTTAGTGAAGTAGAATGGAAAAAATCGAATGCAACAACACAAGAACTAGTCTGTAACTCTTGTTCGGAATCTGTTTTGCGCAGTGTTAACTGAAACATGGATATCTGACTCATACGGAAACCGTTTTGGCTCCACAAGTAGTAAAAACATTTGAGATGACCAGATTCTTCAAAGGATTCTTTCACAGGGAACTTTTGGAGAACTTTTCTTAAGGAGTTCGTTCAGAAACTTGAATAGAAACTTTCTTAATGAGCACTCGACAAACGCATTTCGAGAACATACACAAAGCCCCAGCTATGGACCTAGTGCATCATCATAACCGAGGTCTCTTGCATTTCCCTACAAGTAATTGGATCTCATATTGAGATGTTTAGAGAAGTAGAATGGAAAAAATCGAATGCAACTACACAAGAACTAGTCTGTAACTGTCGTTCGGAATCAGTTTTGCGCAGTGTTAACTGAAACATGGATATCTGACTCATATGGAGTCCGTTTTGGCTCCACAAGTAGTCAAAACATTTGTGACGACCAGATGCTTCAAAGGATTCTTTCACAGGGAACTTTCGGAGAACTTTTCTTAAGGAGTTCATTCAGAAACTTGTATAGAAACTTTCTTAATCAGCACTCGACAAACGCATTTCCAGAACATACACAAAGTCCCAGCTATGGACCTAGTGCATCATCATAATAGAGGTCTCTTGCATTTCCCTACAAGTAATTGGATCTCATATGGAGATGTTTAGTGAAGTAGAATGGAAAAAATCGACTGCAAGTACACAAGAACTAGTCTGTAACTGTCGTTCGGAATCTGTTTTGCTGTGTTAACTGAAACATGGATATCTGACTCATACGGAGTCTGTTTTGGATCCACAAGTAGTCAAAACGTTTGTGATGACCAGATGCTTCAATGGATTCTTTCACAGGGAACTTTTGGAGAACTTTTCTTAAGGAGTTCGTTCAGAAACTTGTATAGAAACTTTCTTAATGAGCACTCGACAAACGCATTTCCAGAACATACACAATGTCCCAGCTATGGACCTAGTGCATCATCATAACTGAGGTCTCTTGCATTTCCCTACAAGTAATTGGATCTCATATGGAGATGTTTAGTGAAGTAGAATGGAAAAAATCGAATGCAACTACACAAGAACTAGTCTGTAACTGTCGTTCGGAATTAGTTTTGCGCAGTGTTAACTGAAACATGGATATCTGACTCATACGGAGTCTGTTTTGGCACCAAAAGTAGTCAAAACGTTTCTGACGACTAGATGCTTTGAAGGATTCTTTCACAGGGAAATTTTGGAGAACTTTTCTTAAGGAGTTCGTTCAGAAACTTGTATAGAAACTTTCTTAATGAGCACTCGACAAACGCATTTTGAGAACATACACAATGTCCCAGCTATGGACCTAGTGCATCATTATAACCGAGGTCTCTTGCATTTCCCTACAAGTAATTGGATATCATATGGAGATGTTTAGTGAAGTTGAATGGAAAAATCGAATGCAACTACACAAGAACTAGTCTGTAACTATCGTTCGGAATCAGTTTTGCGCAGTGTTAACTGAAACATGGATATCTGACTCATATGGAGTCCGTTTTGGCTCCACAAGTAGGCAAAACGTTTGTGACGACCAGATGCTTCAAAGGATTCTTTCACAGGGAACTTTTGGAGAACTTTTCTTAAGGAGTTTGTTCAGAAACTTGTATAGAAACTTTCTTAATGAGCACTCGACAAACGCATTTCGAGAACATACACAAAGTCCCAGCTATGAACCTAGTGCGTCATCATAACTGAGGTCTCTTGCATTTCCCTACAAGTAATTAGATCTCATATGGAGATGTTTAGTGAAGTAGAATGGAAAAAATCGAATGCAACTACACATGAACTAGTCTGTAACTGTCGTTCGGAATCAGTTTTGCGCAGTGTTAACTAAAACATGGATATCTGACTCATACGGAAACCATTTTGGCTCCACAAGTAGTCAAAACATTTGTGACGACCAGATTCTTCAAAGGATTCTTTCACAGGGTACTTTTGGAGAACTTTTCTTAAGTAGTTCATTCAGAAACTTGTATAGAAACTTTCTTAATGAGCATTCGACAAAAGCATTTCGAGAACATACACAAAGCCCCAGGTATGGACCTAGTGCATCATCATAACTGAGGTCTCTTGCATTTCCCTACAAGTAATTGGATCTCATACGGAGATGTTTAGTAAAGTAGAATGGAAAAAATGGAATGCAACTACACAAGAACTAGTCTGTAACTGTCGTTCGGAATCAGTTTTGCGCAGTGTTAACTGAAGCATGGATATCTGACTCATACGGAGTCCGTTTTGGCTCCACAAGTAGTCAAAACGTTTGTGACGACCAGATCCTTCAAACGATTCTTTCACGGAGAACTTTAGAAGAACTTTTCTTAAGGAGTTCATTCAGAAACTTGTATAGAAACTTTTTTAATGAGCACTCGAGAATCGCATTTCGAGAACATACACAAAGTCCCAGCTATGGACCTAGTGCATCATCATAACTGAGGTCTCTTGCATTTCCCTACAAGTAATTGGATCTCATATGGAGATGTTTAGTAAAGTAGAATGGAAAAAATGGAATTCAACTACACAAGAACTAGTCTGTAACTGTCGTTCGGAATCAGTTTTGCGCATTGTTAACTGAAACATGGATATCTGACTCATACGGAGTCCGTTTTGGCTCCACAAGTAGTCAAAACGTTTGTGACGACCAGATGCTTCAAAGGATTCTTTCACAGGGAACTTTTGGAGAACTTTTCTTAAGGAGTTCGTTCAGAAACTTGTATAGAAACTTTCTTAATGAGTACTCGACAAACGCATTTCGAGAACATACACAAAGTCCCAGCTATGGACCTAGTGGATCATCATAACTGAGGTCTCTTGCATTTCCTTACCAGTAAGTGATATGGAGATGTTTAGTGAAGTGGAATGGAAAAATCGAATGCAACTACACAATAACTAGTCTGTAATTGTCGTTCGGAATCAGTTTTGCGTAGGGTTAATTGAAACTTGGATATCTGACTCATACGGAGTCCGTTCTGGCTCCAAAAGTTGACAAGATGCTTCACAGGATTCTTTCGCAGGGAACTTTTGGAGAACTTTTCTTAAGGAGTTCGTTCAGAAACTTGTATAGAAACTTTCTTAATGAGCACTCGACAAACGCATTTCGAGAACATACACAATGTCCCAGCTATGGACCTAGTGCATCATCATAACCGAGGTCTCTTGCATTTCCCTACAAGTAATTGGATCTCATATGGATATGTTTAGTGAAGTAGAATGGAAAAAACGAATGCAACTACACAAGAACTAGTCTGTAACTGTCGTTCGGAATCAGTTTTGCGAACTGTTAAATGAAACATGTACGGAGTCTATTTTGGCTCCAAAAGTAGGCAAAACGTTTCTGACAACTAGATGCTTCACAGGATTCTTTCGCAGGGAAATTTTGGAGAACTTTTCTTAAGGAGTTCGTTCAGAAACTTGTATAGAAACTTTCTTAATGAGCACTCGACAAACGCATTTCGAGAACATACACAATGTCCCAGCTATGGACCTAGTGCATCATCATAACCGAGGTCTCTTGCATTTCCCTACAAGTAATTGGATCTCATATTGAGATGTTTAGAGAAGTAGAATGGAAAAAATCGAATGCAACTGCACAAGAACTAGTCTGTAACTGTCGTTCGGAATCAGTTTTGCGCAGTGTTAACTGAAACATGGATATCTGACTCGTACGGAGTCCGTTTTGGCTCCACAAATAGTCAAAATGTTTGTGACGAGCAGATGCTTCGAAGGATTCTTTCACAGGGAACTTTTGGAGAACTTTTCTTAAGGAGTTCGTTCAGAAACTTGTATAGAAACTTTCTTAATGAGCACTCGACAAACGCATTTCGAGAACTTACACAATGTCCCAGTTATGGACCTAGTGCATCATCATAACCGAGGTTTCTTGCATTTCCCTACAAGTAATTGGATCTCATATGGAGATGTTTAGTGAAGTAGAATGGAAAAAATCAAATGCAACTACACAATAACTAGTCTGTAACGGTCGTTCGGAATCAGTTTTGCGCAGTGTTAACTGAAACATGGATATCTGACTCATACGGAGTCTGTTTTGGCTCCACAAGTAGTCAAAACATTTGTGACGACCAGATGCTTCAAAGGATTCTTTCAAAGGGAACTTTTGGGGAACTTTTCTTAAGGAGTTCGTTCAGAAACTTGTATAGAAACTTTCTTAATGAGCACTCGACAAACGCATTTCAAGAACATACACAATGTCCCAGCTATGGACCTAGTGCATCATCATAACTGCGGTCTCTTGAATTTCCCTACAAGTAATTAGATCTAATATGGAGATGTTTAGTGAAGTAGAGTGTAAAAAATCGAATGCAACTACACAAGAACTAGTCTGTAACTGTCGTTCGGAATCAGTTTTGCGTAGTATTAACTGAAACATGGATATCTGACTCATACGGAGTCCGTTTTGGCTCCACAAGTAGTAAAAACATTTGTGACGACCATATGCTTCAAAGGATTCTTTCACAGGGAACTTTTGGAGAACTTTTCTTAAGGAGTTCGTTCAGAAACTTGTATAGAAACTTTTTTAATGAGCACTCGACAAACGCATTTCGAGAACATACACAAAGTCCCAGCTATGGACCTACTGCATCATCATAACTGAGGTCTCTTGCATTTCCCTACAAGTAATTGGATCTCATATGGAGATGTTTAGTGAAGTAGAATGCAAAAAAGCGAATGCAACTACACAAGAACTAGTCTGTAACTGTCGTTCGGAATTAGTTTTGCGCAGTGTTAACTGAAACATGGATATCTGACTCATACGGAGTCCGTTTTGGCTCCAACAGTAGTCAAAACATTTCTGACGACTAGATGCTTCAAAGGATTCTTTCGCAGGGAAATTTTGCAGAACTTTTCTTAAGGAGTTCGTTTAGAAACTTGTATAGAAACTTTCTTAATGAGCACTCGACAAACGCATTTCGAGAACATACACAAAGTCCCAGCTATGGACCTAGTGCATCATCATAACTGAGGTCTCTTGCATTTCCCTACAAGTAATTTGATCTCATATGGGGATGTTTAGTGAAGTAGAATGGAAAAAATGGAATGCTACTAAACAAGAACTAGTCTGTAACTGTCGTTCGGAATTAGTTTTGCGAAGTGTTAACTGAAACATGGATATCTGACTCATACGGAGTCCGTTTTGGCTCCACAAGTAGTAAAAACGTTTGTGACGACCAGATGCTTCAAAGGATTCTTCACAGGGAACTTTTGGAGAACTTTTCTTAAGGAGTTTGTTCAGAAACTTGTATAGAAACTTTCTTAAGGAGCACTCGACAAACGCATTTCGAGAACATACACAAAGTCCCAGCTATGGACCTAGTGCATCATCAGAACTGAGGTCTCTTGCATTTCCCTACAAGTAATTGGATCTCATATGGAGATGTTTAGTGAAGTAGAATGGAAAAAATTGAATGCAACTGCACAAGAACTAGTCTGTAACTGTCGTTCGGAATCAGTTTTGCGCAGTGTTAACTGAAACATGGATATCTGACTCATACGGAGTCCGTTTTGGCTCCAAAAGTAGTCAAAACGTTTCTGACGACTAGATGCTTCAAAGGATTCTTTCACAGGGAACTTTTGGAGAACTTTTATTAAGGTGTTCGTTCAGAAACTTGTATAGAAACTTTCTTAATGAGTACTCAACAAACGAATTTCGAGAACATACACAATGTCCCAGCTATGGACCTAGAGCATCATCATAACCGAGGTATCTTGCATTTCCCTACAAGTAATTGGATCTGATATGGAGATGTTTAGTGAAGCAGAATGGAAAAATCGAATGCAACTACACAAGAACTAGTTTGTAACTATCGTTCGGAATCAGTTTTGCGCAGTATTAACTGAAACATGGATATCTGACTCATACGGAGTCCGTTTTGGCTCCACAAGTAGTCAAAACGTTTGTGATGACCAGATGCTTCAACGGATTCTTTCACAGGGAAATTTTGGAGAACTTTTCTTAAGGAGTTCATTCAGAAACTTGTATAGAAACTTTCTTAATGAGCACTCGACAAACGCATTTCGAGAACATACACAAAGTCCCAGCTATGGACCTAGTGCATCATCATAACTGAGGTCTCTTGCATTTCCCTAAAAGTAATTGGATCTCATATGGAGATGTTTAGTAAAGTAGAATGGAAAAATGGAATGCAACTACACAAGAACTAGTCTGTAACTGTCGTTTGGAATCAGTTTTGCGAAGTGTTAACTGAAACTTGGATATCTGACTCATACGGAGTCCGTTTTGGCTCCACAGTAGTCAAAACGTTTGTGACGACTAGATGTTTCAAAGGATTCTTTCACAGGGAACTTTTGGAGAACTTTTCTTAAGGAGTTCGTTCAGAAACTTGTATAGAAACTTTCTTAATGAGTACTCGACAAACGCATTTCGAGAACATACACAAAGTCCCAGCTATGGACCTAGTGGATCATCATAACTAAGGTCTCTTGCATTTCCCTACAAGTAATTGATATGGAGATGTTTAGTGAAGTGGAATGGAAAAAATTGAATGCAACTACACAAGAACTAGTCTGTAACTGTCGTTCGGAATCAGTTTTGCGCAGTGTTAACTGAAACATGGATATCTGACTCATACGGAGTCCGTTTTGGCTCCACAAGTACTCAAAACATTTGTGACGACTAGATGCTTCAAAGGATTCTTGCATAGGGAACTTCTGAGAACTTTCCTTACGGAGTTTGTTCAGAAACTTGTATAGAAACTTTCTTAATGAGCACTCGACAAACGCATTTCGAGAATATACACAAAGTCCCGGCTATGGACCTAGTGCATCATCGTAACTGAGGTCTGTTGCATTTCCCTACAAGTAATTGGATCTCATATGGAGATGTTTAGTGAAGTAGAATGGAAAAAATCGAATGCAACTACACAAGAACTAGTCTGTAACTGTCGTTCGGAATCAGTTTTGCCAAGTGTTAACTGAAACATGGATATCTGACTCATACGTAGTCCGTTTTGGCTCCATAAGTAGTAAACCGTTTGTGACGACCAGATGCTTCAAAGGATTCTTTCATAGGGAAATTTTGGAGAACTTTTCTTAAGGAGTTCGTTCAGAAACTTGTATAGAAACTTTCTTAATGAGCACTCGACAAACGCATTTCGAGAACATACACAAAGTTCCAGCTATGGACCTAGTGCATCATTGATACGTCTCCATCGTATCTACTTTTCCAAACACTTTTGCCCTTGTTTTGGACTCTAACTTGCATGATTTGAATGGAACTAACCTGGACTGACGCTGTTTTCAGCAGAATTGCCATAGTTTTTTTTATGTGCAGAAACAAAAGTTCTCGGAATGACCTGAAACTTCACGGAACATCTTTTCAGAAATAATAAAAAATCGTTGCAAAAGATGATGGCCACGGGGCCCACCACCTGTCCACGAGGGTGGGGGCGCGCCCCCCCTAGGGCGCGCCCCGTACCTCGTGGGCCCCCTGAGGCTCCTCCGACGCCAACTCCAAATCTATATATATGCTTTCGGGGAGAAAAAATCAAGGAGAAGAAATCATCGCGTTTTACGACACGGAGCCGCCGCAAGCCCTAAAACCTCTCGGGAGGGCTGATCTGGAGTCCATTCGGGGCTCCGGAGAGGGGGATTTGTCGCCGTCGTCATCATCAACCATCCTCCATCACCAATTAAATGATGCTCACCGCCGTGCGTGAGTAATTCCATCGTAGGCTTGCTGGACGGTGATGCGTTGGATGAGATCTATCATGTAATTGAGTTATTTTTGTTAGGGTTTGATCCCTAGTATCCACTATGTTCTGAGATTGATGTTGCTATGACTTTGCTATGCTTAATGCTTGTCACTAGGGCCCGAGTGCCATGATTTCAGATCTGAACCTATTATGTTTTCATGAATATATGTGAGTTCTTGATCCTATCTTGCAAGTCTATAGTCACCTACTATGTGTTATGATCCGGCAACCCTGAAGTGACAATAATCGGGACCATTCCCGGTGACGACCATAGTTTGAGGAGTTCATGTATTCACTATGTGCTAATGCTTTGTTCCGGTTCTCTATTAAAAGGAGGCCTTAATATCCCTTAGTTTCCATTAGGACCCCGCTGCCACGGGAGGGTAGGACAAAAGATGTCATGCAAGTTCTTTTCCATAAGCACGTATGACTATATTTGGAATACATGCCTACATTACATTGATGAATTGGAGCTAGTTCTGTGTCACCCTATGTTATGATTGTTACATGATGAACCCCATCCGGCATAATTATCCATCACCGATCCAATGCCTACGAGCTTTTCCTATACTGGTTTACGCTTATTTACTTTCCCGTTGCTACTGTTACAATCACTACAAAACACCAAAAATATTACTTTTGCTTTCTGTTACTTTTGTTACCGTTACCACCACTATCATATTACTTTGCTACTAAACACTTTGCTGCAGATATTAAGTTATCCAGTTGTGGTTGAATTGACAACTCAACTGCTAATACTTGAGAATATTCTTTGGCTCCCCTTGTGTCAGATCAATAAATTTGGGTTGAATACTCTACCCTCGAAAGCTGTTGCGATCCCCTACACTTGTGGGTTATCAAGACTAATTTCTGGCGCCGTTGCCGGGGAGCATAGCTCTATTCTTTGAGTCACTTGGGATTTATATCTGCTGGACACTATGAAGAACTTCAAAGACGCTAAGACAACAATTTATCCCTCAACTACGAGGGGAGGTAAGGAACTGCCATCTAGCTCTGCACTTGATTCACCTTCTGTTATGAGTAAGCTTGTGACACCTAAACCTGCTTCTGCTATTCATTCTGATATCTCGCATGTTATTGATGATGCCACTTCTTCTATGCATGATACTTATGATTAAACTACTTCTATGCTTGATAATATTGTGCCCCTTAGTGAATTTCTTGATGAACAAATTGCTAGGGCTAGAGAGAAAGAAATTATTGAAACTGATTATATTGATGAAAGTGATGATGAAGATAGGCCTGTTATTCCTGAGGGTTATGTTTTTGATAATGAAGCTTCTGCAGCTATTTTAGCTTGCAAAGATAGTCGTGAACTCAAGAGGATATTAATTAAATGGAACAAGGAACCTCTTAGAGACAGAATGAAACCTGGCCCTGCTTTTGCTACTTTACCTATCTGTGTTGCCGATAAGGATTATGAATTCTCTGTTGATCCTGATATAATTACTTTGGTTGAATCTGATCCTTTTCATGGCTTTGAATCTGAAACTGTAGTGGCACATCTTACTAAATTAAATGATATAGCCACCCTATTCACTAATGATGAGAGATCTCGCTACTTTTATATCCTTAAAATATTTCCGTTCTCATTAAAGGGTGATGCTAAGATATGGTTTAATTCTCTTGATCCTGGTTGTGTGCGTAGTCCCAGGATATGATTTATTACTTCTCTGCTAAATATTTCCCTGCTCATAAGAAACAAGCTGCTTTAAAGGAAATATACAACTTTGTGCAAATTGAAGAAGAGAGTCTCCCACAAGCTTGGGGGAGGCTTCTCAAGTTACTTAATGCTTTGCCTGATCATCCTCTTAAGAAAAATGAAATACTTGATATCTTTTATAATGGACTAACCAATGCTTCCAGAGATTACCTGGATAGTTGTGCTGGTTCTCTTTTCAGGGAAAGAACACCGGATGAAGCTGAAATTTTATTGAATAATATGTTGACAAATGAAAATAATTGGGCACCTCCTGAGCCAATTACTGAGCCTATTCCTAAACCAACTCCGGAGAAGAGAGGTGTTCTATTTCTCAGTCCTGAAGATATGCAAGAGGCAAAGAAATCTATGAAAGAAAAAGGTATTAAAGCTGAAGATGTTAAGAATTTACCTCCTATTGAAGAAATACATGGTCTTATTTACCGCCTGTTGAAGAAACATATGCTCTTGATCCATTACCTATTGAAGAACCTCCTAATCTTGATAACCCGACACAGGTAGTAAAGGTAAATTCTCCCTATAGATATGATAGAGCTGAAATCCCTCCTACTAAAATTGCTAGCCAATGCTTGGATGAGTTTGATAACTTTATGTTTAAGCAAGAAGATTTCAATGCTTATTTTGGTAGGCAATTAAAACAAAATGCTTATATGATTAAACACTTGGGTGAATATATGGCTAATGTCAGAGGTGAACTTAAACTTGTTAGCAAACATGCTTCTATGGTTACCACTCAAGTAGAGCAAGTACTTAAAGCTCAAAATGATTTGCTCAATGAAATGAATAGTAAGAAAAATGATTATGCTGTTAGAGTGGCTACTAGAACTGGTAGAATGACTCAGGAACCTTTGAATCCTGATGGCCACCCTAAGAGAATTGAACAAGATTCCCAGAGAAATAATATTGATGTACCCAGTTCTTCTAAAAAGAAGAAGAAGAAGAAGAAAAATTATAGGACTTTGCAAACTTCTAGTGAACCTATTGCTAAACCACCTGATAATCCAAATGATATCTCTATGTCTGATACTGAAACACAATCTGGTAATGAACATGAACCTAGTGAAAATGTTAATAATGATGTTCATGATGATGCTCAACCTAGTAATGACAACGATGTAGAAATTGAACCTGCTGTTGATCTTGATAACTCACAATCAAAGAATCAACGTTATGATAAGAGAGACTTTGTTGCTAGGAAACA
The DNA here is from genome assembly GCF_002575655.3 of Aegilops tauschii subsp. strangulata. Classification (NCBI taxonomy): domain Eukaryota; kingdom Viridiplantae; phylum Streptophyta; class Magnoliopsida; order Poales; family Poaceae; genus Aegilops; species Aegilops tauschii. The sequence goes on along the minus strand of NC_053035.3, from coordinate 100,160,477 downwards.
TGGTAAAGAAAGAGAACCATTGTAACATCCCAAATTTTCAATTTGGTATGTTATACATAGATCATCATTGCATATCATATTTTATTGCATTTCGACAAATCCTCGATAAATCCTAAGCAACTCAAGGACCCTCGGAGAGAGTTGGGGATTTTCTCAAATTTTCATATTTGATTTTTCATCAAATAATAAGACGAGGATTTTGGTTTTAATTATTTTTCTCTCCGGAACAATATTTCATTAAACAAAATAAATGAGAGGAGAAAATATGACTTCTCCAAAACAATTGAAATACTGGAGGAAAAATTTTAAAATCATTTATTGGATTTTATTCAGATTTTATTTGCAATTTTAATTGCATTAAAAATATTGCATGTTTTCAAAATTTATTTTGTGTTAAAAAAATGTTCACCCTATTCTAGATTTTCTAACTAGACGGGGAAAATTTATTTTATCTTTTTTGGATTTTTATTTATTTTTCTACGAATTATTTTCCGCGGAACGTTTTAAAAAAAAAGCGCAGCGCCTGACTGGGCCGAGGCCCAGCCGAGCCGCCAGCCCGCCCGCGGGATCTCCTCCCCGTGCACGACGCCCGCCGCCGCCGGAGTCCGCCATGGACACGGGAGCCCCGCCGCCTCCTAGCCCCTCCCCCAAGCCACCTTCCCCCCTTCTATATATATATACCCCCCTCTCCTCCTCCCTCTCACCCCGCCGCGGGAGCCGCACTCGCCGCCGCCCGCTGCACCCGCGCCGCCGCCGCCTTGCACTCGCCGCCGCCGCTCGCCGAAGGCCGCCGCCGCTCGCGTCCCCTCGCCCCCGAGCCGCCCGAGCCCCGCCGCCCCGCCGCCCCTCGCCGGAGTCGCCGGAGCCCCGCCGGAGCCCGTCCCCGAGGTAGCCGCACCTCGCCTCGCACCTCGCCTCGTTTGCCGGTTTTTGTTAAAAAAAACCGTTCGTTTTAAAAAAACCCTAGATCGGTTTTTTTTCGGTTTTGTTATTTTGTGAGCGTTCACCGACTCGTTCGTTTTAACGAACGCGTTCGTCGGATTTTCTCTGTTAACGAACGTCCGTTCTTTAACTGTTCGTTTGTTTTTCTTTTTCGTCGGATTTTTCCTGATTTTTCTCAGATTCGATTTCTGATCGAATCTTCGTTTCTGTTTAACTTCTCGCTCGTTTATCGGAATCAGGCGATTCAAGCGCCTAGAGTTTCGTCTCGAAATCCTCTTTCCGTTTAACCTACTCAAACAAGTTTTTGCTACTGTAAAATTTGACCTAGATCCAGATTAGTAAACGAAGCTTGTTTCTTTCACCGTTTGACTTTCGTTGCTTCGTTCGAGTTGATTCTTTTTGCAAACCGGAGTTCTTAAGTTGAACTTTCTGGTTGGATCTTTCATTCGAGTTTTACCTGTGCATTAGATGAGTACTGATTGTCTGCTTGTTTGTTTGCGATAGAGTACCCGGAGTGTGCCGCTTGTTACTTCGAATCGTTAGGTTTTGCGGATCATCAGCAAGGCAAGTAACACTTTGATCATACCCCTTTCATACCCAGTTTTTTTATGCATTAGATTCAACCCTCAAACAATTGCATGATTAGGATCTGATTAACATGTGGGTATTGGGAAGTAGTAGTTGAGGTAGTACCTATTACCTGTTTTATTTATCAAACCCTTGGGAGTTACTTCTACGTTGCTATTATATTGCCATGCTATGCTCGTAGACGTGGATTGGGTTTGAGAGATATTCATGACAGATGTGAGATTGTTAATGGTTTACTTAAGGTGGCAACTAAAACTCACATCTGGGTGGATTGAGGTACCTGGGTATTCCAGGATTGCCTGTTTTTCTTTTGGACCGCCACCCAGGTTCAAAGGGATCATAAGATTATTCATGCTAGAAACTTCCGTGTGCAGCCGCAAGCTATTATGGGCTCTAGCATAGTTGACTAAGTTGTGTGAACTCTTACAGTGGTAGACTAGCAGATGTAGGGGAAAGTAGGTGTAACTGTCTACCCATACGTAAGGTGCAAACACTTCTGAAAGACTGTGTCTCGGTCATCCGTTACTCAAACACCATGTAGTGCGAGTAATCCAACGGAGGAGATCGAGTCTTGTGGGGAAAAGTGCACAAACCTCTGCAGAGTGTACAAACTAATCATGGTTAGCCGTGTGCCCGGTTATGGACAATTTGAGTATCTAGTACTTGGATTATCATGTGAATCTCATCACTATGTTACCTCTAATTAATTTTGTTGGGTTATTGATGACATTTAATTGGGATTGAGATGCTGTCAACCATCTCAATGTTTCACAACCACCATGATAGTTAAAAAAAATTTATTCCTTTGAAGTGTCTACTTGTTTGTTTGCGATAGAGTACCCGGAGTGTGCCGCTTGTTACTTCGAATCGCTAGGTTTTGCGGATCATCAGCAAGGCAAGTAACACTTTGATCATATACCTTCCATACCCAGTTTTTATTGCATTAGTTCTATTCCTCAAACATTGCATGGTTAGGATCAAATTTAAATTGTGGGTATTGGGAAGTAGTTGAGGTAGTACCTATTACCTGTTTCTTATCAAACCCTTGGGAGTTACTTCTACGTTGCTATTATATTGCCATGCTATGCTCGTAGACGTGGATTTGGGTTTGAGAGATATTCATGACAGATGTGAGATTGTTAATAATGGATTACCTAAGGTGGCAAATAAAACTCACATCTGGGTGGATTGAGGCACCTGGAGAATCCAGTGTTGTCTGTTTGTATAAGGACCGCCACCCAGGCTCAAAGGGATCATAAGATTATTCATGCTAGAAACTTCCGTGTGCAGCCACAAGCTATTATGGGCTCTAGCATAGTTGAGTAGGTTACATGATCTCTTGAAGAGGTGGGCTAGCAGATGTAGGGGAAAGTAGGTGTACCGGTCCACCCGGAGTAAAGAGTGATTGTTCCTGAAAGACTGTGTCTCGGTCATCCGTTTCTCAAACATCATGCAGTGCGAGAATCAAGCGGAGGCGATCGAGTCTTGTGGGGAAAAGTGCGCAAACCTCTGCAGAGTGTACAAACTAATCATGGTTAGCCGTGTCCCCGGTTATGGACAACTTGAGTATCTAGTACCTGGATTATCATTTGAATCTCATCACCATGTTACTTTTAATTAATTTTGCGGGTTATGATGACACTTAATTGGGATTGAGTTGGAGGTACCTTCTCAATGTTTAACAACCACCATGATAGTTAAATAAAATTTATTCCTTTGAAGTAGGGAAAAATTGGCTTTTCGCAAAACTGTAACCATAGAGCTTTCCACCAGCCATAAATGCATGTAGTATAGCATTATTATTGTTCATTATTCTCTATGTGTTGCTTTGCCAGCATATTCTATGTGCTGACCCGTTTTCGGGCTGCAACGTTTCATGTTGCAGACTTTTCAGACGACGAGTAAGGTGCCTTAGGTCGTGGTCTTATACTCAGTGATGCCGCTGGAGTTGATGGACTCACTTATCTTCCAAGTCTTCCGCTGCTATCGTATTTAGATGGCCTTAAGCCATATTTACATACTTAATCTCTTTGGAGATATTCGATGTAATAAGTGTGTGATTGCTACTCTGTTATAAATCCTCCATTTGTACTGTGCGTGTCAGCATTACTGATCCAGGGATGACACTGGTGCACAGCAGCACAGACCATTTGAGGTCTGGTCGCTACAAAGTTGGTATCAGAGCACACGCTGACTGTAGGACACGACCACTAAGCTTAAGCCCTAGAAAGCTTCTCTCTTCTCATTTCCGACCCCTCTCCTTTTTCTACTCTTTTAGGAATGGCGGATACAAGGAGCAAGTTCATGCAACCAGATGAAGACACGCCTTTTGGTCGACACTTGAAGGAAGTCACTATGTATTTGAACATAGGAATACCAAGCATCACCGGAACCTACAACGCCACATTACCCGAAGAGGAGAGCTGGAAGATTCAAGTTCACATTCCAGGAAGGACGTTTGTGCCAGTTACTGAACCCATAAGATTGGTTTTCGAAGCACCAACCTGGAGTTTAGGGAAGAGCATGGCCGCACACATCGCTATGGGACGCATTGGAGAAGTCTACCACCAGGAGCTTAAGGATACAATTTATCAGATTTGTGGACGCCGAGACGCGCAATGGGAGATGATCAGAACCAAGAAGGATGGATCAATCGCACCTTTCATCCAGGAGCAAAACCAACATATTCGTCGCCAGGAGAACCAGATGTGCACGGACAAGGAAGAACTGAAGAAGGCATTGACGAAGATCAAGGAGCTGGAGGAAGAACTCAAGGCTACACGCGAGGATTATATGGAGGAAATCATCGCACTAGTAGGGAAGAACGACGACCTGGAGAAGAAGATTGGAGTATTCATGGGAAATCCAGTGCCAAAAGCAGAAGTTGACGAATGCACTTGTCCGGATAACTACATCATCATCGACGACACCAACTCAGAACCAAGTGAAGATGACTGGGTTGACGAAGCTGGAGCAGACATCATGGAGTCTTCAACGGATCAGAATTTCTAGTAGACCACCATATCAGTAGTAGTTTTCCCCCATTTAATAGTATAGTTCAAGCACTTTGTAACACTAGTTAGATCGATTGTTTTGCCTTGTTTGAATTGATTAAGTGATATTGATTGTATTTGCCTCATGAGCATATGGGTAGTGTTTTCTCTCTAGACCTCATTCTATTCTTAACTCTCATCTTTTCTAAAACCTATTAGATGCCTCCGAGGCGCGACACCGGATTTGTTTTCCCACCGGAGATCACCCAGTTGATTCAGCAACAGAATGCCCTGATGCAAGTGTTAGTGCAGAACCAAGGCAACAACAACAACAACCCACAGCCACCACCACCTGTTGATCACTTAGCCCGTTTCTTAAGGCTAAACCCGCCGGTGTTTTCCAGTAGCACCGAGCCGATTGTTGCAGATGATTGGATCCGCAAAGTTGGAAGGGAGTTGACCACTGCAGGATGCACAGATGCCGAAAGAGTGCGTTTTGCCGCACATCAGCTTGATGGACCCGCAGCATCATGGTGGGAGAATTATACAGCCACGCACCCCATTGACACTGTCACATGGGATCAGTTTCAGCAAGCTTTCCGTACCGCACATGTTTCAGCAGGAGCTATGGCTATGAAGAAGTGTGAGTTTCGCAACCTACGCCAAGGAGGACGCACCGTAGGCCAGTATGTGGAGGATTTCAGTAAGTTAGCATGTTATGCACCAGATGACGTTGCTACAGATGCAGCCAAGCAGGAGAAATTTTTGGAAGGACTGAATGATGAACTGAGTATGCAGTTGATAGTAGCAACCTTCAACAACTACCAGGAGCTGGTAGATAGAGCTCTCATGATTGAAGGGAAGCAACAGCAGATTGAAAATCATAAGAGGAAGTATGGACAAGGGAAGTACAATTCTGGAGCTCAGCAGAAGCCACGATTTGCCCCGAAACCGGGAGGACAGTTTCAGCATACCCATGGAGGAGGTAGTTCGCACAACCATAATGGCTCCAAGAATGGTAATGGGAATGGAGGAAGCAACGGACAGAACCGTACCAACCCATCTACCCCAACCAAGAGGGATCTAAGTCACATTACTTGCTTCAAGTGACAGAAGACTGGACACTATGCAACTGATTGTCCTGAAGCCCAAAATGGAAATGGCAATGGAAGCTCTGGGAAGAAGCCGAACCCGTTCAACAAAGGACATGTGAACCACGTGAGCGTGGAGGAGGTTGAAGCTCAGCCTGATGCAGTAATAGGTAAGTTTTTGGTTAAGTCATTTACTGCAACCGTTCTTTTCGATACTGGTGCATCGCATTCATACATATCAAGGGGATTTGTGAATAAGTTTAAGATGTCCACCCAAGTTCTCAAAACCCCTATGTTAGTAACCTCGCCAGGAGCAGAGTATATGGCAAGCCAAGGTTGTTTTCAGATACCATTGGCCATTGGTAGGCATGTTTTTCCCTCAGACCTCATAGTTTTGGAGTCGCAAGGTTTGGATGTGATTTTGGGAATGGATTGGCTATCGTTGTATGGAGGAAACATCGATTGTGCCAGCAAGACGATTTTGCTTACCACCCCAGAAGGAAAAAGGATCAAGTATGTATCCCGGCATATGCCGAAGAGGACTCAAGTAAATTCCTTATCAGGAGTTGTACAGGAGGAAGTACCAGTGGTGAAGGATTATCCGGATGTATTTCCAGAAGAGTTGCCAGGCATGCCACCAGATAGAGACATTGAGTTCTTGATTGAACTTTTGCCAGGCACAGGGCCAATATCTAAGAGACCGTACAGGATGCCCGCAAAGGATTTGGAGGAAATTAAGAAGCAGATCAAGGAGTTACTGGATAAAGGCTATATTCGCCCAAGTTCGTCACCTTGGGGATCACCAGTACTTCTAGTGGAGAAGAAAGACGGATCGCTGAGGATGGTTGTTGATTACCGAGGATTGAATGAAGTGACCATCAAAAACAAGTACCCACTGCCGATGATCAATGATTTGTTTGACCGCCTACAAGGAGCTAAAGTATTTTCCAAGATCGATCTACGATCAGGATACCATCAGTTAAAGATTCGAGAGCAGGATATACCTAAGACGGCATTTACCACCAGATATGGACTGTATGAGTATACCGTTATGTCATTTGGTCTGACTAACGCACCTGCCTATTTCATGAACCTGATGAACAAAGTGTTTATGAAGTTTTTGGATAAGTTCGTCGTGGTGTTCATTGACGATATTTTAGTCTTTTCCAAGAATGAGGAAGAGCATAGGAGCATTTACGATTGGTACTTGAGAAGCTCAGAGAACATCAGTTATACGCCAAGTTCAGCAAGTGTGAATTTTGGCTGAAGGAAGTTGGATTCCTTGGACATGTTATTTCTGGAGAAGGAATAGCAGTAGACCCTGCCAAGGTTGACACAGTGACAAGTTGGGAATCACCCACGACAGTTGGAGAAATCCGGAGTTTTCTTGGACTTGCAGGATACTACCGGAGATTCATCGAGAATTTCTCGAAGATTGCTAAGCCCATGACGGAGCTATTGAAGAAGGACACCAAATTCAATTGGACTGAGGAATGTGAAGCTAGTTTCCAAGAGTTGAAGAAACGATTGGTTACATCACCAGTGTTGATTCTGCTAGATCAACGCAAGGATTATGAAGTTTATTGCGACGCTTCTCGTCGAGGACTTGGAGCAGTGCTTATGCAGGAAGGAAGAGTTGTGTCATATGCTTCACGACAACTTAAACCCCATGAGAAGAATTATGCTACGCATGATTTGGAGTTAGCAGCCGTGGTGCATGCATTGAAAACATGGAGACATTTTCTCATCGGAAACCATTGTGAGGTGTATACAGATCACAAGAGTTTGAAGTATATTTTCACGCAGAAGGAGTTAAATCTCAGACAGAGGAGATGGTTGGAGCTCATTAAGGATTATGATATGAGATTGCATTATCACCCAGGAAAGGCTAATGTAGTAGCAGACGCGTTGAGCCGCAAGAGTCATGTCAACACCCTCATGACAGGAGAGTTACCTCAGGAGTTAGCCGAGGACCTTCGCGAACTATGTTTGGAGATAGTCCCGAGAGGCTATTTAGCGACATTGGAGATTCAGTCTACCTTGATGGAAAGGATCAGAGAAGCTCAGAAGACAGACAAGGAGATTGAAGAGATAAAGGAGAAGATGAGCAAAGGAAAAGCCAAGGGATTTCGTGAGGATGAGCATGATACCTTATGGTTTGAGGACCAAGTATATGTGCCAAATGATCCGGAGATCAGGAAGTTGATTTTGCAAGAAGCCCATGATTCACCGTACTCGATTCACCCAGGGAATACCAAGATGTATTTGGATCTGAAGAATACTTTCTGGTGGACCAGAATGAAGAAGGATATTGCAGAGTATGTAGCAGTTTGTGATGTGTGTCAGAGAGTGAAGGCAGAGCATCAGAAGCCAGCAGGATTGCTACAACCATTGCCGATACCTGAATGGAAGTGGGATAAAATAGGCATGGATTTTATCACAGGATTACCCAGGACTCGTTCAGGCTATGACTCAATATGGGTTGTAGTCGACCGTTTGACGAAAGTGGCTCATTTCATTCCAGTGAAGACCATACACCAGTGCTAAGTTGGCAAAGATATACATGACCAGGATAGTATGTTTGCATGGAGTTCCGAGGACCATTGTATCAGACAGAGGAACCCAATTTACCTCGAAGTTTTGGAAGCAGTTACATGAAACATTGGGAACCAGGCTGGAATTTAGTACAGCTTTTCACCCACAGACAGATGGACAGACCGAGAGAGTCAACCAGATTTTGGAGGACATGTTGAGAGCTTGTGCACTAGATTATGGATCTAGTTGGGACGACAATTTGCCATATGCGGAGTTTTCATATAACAACAGTTATCAAACCAGTTTGAAGATGGCCCCTTTCGAAGCTTTGTATGGAAGGAGGTGTAGAACACCGTTGTTATGGGACGAAGTTGGAGACCGTCAGTTGTTTGGACCAGATTTGATTAAGGAGTCTGAACAGAAAGTGAGGTTGATTCGCGATAGACTCAAGGTAGCCCAATCCAGGCAGAAGAGTTATGCTGATTCTAAACGAAAGGAGACAGTTCACGAAGTCGGAGACCGAGTTTATCTTCGAGTATCACCACTTCGAGGAGTGAAGCGCTTTGGAGTTAAGGGAAAGTTAGCACCCCGTTTTATCGGACCATACAGAGTTGTGGGACGTATGGGAGAGGTTGCCTACAAACTGGAATTGCCCGAAGGATTGTCTGGAGTACATGATGTATTTCACGTTTCCCAGTTGAAGAAGTGCCACGCAGAGATGGCTGAGATACCACTGAGAAATACTGTTCCACTGGAAGCGATTCAACTGGAAAGTGATTTGACCTATGAGGAGAAACCAGTTAAGATTCTTGAGTATGCCAGCCGAGTTACCCGCAGTAAGGTTATCAAGTTTTGCAAAGTCCAGTGGAGTCACCACACGGAAGATGAAGCCACCTGGGAGCGAGAGGAAGATCTACGGAAGGACCACTCCCACCTGTTTTCTAGCCAACCCGAATCTCGAGGGCGAGATTCATCTTAAGGGGGGTAGGTTTGTAACATCCCAAATTTTCAATTTGGTATGTTATACATAGATCATCATTGCATATCATATTTTATTGCATTTCGACAAATCCTCGATAAATCCTAAGAAACTCAAGGACCCTCGGAGAGAGTTGGGGATTTTCTCAAATTTTCATATTTGATTTTTCATCAAATAATAAGACGAGGATTTTGGTTTTAATTATTTTTCTCTCCGGAAAAATATTTCATTAGACAAAATAAATGAGAGGAGAAAATATGACTTCTCCAAAACAATTGAAATACTGGAGGAAAAATTTTAAAATCATTTATTGGGTTTTATTCGGATTTTATTTGCAATTTTAATTGCATTAAAAATATTGCATGTTTTCAAAAATTTATTTTGTGTTAAAAAAATGTTCACCCTATTCTAGATTTTCTAACTAGACGGGGAAAATTTATTTTATCTTTTTTGGATTTTTATTTATTTTTCTACGAATTATTTTCCGCGGAACGTTTTAAAAAAAATGCGCAGCGCCCGACTGGGCCGAGGCCCAGCCGAGCCGCCGGCCCGCCCGCGGGATCTCCTCCCCGCGCACGATGCCTGCCGCCGCCGGAGTCCGCCATGGACACGGGAGCCCCGCCGCCGCCTAGCCCCTCCCCCAAGCCACCTTCCCCCCTTCTATATATATATACCCCCCCTCTCCTCCTCCCTCTCACCCCGCCGCCGGAGCCGAACTCGCCGCTGCCCGCTGCACCCGCGCCGCCGCCGCCTTGCACTCGCCGCCGCCGCTCGCCGCCCCTCGCCCTCGAGCCGCCCGAGCCCCGCCGCCCCTCGCCGGAGTCGCCGGAGCCCGTCCCCGAGGTAGCCGCACCTCGCCTCGCACCTCGCCTCGTTTGCCGGTTTTTGTTAAAAAAAACCGTTCGTTTTAGAAAAAAAAACCTAGATCGGTTTTTTTTCGGTTTTGTTATTTTGTGAGCGTTCACCGACTCGTTTGTTTTAACGAACGCGTTCGTCGGATTTTCTCTGTTAACGAACGTCCGTTCTTTAACCGTTCGTCCGTTTTTCTTTTTCGTCGGATTTTTCCTGATTTTTCCCAGATTCGATTTCTGATCGAATCTTCGTTTCTGTTTAACTTCTCGCTCGTTTATCGGAATCAGGCGATTCAAGCGCCTAGAGTTTCGTCTCGAAATCCTCTTTCCGTTTAACCTACTCAAACAAGTTTTTGCTACTGTAAAATTTGACCTAGATCCAGATTAGTAAACGAAGCTTGTTTCTTTCACCGTTTGACTTTCGTTGCTTCGTTCAAGTTGATTCTTTTTGCAAACCGGAGTTCTTAAGTTGAACTTTCTGGTTGGATCTTTCATTCGAGTTTTACCTGTGCATTAGATGAGTACTGATTGTCTGCTTGTTTGTTTGCGATAGAGTACCCGGAGTGTGCCGCTTGTTACTTCGAATCGCTAGGTTTTGCGGATCATCAGCAAGGCAAGTAACACTTTGATCATATACCTTCCATACCCAGTTTTTATTGCATTAGTTCTATTCCTCAAACATTGCATGGTTAGGATCAAATTTAAATTGTGGGTATTGGGAAGTAGTTGAGGTAGTACCTATTACCTGTTTCTTATCAAACCCTTGGGAGTTACTTCTACGTTGCTATTATATTGCCATGCTATGCTCGTAGACGTGGATTTGGGTTTGAGAGATATTCATGACAGATGTGAGATTGTTAATAATGGTTTACCTAAGGTGGCAACTAAAACTCACATCTGGGTGGATTGAGGCACCTGGAGAATCCAGTGTTGTCTATTTGTATGAGGACCGCCACCCAGGCTCAAAGGGATCATAAGATTATTCATGCTAGAAACTTCCGTGTGCAGCCACAAGCTATTATGGGCTCTAGCATAGTTGAGTAGGTTACATGATCTCTTGAAGAGGTGGGCTAGCAGATGTAGGGGAAAGTAGGTGTACCGGTCCACCCGGAGTAAAGAGTGATTGTTCCTGAAAGACTGTGTCTCGGTCATCCGTTTCTCAAACATCATGCAGTGCGAGAATCAAGCGGAGGCGATCGAGTCTTGTGGGGAAAAGTGCGCAAACCTCTGCAGAGTGTACAAACTAATCATGGTTAGCCGTGTCCCCGGTTATGAACAACTTGAGTATCTAGTACCTGCATTATCATTTGAATCTCATCACCATGTTACTTTTAATTAATTTTGCGGGTTATGATGACACTTAATTGGGATTGAGTTGGAGGTACCTTCTCAATGTTTAACAACCACCATGATAGTTAAATAAAATTTATTCCTTTGAAGTAGGGAAAAATTGGCTTTTCGCAAAACTGTAACCATAGAGCTTTCCACCAGCCATAAATGCATGTAGTATAGCATTATTATTGTTCATTATTCTCTATGTGTTGCTTTGCCAGCATATTCTATGTGCTGACCCGTTTTCGGGCTGCAACGTTTCATGTTGCAGACTTTTCAGACGACGAGTAAGGTGCCTTAGGTCGTGGTCTTATACTCAGTGATGCCGTTGGAGTTGATGGACTCACTTATCTTCCAAGTCTTCCGCTGTTATCGTATTTAGATGGCCTTAAGCCATATTTATCATACTTAATCTCTTTGGAGATATTCGATGTAATAAGTGTGTGATTGCTACTCTGTTATAAATCCTCCATTTGTACTGTGCGTGTCAGCATTACTGATCCAGGGATGACACTGGTGCACAGCAGCACAGACCATTTGAGGTCTGGCCGCTACAAAGTTGTGTTCAGAAACCCATGCCTTTTCCTCCCAAACCATCTAAGAAAAAAGATGATGAGGATTTTGAGCGCTTTTATGCCTAGCTAGGGGCGTTAAACGATAGCGCTTGTTGGGAGGCAACCCAATTTTTTTTGTTTTTTTTGTTTTTGCTTCTGTTTAGGAATAAATAATCTATCTACCTTCTGTTTAGATGTGGTTTTATCTTTTAATTAGTGTTTGTGCCAAGTTAAACCTGTAGGATCTTCTTGGATGATAGTTATTTCATCTTGCTGTAATTTCCAGAAACTTTCTGTTCACGAAAGCAATTGTTAAAAATCACCAGAACGTGATAAAATACTGATTCCAATTGCTGCTGATCAATAAATAAATTGTCTAGGTCGTCCTATTTTGGCTGATTTTTTGGAGTTCCAGAAGTTTGCGTTAGTTACATATTACTATAGACTGTTCTGTTTTTGACAGATTCTGTTTTTCTTGTGTTGTTTGCATATTTTGATGAATCTATGGCTAGTAAAATAGTTTATAATCCATAGAGAAGTTGGAATACAGTAGGTTTAACACCAAATAAAAATAAAGAATGAGTTCATTACAGTACCTTTAAGTGGTCTTTTGTTTTCTTTCGCTAACGGATCTCACGAGATTTCTGTTGAGTTTTGTGTTGTGAAGTTTTCAAGTTTTGGGTGAAATCTTTTGATGGATTATGGAACAAGGAGTGGCAAGAGCCTAAGCTTGGGTATGCCCATGGCACCCCCAAGATAATCCAAGGACTCCAAAAAGTCAAAGCTTGGGGATGCCCCGGAAGGCATCCCCTCTTTCGTCTACTTCCATCGGTAATTTTACTTGGAGCTATATTTTTATTCACCACATGATATGTGTTTTGTTTGGAGCGTCTTGTATTATTTGAGTCTTTGCTTTTTAGTTTACCACAATCATCCTTGCTGTACACACCTTTTGAGAGAGCCATGCATGAATTGGAATTTGATAGAATACTCTATGTGCTTCACTTATACCTTTTGAGCTTTATAGTTTTGCTCTAGTGCTTCACTTATACCTTTTGACCTTTATAATTTTGCTCTATGTGCTTCACTTAGATCTTTTTAGATCACGGTGGTGGATTTGTTTTAAATAAACTATTGATCTCTCATGCTTCACTTAGATTATTTTGAGAGTCTTAAATAGCATGGTAATTTGCTTAAAAATAATAATATGTTTGGTTTCAAGATTTGTAAAACTTTCTTTTGAGTGCGTTGAATACTAAGAAAAGTTTGGTGCTTGATAATTGTTTTGAGATGTGAAGATGGTAATATTAGATTTATGCTAGTTGAGTATTTGTGAATTTGAGAAATACTTGTGTTAAAGTTTGTGATTCCCGTAGCATGCACGTATGGTGAACCGTTATGTGATGAAGTCGGAGCATGATTTATTTATTGATTGTCTTCCTTATGAGTGGAGGTCGGGGACGAGTGATGGTCTTTTCCTACCAATCTATCCCCCTAGGAGCATGCGCGTAATACTTTTCTTTGATAACTTCTAGATTTTTGCAATAAGTATATGAGTTCTTTATGACTAATGTTGAGTCCATGGATTATACGCACTTTTTCCCATCCTTCCACCATTGCTAGCCTCTCTAATACCGTGCACCTTTCGCCGGTATCATACACCCACCATATACCTTCCTGAAAACAGCCACCATACCTACCTATTATGGCATTTCCATAGCCATTCTGAGATATATTGCCATGCAACTTTCCACCGTTCCGTTTATTATGACACGCTCCACCATTGTCATATTGCTAGCATGATCATGTAGTTGACATCGTATTTGTGGCAAAGCCACCACTCATAATTCTTTCATACATGTCACTCTTGATTCATTGCATATCCTGGTACACCGCCGGAGGCATTCATATAGAGTCATATTTTGTTCTAAGTATTGAGTTGTAATTGTTGAGTTGTAAGAAAAATAAAAGTGTGATGATCATCATTTTTAGAGCATTGTACCAAGTGAGGAAAGAATGATGGAGACTATGATTCCCCCACAAGTCGGGATGAGACTCCGGACGAAAAATAAAAAAAAGAGGCCATAAAAAAAGAGAAAAGGCCCGAATAAAAAAAATGAGAGAAAAAGAGAGAAGGGACAATGTTACTATCCTTTTACCACACTTGTGCTTCAAAGTAGCACCATGATCTTCATGATAGAGAGTCTCTCATTTTGTCACTTTCATATACTAGTGGGAAATTTTCATTATAGAACTTGGCTTGTATATTCCAATGATGGGCTTCCTCAAATTGCCCTAGGTCTTCGTGAGCAAGCGAGTTGGATGCACACCCACTTAGTTTCTTTTGTTGAGCTTTCATATACTTATAGCTCTAGTGCATCCGTTGCATGGCAATCCCTACTCACTCACATTGATATCTATTGATGGGCATCTCCATAGCTCGTTGATACGCCTAGTTGATGTCAGACTATCTTCCCCTCTTTTTGTCTTCTCCACAACCACCATTCTATTCCACATATAGTGCTATATCCATGGCTCACGCTCATGTATTGCGTGAAGATTGAAAAAGTTTTGAAAATGTTAAAGTATGAAACAATTGCTTGGCTTGTCATCGGGGTCTTGCATGATTTAAATACTTTGTGTGGTGAAGATAGAGCATAGCCAGACTATATGATTTTGTAGGGATAACTTTATTTGGCCATGTTATTTTGAGAAGACATAATTGCTTTGTTAGTATGCGTGAAGTATTATTATTTTTATGTCAATATGAACTTTTGTCTTGAATCTTTCGGATCTGAATATTCATACCACAATTAAGAAGATTTACATTGAAATTATGCCAAGTAGCACTCCGCATTAAAAATTCTCTTTTTATCATTTACCTACTCAAGGACGAGCAGGAATTAAGCTTGGGGATGCCTGATACGTCTCCAACGTATCTATAATTTTTGATTGCTCCATGCTATATTATCTACTGTTTTGGACTATATTGGGCTTTATTTTCCACTTTTATATTACTTTTGGGACTAACCTATTAACCGAAGGCCCAGCCTAGAATTGCTGTTTTTGCCTATTTTAGTGTTTCGAAGAAACGGAATATCAAACGGAGTCCAAACGGGATGAAACCTTCGGGAACGTGATTTTCTCATCAGATAAGACCCAGGAGACTTGGACCCTCCGTCAAGAAAGCCACGAGGCAGTCACGAGGGTGGAGGGCCCCCCTTAGGGCGTGCCCCCTGCCTCGTGGGCCCCTCGAAGCTCCACCGACGTACTCCTTCCTCCTATATATACCTACGTACCCCCAAACGATCAGATACAGAGCCAAAAACCTAATTCCACCGCCGCAACCTTCTGTACCCACGAGATCCCATCTTGGGGCCTGTTCCGGAGCTCCGCCGGAGGGGGCATCCATCACGAAGGGCTTCTACATCAACATCATAGCCTCTCCGATGAAGTGTGAGTAGTTTACCTCAGACCTTCGGGTCCATAGTTAGTAGCTAGATGGCTTCTTCTCTCTTTTTGGATCTCAATACAAAGTTCTCCCCCTCTCTCGTGGAGATCTATTCGATGTAATCTTCTTTTTGAGGTGTGTTTGTTGAGACCGATGAATTGTGGGTTTATGATCAAGATTATCTATGAACAATATTTGAATCTTCTCTGAATTCTTTTATGTATGATTGGTTATCTTTGCAAGTCTCTTCGAATTATCAGTTTGGTTTGGCCTACTAGATTGGTTTTTCTTGCAATGGGAGAAGTGCTTAGCTTTGGGTTCAATCTTGCGGTGTCCTGACCCAGTGACAGAAAGGGCAGCAAGGCACGTATTGTATTGTTGCCATCGAGGATAACAAGATGGGGTATTTATCATATTGCATGAATTTATTCCTCTACATCATGTCATCTTGCTTAAGGCGTTACTCTGTTTTCATTAACTTAATAATCTAGATGCATGCTGGATAGCGGTCGATGAGTGGAGTAATAGTAGTAGATGCAGGCAGGAGTCGGTCTACTTGTCTCAGACGTGATGCCTATATACATGATCATACCTAGATATTCTCATAACTATGCTCAATTCTGTCAATTGCTCAACAATAATTTGTTCACCCACCGTAGAAATACTTATGCTCTTGAGAGAAGCCACTAGTAAAACCTATGGCCCCCGGGTCTATTCTCATCATATCAATCTCCAATCACTTTATTATTGCTTTGCTTTTTTACTTTGCCTTTTATTTTACCTTGCATCTTTATACCAAAAAATACCAAAAATATTATCTATCATCTCTATCAGATCTCACTCTCGTAAGCGACCGTGAAGGGATTGACAACCCCTAATCGCGTTGGTTGCACTGAGCTATTGTTTTGTGTAGGTACGAGGGACTCGCGCGTAGCCTCCTACTAGATTGATACCTTGGTTCTCAAAAACTGAGGGAAATACTTATGCTACTTTGCTGCATCATCCTCTCCTCTTTGGGGAAATCCAACGCACTGCTCAAGAGGTAGCAATTCACTATGTGCTAATGCTTTGTTCCGGTTCTCTATTAAAAGGAGGCCTTAATATCCCTTAGTTTCCATTAGGACCCCGCTGCCACGGGAGGGTAGGACAAAAGATGTCATGCAAGTTCTTTTCCATAAGCACGTATGACTATATTCGGAATACATGCCTACATTACATTGATGAATTGGAGCTAGTTCTGTGTCACCCTATGTTATGACTGTTACATGATGAACCGCATCCGGCATAATTATCCATCACCAATCCAATGCCTACGAGCTTTTCCTATACTGGTTTATGCTTATTTACTTTCCCGTTGCTACTGTTACAATCACTACAAAACACCAAAAATATTACTTTTGCTTTCTGTTACTTTTGTTACCGTTACCACCACTATCATATTACTTTGCTACTAACACTTTGCTGCGGATATTAAGTTAACCAGGTGTGGTTGAATTCACAACTCAACTGCTAATACTTGAGAATATTCTTTGGCCCCCCTTGTGTCGAATCAATAAATTTGGGTTGAATACTCTACCCTCGAAAGCTGTTCGATCCCCTACACTTGTGGGTTATCAATCATCATAACTGAGGTCTCTTGCATTTCCCTAAAAGTAATTGGATCTCATATGGAGATGTTTAGTGAAGTAGAATGGAAAAACTTGAATGCAACTACACAAGAACTAGTCTGTAACTGTCGTTCAGAATCAGTTTTGCCAAGTGTTAACTAAAACATGGATATCTGACTCATACGGAGTCCGTTTTGGCTCGACAAGTAGTCAAAACGTTTGTGACGACCAGATGCTTCAAAGTATTACTTCATTGGGAAATTTTGGAGAACTTTTCTTAAGGAGTTCGTTCAGAAACTTGTATAGAAACTTTCTTAATGAACACTCGATAAACGCATTTCGAGAACATACACAAAGTCCCAGCTATGGACCTAGTGCATCATCATAACTGAGGTCTCTTGCATTTCCCTACAAGTAATTTGTAAACTCCCAAAATTCTAAATTTTGGAATGTTATATTAAATAAATATTTATGATTGTTTGTTTGATTGTTGTGTGACTGATTGGGTGAAATTGGGTGGAATTTGAAACTTTTTGAAAGCTGAATGAGAGGGAATAAAAGGACTTTCCTAAAACTTTCATCTTTCATTTTGATCTCCATGGATTCAAATCCATTTTTATCACAAAACCCTAGAGTGAAGATGATATGACTTCTTCCATATGAATAAATGAAAAGGGTTTTGAAAAGATTTGAATTCCATCTGAAAAATATTTCAAATTCAAAACTTTATGCAACTCAATGATTTTCAGGAGAGAAGATAAAATGACTTCTTCAATTATATGAAATATGAGTTGGAAGTTAAAAAGAATCAAATTGAAAGTCATTTGAAAGTATTTTTGAAACTCCCTTTCAAATTTGGAATTATTTAGATTTTATTCAAATTATTTTTCTCCTAAAAATAAATAAATGGAAATAAGGGTAAAATGATTCCCTTCAACGGAAAATTAGGAGGAAATAATTTTGGTATTTTAAAAATGATTTTTGTTGGATTTTAATGCAACAGTAGCATTGTTTGCATTATTTGATTTTTTGTGGATTTTATTTGAACTATATAAATAGTTCATGTTTTAGGAAATGTTTTTTCTGAACATTTTTATATATATTATGCCTATATATAGTTTTTATTATTTTGGTTCTTTTTACTTTTGTTTGTCTATTAAAAACAAAAAAAACTCCTTGCGCCAGCCAGGCCGACCAGGCCCAGCTAGCAGCCAGGCGGCCTGCCCCGCAGCCCACCAAACCGGCGAGCCGGCCTGCCCAGCCTCGCCCGCACCGAATCCCCTTCGGTCCGGACGCCCGCTCCTCTCCTCACTCACCTCTGTCGCTGACAGCGGGGCCCGCCATCTTCTTCCTCCTCACGCCAAGCCACGGCCGCACCCGAGCTCGCGCAACCGCTGCCGTATCCCAGATTCTTCGGGATCTTCTCCTTGATCCACCCCCTCCTCCAAGTCGACTCCCCCCTTATATATACCCCTCCCCTCACCCCGTTCCGTCCCTTCCCGACCCCCGAACCCCTCTCCACTCGCTGCCATTTCTTGCCGGAGCCAGAGCTCCGCCGCCCGCCATTGCTGCTGCTAGCTCTCCAGTACAACCACCTCATCGTCGTCCGAACCCACCACCAAACCCCCCTCGCTTGCCCGCACCTCCCCGTGCCCTCGCCCGAAACCCACAGAAGCACCACCAACGTCGACCACCCGACGTCATCTCCGCCTCGACCTCACCGCCATTCGACTTCGTCGTCTCCAAGGCCACTACCGACCACCGCCGAGCTCGCCATCGAGCGCCTCGTCGTCTGGTGCTCTTCCCCGACGCCGATGACCATGGGAGCATCGCCATCGTCGACCACAGCCACCACCGTCATCGCCGGAGTTCCACCGCCGCCCGCTGTGAGCTCTCCTTCTCTCCTCCCTGTCCGATCTTAATCTAACGGTGTAGATTAGATCCCGCGAACAGTTAGGTTTATTTTGTTAGATTGGGTTTTACTCGCGGTTTTTCTTCGGTTTAGATCTAACCGGCCGATCGGTTTAGTTTATTTGATCGCCCGTACGTGTTTTACTTAGGAATCGGTCGAGCGCAGTTTAGCGTCGGATCGCACATCCTCTAGCCCAGTAGCAGCCCGACGCGTAGCATTTGTCCGATTTGTTTTTTTAGTTTATTTTAGTTTCTGTTTTAAAAACAGAAACAATTTCTGTCTTAGATTGTTAATAACTTTTATGTTTTAGATCCAAATTGAGTGATTCTTTTTGCATTTTGTCACAAATTTGTTGAAGTTTCTGTTTGTGCCATTAGGTTTCAAATTTGAGTAGTTTAAACTTGAGTTTGATGAAATTTGTTCAAATCACTAATTTGGCCGTATCTTGAGTTTTATGAAATATTTTTTATTGATTCTTTTTGCTCCTGGTCACTAGGACCTTTAACTATCCAGTAGTGTTTAGTATTTTATTTTTAGTTTATTTTAAAATTAGGTTTTTATCACAACAGTGCGGTTTTAGTTATAGTTTTGTTTTAGTCTTTTCTTTATAGTTTTAATTGTTTTTCTTCTTTTTTTCACTTTTGACAAACTCTTAGTTTTATTCTGTTGGTCAACAAAATAAAAATTTATATTATTTTAAAATTTTAGTTTATTTAGTTTTCGTATTAAAACTTGTTTAGGTCATAGTTAGTGTTTCTTAAAAGCTTTTTATTTGTTTCTTTTTGCAAATAAAAGTTTATGAAAAATGCTTTCTGTTAACTTAGTTGATTTAAATTTTATTTGTTTGTTAAAATTATTAATTTAGTATTTTCTTTGTTAAGTTTTACTTAGGACAAAACTATTTTTGTAGTTAAGGCAAAAGGTTTTCCTAGTAGGTTCTTTATAGTTTTCCCCTATTAGTTCTTTCGATGTGTTCTTTGTTTTGTATTGGGTTTTCTTATTGAGTTTTTTTTATTGTTAGATTTGCTTGCTAGAATTCTTGCTTATGTGAATGTCATGTTTGTTATTATTAGATTTCATCGGAGAGTTGCGTAGTCCTATCAAGTTATTTCTGAGAGCGTTGTTATCTTCATCAAGTAATACCAGGCAAGTTCACTTTGACCATGTTTTTCATACCTATGTTTTATTTGCATGTAGTAGCACCCTTTCAACAATCCCTCCAGTAGTGTTATTGAATCTTGTAGTTGAGTAGAATGCATGAGGTAGGAACCCATCTCCCTGATTACCAAGCCCGGGACGTTATATAGTTTTAATGCTACGCCATAGTAGACGGGGTTTGGTATGAGTGCACGAGAGTGGTGTGAAGAAGGAGGACTCTACGTCAATGGCGACAACTTCATGATGGCATCGGCAAGGACTGCATCTTCAGGACTCCAAGACCTCAAGATTTCAAGACTCGAGATAAGAATTCCATACACACTACTGGGTGAAGGACGATTGACGGGCACCCTGGAGAAACCAGTGGATGGTCGGGATGCATGGAGAAGCGCCATGACATCTTGCGGAAAGCTTCACCCAGACTCAAAGAGACGGAAGAATACTTCATGCCTGGAAGCTTACCTGTGCAACCGCAAGTCACTATGGGCTCTGGCTTGGTTGACCTTAGTTGTGACTCTGGCTAGGACGGTGCTAGCAGATGTAGAACTAAGGTAGGATTGGATGAGCATCGGAGAGTGGTCAGGGGATCTCTTCGGAAGACCATGTTTCGGTCGTCTTGTTCTCAAACACCCTGAAGTGCGAGAACGTAAAAGAGGGATCGAATCTTGCGGGTAAAGTGTACAAACCTCTGCAGAGGGTTAAAACCTAATCGGTTAGCCGTGTCCCCGGTTATGGACAATTTGAGCCTCTGGACTTGGATCTATCTCGGAACTCTCAACACTGGACTGATAACTTAATTGTGGGCAAGTTATGATGATTTTGGGCTATGAGACATCGGTTGGCGGAACCATGTCATGATAGAAAACTCCGTAGTACAGACTCCTGATGTTCCTTTGTTAAGGAAAATAAAACCAGCTTTTACGCAAACAAAACTCAGATACAGAGCCACAAAGCCATATTGCATATAGTGTAGTTTATCATCTGTTTTTATTACAGTGATCTTGCCGGTACATTCAATGTACTGACCTACATGGCTGCAACGTATCATGTTGCAGGATTATTTCAACGACGAGTGAGTTTCATTGATTGGTATACGGTCTACACTCAACCTGCCGATGGCGTTGATGGGACTCCACACCCGACTATTTGTTTCCGCTGTAACTTATGAGGTATATATTAGTTTTACGTTATTTATACATGTGATTGCACTTTGATATATACATTGATGTACTGTGTGTGCCAGCATACTGATCCAGGGATGGCACAGAAACACAGAGGCTTGACCGTCTGAGGTCGGGTCGCTACAGATATGGTACTAGAGCACATGTTGACTGTAGGACGTGACCCTAGAAATCGGAAAGCCCTAGGACAGGAAATCTCTAAGACTTTATTTTTAAAAGGACCCATTTCTTCTCATCTTTTCTAATTTTTATCAAATAACACCTCTTACCTCAAATAGTTAGAATATACCCCTTTCCCTTTTGACCACCCGGAGGATCAACTGAAGCCTCTTCAAGAAGGATAAGAACACCGGACAAATGATGACCAATTCAGAGTAAAGAGGATTACACTATATATTTCGGAGGAAAGAAGCTACAGCAGATGAAGACTATAAAGGCTTGAAGAATTCAGAGAATCTGAAGATTGATTTGACCTTTAGAAGACCAAACCCCTGTTATATATACTTACGTTAGATACGACGATTTGTGAGCTGTCATTTGTATGATGTTTTTCCAACAACTGCAAATAAAACCTATTTTCAAAACTATTTTTTGTATCATGTGTACCTCCCTCCATTCTTCTCTCGTATCTCGTCCCAAAACCTTTGGACCCATAGATGATGGATTATGTTGGACTGGTATTCTCTGGACCGATGACTCGGTTGGAGGTAGAGCGATGGATTCAAAATATGGAGAGTCACTTCGGGGAAAATTTGATTGCAAGGAAGTATGAGGTTCAATATGCTCTTCAGTATTTTACCGAGAGTGCTGCAACCTGGTGGAAAATGCATCAAGCCATACAAGGATGCAACGAAGCAAAAACTTGGGAGGAATTCAAGAAGACTCTGTTAAGATCCCGTCTCATCCGGAAGCACTGGGCTAACCCGATGAAGAAACCTTGTGCCAGCAAGATTTGCGGAGAAATAGGACACACCAATGAAGAACACAAGGATGGATGCCCTCATTGTGACGGAAATCACCCAGCTGAAGAATGCCTAACTGGGCAGGTTACTTGTTTCCTGTGTGAAGGAACTACGCACTACCCTGCTCAATGGATTTACCCCAAGGTACAAGAAATTACCAAGCAGCGTAAGGAAGCCATGAAAGAAGCCCTCAGGGAAAGTTTAGAAGAACCCGTGATGGAGGAAGTTGTTGAAGATCCTGATGGTGAAGGCCTAAACAGATTTTTCGCCCAAGCCTGCTACTCATGTGGAGAAGAAGGACATTTTTTAGAGTATTGCACGAAGGAAAGCCAAGAGTATCTCAGAGACTTCCCGACAACAGAAGTGAAGTTTGACCCTCAGGAAATAGAAGCTCTGATCATTACAGAGAAATCCAGGAAGAGAAAGCGAAGGCAACCCCAGAACAACCCAACTTCTGCAAAGAAGGACCTGAGTCATATCACTTGTTATAGGTGCAAGGATTTAGGTCATTACCCTAGTAAATGTCCAGAAAAGAAGCCTAGAATCCAAGGAGCCTACATAATCACAAAGAAGCCCCGAGACATGTCGGAAGTCATTTGTTTTCGCTGCAAGGAACCGGGACATTTGGCTAGGGAATGTTCAGATCAGATGAAGGCTGGAGCTGAGTAGTTGAGATTTTGATATGGGAGTGTAGTAGGAAGCAAATTTATTTCCATGAGTACAATGGGAAGATTCATGTAATGGGTGCTCAGATATTGTAATGAATTCATGAAGTCGTTAAAGTTAATGTGTCATGATTTCATACGTTAAATTTTATGAGTTGTTACCCTATGAACAAAGATTTTGACCATTTTCGAGGATATGAGAAATATGGTCCATGGAAGAACTTGTGCATTTTAAGGGTGGCAGTACCTTGTGAGAACACCTAATTTATGGAAAGGGAAATGTGTCCCAAAGATTGGAGTTTGGAAAAAATAAGTATGAGTTGTATTCTAATTATTTTGTTACCTCAGGAGTATGAAGGAATGAAGTAATATTGGATTTAAATAAGATGTAATGTTGAAATATGGAACAATTGTAGCTCCAATGATGAGTTAAAGCTATGCAAGTATTGAAGTGGGCCCACAACCCACAGGCCCAGGAATTAATAAGGATCAAGTACTCCCTGCAAGAAGAAATTTTGGAAGAAGATGTGATTTGATGAGCAGACGTTCCGTAGGAGGTTACGAAACCCCGAGATTGTGAAGTAACGATAGATGTTTCATTCAGCTTGCAGAATCAATGGAATTATCCGAACTAAGTTCGTCGACAAGAGAAATTCTGCAATGCTTGTAAGAATGCCCGAGTGTTAGAAATGCGAGATTCGCTAAACCTTATACGGAGTAATGATTTGGGTGCGGAATGGATTGATCACCATACCGACTTACTCGTATCATTCGCTCTTGCTATTCGGAATGGTAAATCTGAGTGACTTAACCATAGTAGAGAGACGACGATGTCAAAACTTTGTTTAAACCTTAGAATGGTAGGATGATTGATCCATGTACAGGCAACCGTTGCCAACCGTAGGTTATACGGTGAGATTCAGCCCAGACCCGTTTTCCTGCAGGACAAACCATAGATTGTTGACGACCAGGAGGTTTCGTTAGTTATTTAGTATTGGCGACAGACCTGTCAGATATGAAGACCCAGTCTCGGAAGAACCTCACCAGGATGAAAGGACATGTGTTCGAGGAATAGGTTATGCCCTGACCGAAAGAGCACCAGTGAAAGAGTTATTCCGGAGAATATGAGAAGACCGACACCATCAACCCAAAGTATGGAGTACATGAATTTTGTCGGAATTGTAACCCCACTTTTAAGTGTGGTAGCACACTAGACCATTTCAATCAATGGAATTGCTAGAAGACCCCCAAACCCTAACCATTCTTGCTAGCCTCTTCGAATCTCAAGGACGAGATTCATTTTAAGTGTGGTAGGTTTGTAACATCCCAAAATTCTAAATTTTGGAATGTTATATTAAATAAATATTTATGATTGTTTGTTTGATTGTTGTGTGACTGATTGGGTGAAATTGGGTGGAATTTGAAACTTTTTGAAAGCTGAATGAGAGGGAATAAAAGGACTTTCCTAAAACTTTCATCTTTGCATTTTGATCTCCATGGATTCAAATCCATTTTTATCACAAAACCCTAGAGTGAAGATGATATGACTTCTTCCATATGAATAAATGAAAAGGGTTTTGAAAAGATTTGAATTCCATCTGAAAAATATTTCAAATTCAAAACTTTATGCAACTCAATGATTTTCAGGAGAGGAGATAAAATGACTTCTTCAATTATATGAAATATGAGTTGGAAGTTAAAAAGAATCAAATTGAAAGTCATTTGAAAGTATTTTTGAAACTCCCTTTCAAATTTGGAATTATTTGGATTTTATTCAAATTATTTTTCTCCTAAAAATAAATAAATGGAAATAAGGGTAAAATGATTCCCTTCAATGGAAAATTAGGAGAAAATAATTTTGAAATAATTTTGGTATTTTAAAAATGATTTTTGTTGGATTTTAATGCAACAGTAGCATTGTTTGCATTATTTGATTTTTTGTGGATTTTATTTGAACTATATAAATAGTTCATGTTTTAGGAAATGTTTTTTCTGAACATTTTTATATATATTATGCCTATATATAGTTTTTATTATTTTGGTTCTTTTTACTTTTGTTTGTCTGTTAAAAACAAAAAAACTCCTTGCGCCAGCCAGGCCGACGAGGCCCAGCTAGCAGCCAGGCGGCCTGCCCCGCAGCCCACCAAACCGGCGAGCCGGCCTGCCCAGCCTCGCCCGCACCGAATCCCCTTCTGTCCGGACGCCCGCTCCTCTCCTCACTCACCTCTGTCGCTGACAGCGGGGCCCGCCATCTTCTTCCTCCTCACGCCAAGCCACGGCCGCACCCGAGCTCGCGCAACCGCCGCCGTATCCCGGATTCTTCGGGATCTTCTCCTTGATCCGCCCCCTCCTCCAAGTCGACTCTGTTGGAAATATGCCCTAGAGGCAATAATAAAATGGTTATTATTATATTTCCTTGTTCATGATAATTGTCTATTGTTCATGCTATAACTGTATTGTCCGGAAATCGTAATACATGTGTGAATACATAGACCACAACGTGTCCCTAGTAAGCCTCTAGTAGACTAGCTCGTTGATCAACAGATAGTCATGGTTTCCTGACTATGGACATTGGATGTCATTGATAACGGGATCACATCATTAGGAGAATGATGTGATGGACAAGACCCAATCCTAAGCATAGCATAAAAGATCGTGTAGTTTCGTTTGCTAAAGCTTTTCCAATGTCAAGTATCTTTTCCTTAGACCATGAGATCGTGCAACTCCCGGATACCGTAGGAGTGCTTTGGGTGTGCCAAACATCACAACGTAACTGGGTGACTATAAAGGTGCACTACGGGTATCTCCGAAAGTGTCTGTTGGGTTGGCACGGATCGAGACTGGGATTTGTCACTCCGTGTGACGGAGAGGTATCTCTGGGCCCACTCGGTAATGCATCATCATAATGAGCTCAATGTGACTAAGGCGTTAGTCACGGGATCATGCATTGCGGTACGAGTAAAGAGACTTGCCGGTAACGAGGTTGAACAAGGTATTGGGATACCGACGATCGAATCTCGGGCAAGTAACATACCGATTGACAAAGGGAATTGCATACGGGGTTGATTGAATCCTCGACATCGTGGTTCATCCGATGAGATCATCGTGGAACATGTGGGAGCCAACATGGGTATCCAGATCCCGCTGTTGGTTATTGACCAGAGAGGCGTCTCGGTCATGTCTGCATGTCTCCCGAACCCGTAGGGTCTACACACTTAAGGTTCGGTGACGCTAGGGTTGTAGAGATATATGTATGCGGAAATCCGAAAGTTGTTCGGAGTCCCGGATGAGATCCCGTACATCACGAGAGGTTCCGGAATGGTCCGGAGGTGAAGAATTATATATGGGAAGTCCAGTTTCGGCCACCGGGAAAGTTTCGGGGGTTACCGGTATTGTACCGGGACCACCGGAAGGGTCCCGGGGGTCCACCGGGTGGGGCCACCTATCCCGGAGGGCCCCATGGGCTGAAGTGGGAAGGGAACCAGCCCCTAGTGGGCTGGGCGCCCCCCATGGGCCTCCTCCTATGCGCCTAGGGTTGGGAACCCTAGGGTGGGGGGGCTTCCCACTTGCCTTGGGGGGCAAGGCACCCCCTTTCCCCCTTTGGCCGCCGCCGCCCCCCTTGAGATCCCATCTCCAGGGCCGGCGCCCCCCCAGGGGGCCCATATAAAGGGGGGAGGGAGGGCAGCAACATGACAGCCTTGGGCGCCTCCCTCTCCCCCTGCAACACCTCTCCCTCTCGCAGAAGCTCGGCGAAGCCCTGCCGAGACCCGCTACATCCACCACCACGCCGTCGTGCTGCTGGATCTCCATCAACCTCTCCTTCCCCCTTGCTGGATCAAGAAGGAGGAGACGTCGCTGCACCGTACGTGTGTTGAACGCGGAGGTGCCGTCCGTTCGGCACTCGGTCATCGGTGATTTGAATCACAGCGAGTACGACTCCGTCATCCACGTTCATTGGAACGCTTCCGCTCGCGATCTACAAGGGTATGTAGATGCACTCCTTTCCCCTCGTTGCTAGTATACTCCATAGATGCATCTTGGTGAGCGTAGGAAAATTTTAAAATTATGCTACGATTCCCAACAGTGGCATCATGAGCCAGGCCTATGCGTAGTTACTATGCACGAGTAGAACAGAAAGAAGTTGTGGGCGTTGATGTTGCCAATTCTTCTTGCCGCTACTAGTCGTTTCTTGTTTCGGCGGCATTGTAGGATGAAGCGGCCCGGACCGACCTTACACGTACGCTTACGTGAGACAGGTTCCACTGACTGACATGCACTAGTTGCATAAGGTGGCTAGCGGGTGTCTGTCTCTCCTACTTTAGTCGGAACGGATTCGATGAAAAGGGTCCTTATGAAGGGTAAATAGAAATTGGCAAATCATGTTGTGGTCATACGTAGGTAAGAAACGTTCTTGCTAGAAACCTACAAACCACGTAAAAACTTGCAACAACAATTAGAGGACGTCTAACTTGTTTTTGCAGCATATGTTATGTGATGTGATATGGCCAGAAGATGTGATGAATGATATATGTGATGTATGAGATTGATCATATTCTTGTAATAGGAATCACGACTTGCATGTCGATGAGTATGACAACCGGCAGGAGCCATAGGAGTTGTCTTTATTATTTTGTATGACCTGCGTGTCATTGAATAACGCCATGTAATTTACTTTACTTTGTTGCTAAACGCGTTAGCCATAGAAGTAGAAGTAATCGTTGGCGTGACGACTTCATGAAGACACAATGATGGAGATCATGATGATGGAGATCATGGTGTCATGCCGGTGACGAAGATGATCATGGTGCCCCGAAGATGGAGATCCAAGGAGCATAATGATATTGGCCATATCATGTCACTATTTGATTGCATGTGATGTTTATCATGTTTTTGCATCTTATTTGCTTAGAACGACGGTAGTAAGTAAGATGATCCCTTATGATAATTTCAAGAAAAGTGTTCCCCCTAACTGTGCACCGTTGCGAAGGTTCGTTGTTTCGAAGCACCACGTGATGATCGGGTGTGATAGATTCTAACGTTTGAATACAACGGGTGTTGACGAGCCTAGCATGTACAGACATGGCCTCGGAACACACGCAATACACTTAGGTTGACTTGACGAGCCTAGCATGTATAGACATGGCCTCGAAACACGGAGGACCGAAAGGTCGAGCATGAGTCGTATAGAAGATATGATCAACATGGAGATGTTCACCGATCTTGACTAGTCCGTCTCACGTGATGATCGGACACGGCCTAGTTAAATTCGGATCATGTATCACTTGGATGACTAGAGGGATGTCTATCTGAGTGGGAGTTCATTAAATAATTTGATTAGATGAACTTAATTATCATGAACTTAGTCTTAAATCTTTACACTATGTCTTGTAGATCAAATGGCCAACGTTGTCCTCAATTTCAACGCGTTCCTAGAGAAAACCAAGCTGAAAGATGATGGCAGCAACTATACGGACTGGGTCCGGAACCTGAGGATCATCCTCATAGTAGCCAAGAAAGATTATGTCTTAGAAGCACCGCTAGGTGATGCACCAATCCCAGAGAACCAAGACGTTATGAACGCTTGCCAGCAGCGTGCTGATGATTACTCCCTCGTTCAGTGCGGCATGCTTTACAGCTTAGAACCGGGTCTCCAAAAGCGTTTTGAGAAACATGGAGCATATGAGATGTTCGAGGAGCTGAAACTGGTTTTCCAAGCTGATGCCTGGGTCGAGAGATATGATGTCTCCGACAAGTTCTTCAGCTGTAAGATGGAGGAGAATAGTTCTGTTAGTGAGCACATACTTAGAATGTCTGGGTTGCACAACCGCTTGACTCAGCTGAGAGTTAATCTCCCGGATGACGCGGTCATTGACAGAATCCTCCAGTCGCTTCCACCAAGCTACAAGAGCTTTGTGATGAACTACAATATGCAGGGGATGGAAAAGACCATTCCTGAGGTGTATTCAATGCTGAAATCAGCGGAAGGGGAGATCAGAAAAGAACATCAAGTGTTGATGGTGAATAAAACCACTAAGTTCAAGAAGGCCAAGGGTAAGAAGAACTTCAAGAAGGACGGCAAGGGAGTTGTCGCGCCCGGTAAGCCAGTTGCCGGGAAGAAGCCAAGAAATGGACCCAAGCCTGAGACTGAGTGCTTTTATTGCAAGGGAAGTGGTCACTGGAAGCGGAACTGCCCCAAATACTTAGCGGACAAGAAGAAGGCCGGCAACACCAAAGGTATATGTGATATACATGTAATTGATGTGTACATTACCAGTACTCGTAGTAGCTCCTGGGTATTTGATACCGGTGCGGTTGCTCATATTTGTAACTCAAAATAGGAACTACGGAATAAACGGAGACTGGCGAAGGACGAGGTGACGATGCGCGTCGGGAATGGTTCCAAGGTCGATGTGATCGCCGTCGGCACGCTACCTCTGCATCTACCCACGGGATTAGTTTTAAACCTCAATAATTGTTATTTAGTGCCAGCTTTGAGCATGAACATTGTATCTGGATCTCGTTTAATTCGAGATGGCTACTCATTTAAATCCGAGAATAATGGTTGTTCTATTTATTTGAGAGATATGTTTTATGGTCATGCCCCGCTGGTCAATGGTTTATTTTTGATGAATCTCGAACGTGATGTTACACATGTTCATAGTGTGAATACCAAAAGATGTAAAGTTGATAACGATAGTCCCACATACTTGTGGCACTGCCGCCTTGGTCACATTGGTGTCAAGCGCATGAAGAAGCTCCATGCAGATGGACTTTTGGAGTCTCTTGATTACGAATCATTTGACACATGCGAACCATGCCTCATGGGTAAGATGACCAAGACTCCGTTCTCCGGAACAATGGAGCGAGCAACCAACTTATTGGAAATCATACATACCGATGTGTGCAGTCCAATGAGTGTTGAGGCTCGCGGAGGATATCGTTATGTTCTCACTCTCACTGATGACTTAAGTAGATATGGGTATGTCTACCTAATGAAACACAAGTCTGAAACCTTTGAAAAGTTCAAGGAATTTCAGAGTGAAGTTGAGAATCAACGTGACGGGAAAATAAAATTCTTACGATCAGATCGTGGTGGAGAATATTTAAGTCACGAATTTGGTACACACTTAAGGAAATGTGGAATAGTTTCACAACTCACGCCGCCTAGAACACCTCAGAGAAATGGTGTGTCCGAATGTCGTAATCGCACTCTATTGGATATGGTGCGATCTATGATGTCTCTTACCGATTTACCGCTCTCATTTTGGGGCTATGCTTTAGAGACTGCCGCATTCACTTTAAATAGGGCACCGTCGAAATCCGTTGAGACGACACCGTATGAATTATGGTTTGGGAAGAAACCTAAGCTGTCGTTTCTAAAAGTTTGGGGATGCGATGCTTATGTCAAGAAACTTCAACCTGAAAAGCTCGAACCCAAGTCGGATAAATGCGTCTTCATAGGATACCCTAAGGAAACTATTGGGTACACCTTCTACCTCAGATCCGAAGGCAAGATCTTCGTTGCCAAGAACGGGTCCTTTCTAGAGAAGGAGTTTCTCTCGAAAGAATTGAGTGGGAGAAAAGTGGAACTTGATGAGGTGATAGTCACCCCTTCCGTACCGGAAAGTAGCGCAGCGCGGGAAGATGTTCCTGTGGTGCCTACACCGACTGGGGAGGAAGTTAATGATGATGATCATGAAGCTTCAGATCAAGTTACTGAACTTCGTAGGTCCACAAGGACACGTTCCGCACCAGAGTGGTACGGCAACCCTATCCTGGAAATCATGTTGTTAGACAACGGTGAACCTTCGAACTATGAAGAAGCGATGGCGGGCCCGGATTCCGAAAAATGGCTAGAAGCCATGAAATCCGAGATAGGATCCATGTATGAAAACGAAGTATGGACTTTGACTGACTTGCCCGATGATCGGCGAGCCATAGAAAACAAATGGATCTTTAAGAAGAAGACGGACGCGGATGGTAATGTGACCATCTATAAGGCTCGACTTGTCGCTAAGGGTTATCGACAAGTTCAAGGGGTTGACTTCAATGAGACTTTCTCACCCATAGCGAAGCTGAAGTCCGTCCGAATCATGTTAGCAATTGCCGCATACTATGATTATGAGATATGGCAGATGGACGTCAAAACGGCATTCCTTAACGGCTTCCTTAAGGAAGAATTGTATATGATGCAGCCGGAAGGTTTTGTCGATCCTAAGAATGCTAACAAAGTATGCAAGCTCCAGCGCTCAATCTATGGGCTGGTGCAAGCATCTCGGAGTTGGAACATTCGCTTTGATGAGATGATCAAAGCGTTTGGGTTTACACAGACTTATGGAGAAGCCTGTGTTTACAAGAAAGTGAGTGGGAGCTCTGTAGCATTTCTCATATTATATGTGGATGACATACTATTGATGGGCAATGATATAGAATTCTTGGAAAGTATAAAGGCCTATTTAAATAAGTGTTTTTCAATGAAGGACCTTGGAGAAGCTGCTTATATATTAGGCATCAAGATCTATAGAGATAGATCAAGACGCCTCATTGGTCTTTCACAGGGTACATATCATGACAAGATATTGAAGAAGTTCAATATGGATCAGTCCAAGAAGGGGTTCTTGCCTGTATTGCAAGGTGTGCAATTGAGCACGGCTCAATGCCCGACCACGGAAGAAGATAGAGAAAAGATGAGTGTCATCCCCTATGCCTCGGCCATAGGATCTATTATGTATGCCATGTTGTGTACCAGACCTGATGTAAACCTTGCCATAAGTTTGGTAGGAAGGTACCAAAGTAATCCCGGCATGGAACACTGGACAGCGGTCAAGAATATCCTGAAGTACCTGAAGAGGACTAAGGATATGTTTCTCGTTTATGGAGGTGACGAAGAGCTCGTCGTAAAGGGTTACGTCGATGCTAGCTTCGACACAGATCTGGATGACTCGAAGTCACAAACCGGATACGTGTATATTTTGAATGGAGGAGCAGTAAGCTGGTGCAGTTGCAAGCAAAGCATCGTGGCGAGATCTACATGTGAAGCGGAGTACATGGCAGCCTCGGAGGCAGCACAGGAAGCAGTCTGGATGAAGGAGTTCATTAC
Source organism: Aegilops tauschii subsp. strangulata (assembly GCF_002575655.3). Lineage (NCBI taxonomy): Eukaryota > Viridiplantae > Streptophyta > Magnoliopsida > Poales > Poaceae > Aegilops > Aegilops tauschii. The sequence continues at coordinate 100,128,576 of NC_053035.3, read as the reverse complement.
CGACCTTGAATACTCTACCCTCGAAAATTGTTGCGATCCCCTATACTTGTGGGTTATCAGCGCTTGGCGAAGCCTTGTCGGAATTCAGCTGTTGCCACCACCACCATACCGCCGTGCTAGTTCCGATCTCATCTACCTCCTCTCTGCTTGCTGGATCAAGAAGGAGAGGACGCCATCGAGCTGAACGTGTGCTAATCTCGGAGGTGCCATCCGTTCGGCACTAGACCGCGATTGGATCGTGAAGAGTACGAATACATCAACCACATTACGACGCTAACGCTTTCAGTCTACAAGGGTATGTAGACACACTCCCCTCTCGTTGTTATGCATCTCCTAGATTGGATCTTGGGTGTTTCGTAGGATTTTTTATTTTCGTGCTTTGTTCCCATCAGTATCACCTCTCAGCGTTTTGGCATTGTCAGTCGTTGCATCATGCCACTGATTGGATCAGATCTTCCAGTCATCCATAGGGCACACATGAGCTTCCCTTGCGAAACAACGCCGCCCAAAACAGGTTAAACAACATAAATGGGTTGTTGCTCTGCATGGCAACTATGCTTGCATGTCATGGATTCGGGTTAGTGGGTTTGCACCCCCTCTCTCTCATGTCACTTTGTCAAACCCTTGGCTACCGACACCATGACGTACTGTTTGCCTTGTCACTCTTGTGGCTCCCCTTCTTCTACCTCGGTTTTCATATCTTCTGTAAGAACTTTGTGCTGGTTTTTCATTGTACGCAATCCCGGGTCCACCCACCAATGTTTTTGACCCACATGCGCCATGGACCCACTCCATGAGCCTCTAGGCCCACCGGAGAGCAACACAAATTATGAGAGGCCTCCCCCCAAACAATTACTAGCCTGATAGGAGAGGACACCCACCAAAGTCATGCTTTGCCTCCTCCACAACCGATGTGGGATTAAACCCAACAAATCTCCTCCTCACACATCATTGACAATGGCCCCGCTAACACCATAGTTCCAGACCACCAACCATAACTGATCACCCATGAGTCCGGCGAGATTTATTTTCGGGCACATTAGCTCCAGTGCCATTTGTTACACAATCATGGGTCCACTAACCAGGGTTTTCGACCCTATGCCATAGGCCCGCTTCATGAGCACCTCGGCCATCAATCAAGCACAGTCAAAGAGCAACACAACTTATGAGAGGCCTTGGGCCCTCTCCCTCAGAAGACTAGCCTCGTAGGAGTGGACACTACCACCTTTATAAGTCATGATCTGCCTCTTCCCATAACCTATGTGGGACTAAAACGAACAATCATATCCTTTGTGTTGCAACCTTTTGTCTCTTCTCCCCCTCGTTGACACCGCTGCATCATTGAAAATTCTAACCAAACCACTACATGTCGTTCGTCTCATTAGTGAGGAAGAAGAGCGGTCATTTCTCTCACATGTCGGCCTTGTCAGAGTAAAGGAGGATACTATCTACATGAAGTCATGGTGGACGTTCTCGGGTTCATGGAACTATAACCATATATTCCCCTGTTGTGTAGCCCATCCTGCATCTCTTCTATATTGGTGTAGCCGTGTTCTTACAAAAGACTCGACAAAATGCGTAAGACTCTGCTTAGAAAAATATACATTTCCCTTAGAAAAATGATTTGAACTGATACAAACATAGTTGACTATCAAAGGATCATCAAATCTACTTTGGTATAGACATAGTTGACTATGAAAGTATGAGTACATCAGATATAACATCCAGAGTGGCGAACGAAAGGGAGAGAGAGAAACAAGGGTGAAGACTAGAGAATCTAGAAGCACAGATCTCGAGGAGGTGCTCGTCGTAGGTGACTAGGATGACGCGGATGCCGCTGGCCTCGACGAACTTGACAAACGATGGACCGATGTAGGAGCAAGAGGTGCCGTTGTTGAACCCCCCTGTGACACCCCAAGACCGACGCTCCAGACGCCTTCCATGTTTTTCGTTGTTGCCATGTGTTTTATTTGTTTGTTGCATTCATCATCGCATCATTCGCATTGCATCGGCACTCCGTTGCCGTCATGTTTTCAAAAGTTGCATCCGCTCGTAGTTGCCGCTTCTTCCTCGTCTTTGTTGAACTTTATCGGGACCCTTTGTCTTTGTCGACCTCTCTCAGACCCCCTCTCGAGCGCATCCAAAACTGTCCCGAACCCGAACCGCTCAGTCGTGACCGATGTGTCCGGATCATCCTCAAACATCCCTAGAACATCTCCGTTTTCTTATTTGGACTCCCTAACCTACCTATTCTCGACCGCCTGGTTACGATCGGACGGGCCAAACTAGCCCCTAACCAAAAACTCACATGCTATTTATAACAGTCTAAACCCTAGCCCCTACCTGTCCAATCCATCCATTCCATTCCATCCCGCAGCCGCCGCCGCCACTCCACCAAATCCCCCTTGGGATCCAAGCCCGTAGCCAGCCTCTCTCCTTCCCTTGTTTTCAGCATCAGACCAACCAAAGACGCACCCGATCCAGATCCTCTCCCGCCTCCGACCATCTCCCTGGATTTGCGCCGCCGACCAACCACAGCCGCCACTTCCTCTGCTCCCAAGGCCCCGAGCTCCTCCTCTCGATCCAGAGCCCGAGCGCTCGACCCCCTCATCCACGAGCTCGATCAGGAGAGGAGCTCCCGATCGTGCGCGCCTCTGCCTCGTTTCTGACCATCGCCGATGCTGCCGGCGTCCACCACGAGGGGCACCAGCATCCGTCGCGCCTCCTCGCTTCCTCCATCCATGGAGAATAGCTCCTCCCGAACCAAGGTTGTGCCCTTGCTTCCTTCCCTCTTCCTCGGGTTCTCTCTCTCTCTGTCGCTCAAACTCTCTCTGTTGTCTTTGTCCTGCAGGACGTCACAGATGCACGAGCTCGATCCTCACTCGCTCGCGCCTTCGTCTTCGACCCTCGTCGCCTCCGACCAACAGCAAGTCGACCGAAGCCGCGCCTGCCCTCACCTTGCTTCCTTCTCCTTCTCTGCTCTCCCTCTCTCTCTCTGAATGCTCCCTCCCTGTCTTTCTTCCATAGGGAACTGACGCTGCCCCTGAGCTCCACCCGCGTCGTCGTTGCCCGGATCCGGCGCCGGCCAGCCGGATCCGCCCCGTCTGCACCTCGCCGGCCTTCCCTGGAGACCGCTGCCGCTCGAGACCGCCGCGCCTCTGCTTCCCCTGCATCGCCCCTGCCTTCTGCCTCGTCCTCCTTCGAGCAGAGAACGAGCGCACGCTGCCGCCGCGCGTTGACCCGCGCCTGGGTCGCTTCCAGCACGCCAAGGCCCAGCGCCTCTACATTCCCCAGCCGGCCTGTTGGCCCGATGTGAGCAGCCACCCAGCCCCTCCTCTCTGTTGGCCCATCATGCACCAGATTTGGCCCGTGTCATGTTTTCTTCCCTGTTATGCGAATTTGCTAATTATCCAGAGAGTGCAGTTTTTCAGAAAAACCCCTAGTGTTCATGCATCTAATAACTAATTAACCATGCATCATATGTAAATGTTTTATATATGAAAAATGTTTAGAATTCTGTCTAGTTTCATAATATGCAACTTTCATCCATGTTTAAAATGTTTAAACTTGCTGTTTGTTTAATTTTGCATAAATGCCATGGTAAAATGCTTTATTTCATAACTAATTAACCGTAGCTCCGATTTTAATAAACTATATATGTATTTGGGGTGAAAAAATGCATAGATTAACATGATGCCCTTTGTTTTACTGTTTAACAACATTAAAATATGTTTTAGGGCAGAACAGTAGCTAATTCAAAATATGCATATGGGGATTTTCCGGAATTGTTGTTTGTTGTTTCCGGCCTCATTTAAACTTGCCTAGATAGATAGTTTTGTTATGCTTCACCCCTTGCCATGTTTTACAACATTTAATATTGTTGGGTACATAACCAAGAGAGAACTAAATGAGTCATGTGGTGTTTCGTCAATATGCAAGTCGTTGCATATTGAGCTCCACTTAATTTGTAGTGTTGTTTGTGCACTTTGCCCTGCCATGCCTTTTTAAACCGGACATGGATCATACTTGATTGTGCATCATGCCATGTTTATGTGATGATTGTTTACTATGTTGCTTGCTTCTTTCCGGTTGCGCTTCTCCTTGATAGTTCCGGTTACGTTGCGATTGTGAGGATTCGTTCGACTACGTCCGTTTGTCTTCTTCATGGACTCGTTCTTCTTCCTTGCGGGATTTCAGGCAAGATGACCATACCCTCGAAATCACTTCTATCTTTGCTTGCTAGTTGTTCGCTCTATCGCTATGTCGCGCTACCTACCACTTGTTGTATCATGCCTCCCATATTGCCATGTCAAGCCTCTAACCCACCTTCCTAGCAAACCGTTGTTTGGCTATGTTACCGCTTTGCTTAGCCCCTCTTATAGCGTTGCTAGTTGCAGGTGAAGATGAAGTTTGTTCCATGTTGGAACATGGATATGTTGGGATATCACAATATCTCTTATTTAATTAATGCATCTATATACTTGGTAAAGGGTGGAAGGCTCGGCCTTATGCTTGGTGTTTTGTTCCACTCTTGCCGCCCTAGTTTCCGTCATACCGGTGTTATGTTCCTTGATTTTGCGTTCCTTACGCGGTTGGGTGTTATGGGAACCCCTTGACAGTTCGCTTTGAATAAAACTCCTCAAGCAAGGCCCAACCTTGGTTTTAACATTTGCCACCTAAGCCTTTTTCCCTTGGGAGTCGTGCTCCCGAGGGTCATCTTTATTTTAACCCCCCCCCCCGGGCCAGTGCTCCTTTGAGTGCTGGTCCAAACCGAGCGATGTCCTATGCCAACACGACGTCTGGCTCATCCGGTGTGCCCTAAGAACGAGATATGTGCAGCTCCTATCGGGGTTTGTCGGCACATTCGGGCGGCTTTGCTGGTCTTGTTTTACCATTATCGAAATGTCTTGTAACCGGGATTCCGAGTCTGATCGGGTCTTCCTGGGAGAAGGAATATGTAGCGACCAGACCTCAAATGGCCTGTGCTGCTGTGCACCAGTGTCATCCCTGGATCAGTAATGCTGACACGCACAGTACAAATGGAGGATTTATAACAGAGTAGCAATCACACACTTATTACATCGAATATCTCCGAAGAGATTAAGTATGATAAACATGGCTTAAGGCCATCTAATAACGATAACAGCGGAAGACTTGGAAGATAAGTGAGTCCATCAACTCCAGCGGCATCACTGAGTATAAGACCACGACCTAAGGCACCTTACTCGTCGTCTGAAAAGTCTGCAACATGAAACGTTGCAGCCCGAAACGGGTCAGCACATAGAATATGCTGGCAAAGCAACACATAGAGAACAATGAACAATGATAAGGCTATACTATATGCATATATGGCTGGTGGAAAGGCTCTATGGTTAATGTTTTGCGAAAAGCCAATTTTTCCCTACTTCAAAGGAATAAATTTTATTTAACTATCATGGTGGTTGAAACATTGAGAAGGTACCTCCAACTCAATCCCAATTAAGTGTCATCATTAACCCAACAAAATTAATTATAAGTATCACGGTGATGAGATTCAAATGATAATCCAGATACTAGATACTCAAGTTGTCCATAACCGGGGACACGGCTAATCATGATCAGTTTGTACACTCTGCAGAGGTTTGTGCACTTTTCCCCACAAGACTCGATCGCCTCCGCTTGATTCTCGCACTACATGATGTTTGAGAAACGGATGACCGAGACACAGTCTTTCAGAAACAATCACTCTTTACTCTGGATGGATCGGTACACCTACTTTCCCCTACATCTGCTAGTCCACCTCTTCAAGAGATCCTGTAACCTACTCAGCTATGCTAGAGCCCATAATAGCTTGCGGCTGCACACGGAAGTTTCTAGCATGAATAATCTTATGATCCCTTTGAGCCTGGGTGGCGGACCTTATACAAACAGACAACACTGGGTTCTCCAGGTGCCTCAATCCACCCAGATGTGAGTTTTAGTTGCCACCTTAAGTTGAACCATTATTAAACATCTCACATCTGTCATGAATATCACTCAAACCCAATCCACGTCTACGAGCATAGCATGGCATATAATAGCAACGTAGAAGTAACTCCCAAGGGTTTGATATAGTAAAACAGGTAATAGGTACTACCTCAACTACTTCCCAATACCCACAGTTTAATTAGATCCTAATCATGCAATGTGTTTGAGGAATAGATCTAATGCAATAAAACTGGGTATGAACGGGGTATGATCAAAGTGTTACTTGCCTTGCTGATGATCCGCAAAACCTAGCGAGTCGAAGTAACAAGCGGCACACTCCGGGTACTCTATCGCAAACAAACAAGCATACAATCAGTACTCATCTAATGCACATGTAAAACTCGAATGAAAGATCCAACCAGAAAGTTCAACTTAAGAACTCCGGTTTGCAAAAAGAATCAACTCGAAAGAAGCAACGAAAGTCAAACGGCGAAAGAAAGAAACTTCGTTTGCTAATCTGGATCTAGGTCAAATTTTACTGTAGCAAAAACTTGTTTGAGTAGGTTAAACGGAAAGAGAATTTCGAGACGAAACTCTAGGCGCTTGAATCACCTGATTCCGATAAACGAGCGAAAAGTTAAACAGATTCGAAAATTCGATCGGAAATCGAATCTGAGAAAATAACGAGAAAATCCCACGAAAAAGAAAAACGGACGAACGGTTAAATAACGGACGTTCGTTAACAGAGAAAAACCGACGAACGCGTTCGTTAAAACGAACTGTTCGATGAACGCTCGCGAAATAAGAAAACCGAAAAAAAACCGATCTAGGTTTTTTTTAAACAAAAGGTTTTTTTTACAGAAAACCGGTCAACACGAGACGACCGGCGGCAGCAGTACCTCGGCGGGGGCTCCGGCGAGGGGGCTCCGGCGGGCGGGGCTCGGCGGCGAGGGGTGCGGGGCTCGGGGGGCTTCGGCGGCGAGGGGTGCGGGCTCGGGCGCTCCCGGCGGCGAGGGGCGAGGCAACGGCGGGCGGCGGCGGCGGCTAGATGCGGCGGCGGCGGCGGGCTCCTCCGGCGGCGGTGATGAGGAAAACGGAGGGGGGGTATTTATGAGGGGGGGAGTGCGGGCGGCTTGGGGAAGGGGCTACCGAGGCGGCAGCGGCGTCGTGGCGAGCTCGGACTCCGGCGGCGTCGCGTCGTGGGGAGAAAGGAGAGGGGCGACGGGCGGGCCGTCGGCTGGGCTCGGCCCAGTCGGCGCGGGCGCGGTTGTTTTTTTTTTAAATAAGTTCCGCGGAAAATATTGCGTAGAAAAATAAATAAAAATCAGAAAAATATGAAATAAATTTTCCCCGTCTAGTTAGAAAATCTAGAATAGGGTGAACATTTTTTAAAATCAAAAAACAAATACTTTGAAAACATGCATATTTTTAAATGCAATAAAAATTGCAAATAAAATCCAAATAAATTCCAAATAATGATTTTTAACATTTTTCCTCCAGTATTTCAATGTTTTGGAGAAGTCATATTTTCTCCTCTCGTTTATTTAATATGAAATATTTTACCGGAGAGAAAAATAATAAAAAATCCAAATCCTCGTTTGAAAAATCAAATAAGAAAATTCGAGAAAATCCCCAACTCTCTCCGAGGGTCCTTGAGTTGCTTAGGATTTATCGAGTATTTTTCAAAATGCAACAAAACATGATATGCAAATGATGATCTATGTATAACATTCCAAATTGAAAATTTGGGATGTTACAAACCTACCCCCCTTAAGATGAATCTCGCCCTCGAGATTCGGGTTGGCTAGAAAACAGGTGGGAGTGGTTTTTCCGTAGATCTTCCTCTCGCTCCCAGGTGGCCTCATCTTCTGTGTGGTGACTCCACTGGACTTTGCAAAACTTGATAACCTTGCTGCGGGTAACTCGGCTGGCATACTCGAGAATCTTAACTGGTTTCTCCTCATAGGTCAAATCACTTTCCAACTGAATCGCTTCCAGTGGCACAGTATCTCTCAGCGGTATCTCAGCCATCTCTGCGTGGCACTTCTTCAACTGCGAAACATGAAATACATCATGTACTCCAGACGATCCTTCGGGCAATTCCAGCTTGTAGGCAACTTCTCCCATACGTTCCAACACTCTGTATGGTCCGATAAAACGAGGCGCTAACTTTCCCTTAACTCCAAAGCGCTTTACTCCTCGAAGTGGTGATACTCGAAGATACACTCTGTCTTCGATTTCGTGAACTGTCTCCTTGCGTTTAGAATTAGCATAACTCTTCTGCCTGGACTGGGCTACCTTGAGCCTATCGCGAATCAACCTTACTTTCTGTTCAGACTCCTTAATCAAATCTGGTCCAAACAACTGACGATCTCCAACTTCGTCCCATAACAACGGTGTTCTACACCTCCTTCCGTACAAAGCTTCGAAAGGGCCCATCTTCAAACTGGTTTGATAACTGTTGTTATATGAAAACTCCGCATATGGCAAATTGTCGTCCCAACTAGATCCATAATCTAGTGCACATGCTCTCAACATGTCCTCCAAAATCTGGTTGACTCTCTCGGTCTGTCCATCTGTCTGTGGGTGAAATGTTGTACTAAATTCCAGCCTGGTTCCCAATGTTTCATGTAACTGCTTCCAAAACTTCGAGGTAAATTGGGTTCCTCTGTCTGATACAATGGTCCTCGGAACTCCATGCAAACATACTATCCTGGTCATGTATATCTTTGCCAACTTAGCACTGGTGTAAGTGGTCTTCACTGGAATGAAATGAGCCACTTTCGTCAAACGGTCGACTACAACCCATATCGAGTCATAGCCTGTACGAGTCCTGGGTAATCCCGTGATAAAATCCATGCCTATTTTATCCCACTTCCATTCGGGTATCGGCAATGGCTGTAGCAATCCTGCTGGCTTCTGATGCTCTGCCTTCACTCTCTGACATACATCACAAACCGCTACAAACTCCGCAATATCCTTCTTCATTCCGGTCCACCAGAAAGTATTCTTCAAATCCAAATACATCTTGGTATTCCCTGGGTGAATCGAGTACGGTGAATCATGGGCTTCTTGCAAAATCAACTTCTTGATCTCCGGATCATTTGGCACATAAACGCGGTCCTCAAACCATAAGGTATCGTGCTCATCCTCACGAAATCCCTTGGCTTTTCCTTTGCTCATCTTCACTTTTATCTCTTCAATCTCCTTGTCTGTCTTCTGAGCTTCCCTGATCTTTTCCATCAAGGTAGACTGAATCTCCAATGTCGCTAAATAGCCTCTAGGGACTATCTCCAAACATAGCTCACGTAGGTCCTCGGCTAACTCCTGAGGTAACTCTCCTGTCATGAGGGTGTTGACATGACTCTTGCGGCTCAACGCGTCTGCTACTACGTTAGCCTTTCCGGGGTGATAATGCAATCTCATATCGTAGTCTTTGATGAGCTCCAACCATCTCCTCTGTCTGAGATTTAACTCCTTCTGCGTGAAAATGTACTTCAAACTCTTGTGATCCGTGTACACTTCACAATGGTTTCCAATGAGAAAATGTCTCCATGTCTTCAATGCATGCACCATGGCTGCTAATTCCAAATCATGCATAGCATAATTCTTCTCATGGGGTTTAAGTTGTCGTGAAGCATACGAAACAACTCTTCCTTCCTGCATAAGCACTGCTCCAAGTCCTCGACGAGAAGCGTCGCAATAAACTTCATAGTCCTTGCGTTGATCTGGCAGAATCAACACTGGTGATGTAACCAATCGTTTCTTCAACTCTTGGAAACTAGCTTCACATTCCTCAGTCCAATTGAATTTGGTGTCCTTCTTCAATAGCTCAGTCATGGGCTTAGCAATCCTTGAGAAATTTTCGATAAATCTCCGGTAGTATCCTGCAAGTCCAAGAAAACTCCGGATTTCTCCAACTGTCGTGGGTGATTCCCAACTTGTCACTGTGTCAACCTTGGCAGGGTCTACTGCTATTCCTTCTACAGAAATAACATGTCCAAGGAATCCAACTTCCTTCAACCAAAATTCACATTTACTGAACTTGGCATAACTGATGTTCTCTGAGCTTCTCAAGTACCAATCGTAAATGCTCCTCATGCTCTTCTTCATCCTTGGAAAAAATTAAAATATCGTCAATGAACACCACGACGAACTTATCCAGAAACTCCATAAACACTTTGTTCATCAGGTTCATGAAATAGGCCGGTGCGTTAGTCAGTCCAAATGACATAACGGTATACTCATACAATCCATATCTGGTGGTAAATGCTGTCTTGGGTATATCCTGCTCTCGAATCTTTAACTGATGGTATCCTGATCGTAGATCGACCTTGGAAAATACTTTAGCTCCTTGCAAGCGGTCAAACAAATCATTGATCATTGGCAGTGGGTACTTGTTTTTGATGGTCACTTCATTCAATCCTCGGTAATCAACAACCATCCTTAGTGATCCATCTTTCTTCTCTACTAGAAGTACTGGTGATCCCCAAGGTGACGAACTTGGGCGAATATAGCCTTTATCCAGTAACTCCTTGATCTGCTTCTTAATTTCCTCCAAATCCTTTGCAGGCATCCTGTACGGTCTCTTAGATATTGGCCCTGTGCCTGGCAAAAGTTCAATCAAAAACTCAATGTCTCTATCTGGTGGCATGCCTGGCAACTCTTCTGGAAATACATCCGGATAGTCCTTCACCACTGGTACTTCCTCCTGTACAACTCCTGATAAGGAATTCACTTGAGTCCTCTTCGGCATGTGCCTGGATACATACTTGATCCTTTTTCCTTCCGGGGTGGTAAGCAAAATTGTCTTGCTGGCACAATCGATGTTTCCTCCATACAACGATAGCCAATCCATTCCCAAAATCACATCCAAACCTTGCAATTCCAAAACAATGAGGTCTGAGGGGAAAACATGCCTTCCAATGGCCAACGGTATCTGAAAACATCCTTGGGTGGCCATATACTCTGCTCCTGGCGAGGTTACTAACATGGGGCTTTTGAGGACTTGGGTGGACATCTTAAACTTGTTTACGAATCCCCTTGATATGTATGAATGCGATGCACCAGTATCGAAAAGAACAGTTGCAGTAAATGACTTAACCAAAAACTTACCTATTACTGCATCAGGCTGAGCTTCAATCTCCTCCACGCTCACGTGGTTCACATGTCCTTTGTTGAACGGGTTCAGCTTCTTCCCAGAGCTTCCATTGCCATTTCCATTTTGGGCTTTAGGACAATCAGTAGCGTAATGTCCCGTCTTCTGGCACTTGAAACAAGTAATGTGACTTAGATCTCTCTTGGTTGGGGTAGATGGGTTGGTGCGGTTCTGTCCGTTTCCTCCTCCATTCCCATTACCATTCTTGGAGCCATTATGGTTGTGCGAACTACCTCCTCCATGGGTATGCTGAAACTGTCCTCCCGGCTTCGGGGTAAATCGTGGCTTCTGCTGGGCTCCAGAATTGTACTTCCCTTGTCCATACTTCCTCTTGCGGTTTTCAATCTGCTGTTGCTTCCCTTCTATCATGAGAGCTCTATCTACCAGCTCCTGGTAGTTGTTGAAAGTTGCTACCATCAACTGCATACTCAGCTCATCATTCAATCCTTCCAGAAACTTCTCCTGCTTGGCAGCATCCGTAGCAACGTCATCTGGTGCATAACGTGCTAACTTACTGAAATCTTCCACATAATGGCCTATGGTGCGTCCTCCTTGGCGTAGGTTGTGAAACTCACGCTTCTTCATAGCCATAGCTCCTGCTGAAACATGAGCTGTACGGAAAGCTTGCTGAAACTGGTCCCATGTGACAGTGTCAATAGGGTGCGTGGCTGTATAATTCTCCCACCATGATGCTGCGGGTCCATCAAGCTGATGTGCGGCAAAACGCACTCTTTCCGCATCTGTGCATCCTGCAGTGGTCAACTCCCTTCCAACTTTGCGGAGCCAATCATCTGCAACAATCGGCTCGGTGCTACTGGAAAACACCGGCGGGTTTAGCCTTAAGAAACGGGCTAAGTGGTCAACAGGTGGTGGTGGCGGTGGGTTGTTGTTCCCTTGGTTCTGAACTAACACTTGCATCAGGTCATTCTGTTGCTGAATCAACTGGGTGATCTCTGGCGGGAAAACAAAACCGGTGTCGCGTCTCGGAGGCATCTGATAGGTTTTAGAAAAGATGAGATTTAAGAATAGAATGAGGTCTAGAGAGAAAACACTACCCATATGCTCATGAGACAAATACAATCAATATCACTCAATCAATCCAAACAAGGCAAAACAATCGATCTATCTAGCGTTACAAAGTGCTTGAACTATACTACTAAATGGGGGGAAAACTACTACTGATATGGTAGTCTACTAAAAATTCTGATCCGTTGAAGACTCCATGATGTCTGCTCCAGCTTCATCAATCCATTCCTCTTCACTTGGTTCCGAGTCGGTGTCGTCGATGATGATGTAGTTATCCGGACAAGTGCATTCGTCGACTTCTGCTTTTGGCACTGGATTTCCCACGGATGCTCCAATCTTGTTCTCCAGGTCGTCAATCTTCCCGACTAGTGCGTTGATTTCCTCCAAGTAATCTTCGCGTGTAGCCTTGAGTTCTTCTTGGAGTTCCTTGATCTTCGTGAATGCCTTCTTCAGTTCTTCCTTGTCCGTGCATATCTGGTTCTCCTGGCGTCGAATATGTTGGTTCTGCTCCTGGATGAAAGCTGCAATTGATCCATCCTTCTTGGTCTTGATCATCTCCCATTGCGCGTCTCGACGTCCACAAATTTGATAAATGGTATCCTTAAGCTCCTGGTGATAGACTTCTCCAATGCGTCCCATGGCGATATGTGCGGCCATGCTCTTCCCTAAACTCCAAGTTGGTGCTTCGAAAACCAATCTTATGGGTTCCGTAATTGGCGCAAACGTTCTTCCTGGAATGATAACTTGAATCTTCCAGCTCTCCTCTTCAGGTAAGGTGGCGTTGTAGGTTCCGGTGATGCTTGGTATTCCTATGTTCAAGTACTTGGTGACTTCCTTCAAGTGTCGTCCAAACGGCGTGTCTTCATCTGGTTGCATGAACTTGCTCCTTGCATTCGCCATTCCTAAAAGAGTAGAAAGTGGAGAGGAGTCAGAAATGAGAAGAGAGAAGTTTTCTAGGGCTTAAGCTTAGTGGTCGTGTCCTACAGTCAGCATGTGCTCTGATACCAACTTTGTAGCGACCAGACCTCAAATGGCCTGTGCTGCTGTGCACCAGTGTCATCCCTGGATCAGTAATGCTGGCACGCACAGTACAAATGGAGGATTTATAACAGAGTAGCAATCACACACTTATTACATCGAATATCTCCGAAGAGATTAAGTATGATAAACATGGCTTAAGGCCATCTAATAACGATAACAGCGGAAGACTTGGAAGATAAGTGAGTCCATCAACTCCAGCGGCATCACTGAGTATAAGACCATGACCTAAGGCACCTTACTCGTCGTCTGAAAAGTCTGCAACATGAAACGTTGCAGCCCGAAACGGGTCAGCACATAGAATATGCTGGCAAAGCAACACATAGAGAACAATGAACAATGATAAGGCTATACTATATGCATATATGGCTGGTGGAAAGGCTCTATGGTTAATGTTTTGCGAAAAGCCAATTTTCCCTACTTCAAAGGAATAAATTTTATTTAACTATCATGGTGGTTGAAACATTGAGAAGATACCTCCAACTCAATCCCAATTAAGTGTCATCATTAACCCAACAAAATTAATTATAAGTATCGCGGTGATGAGATTCAAATGATAATCCAGATACTAGATACTCAAGTTGTCCATAACCGGGGACACGGCTAATCATGATCAGTTTGTACACTCTGCAGAGGTTTGTGCACTTTTCCCCACAAGACTCGATCGCCTCCGCTTGATTCTCGCACTACATGATGTTTGAGAAACGGATGACCGAGACACAGTCTTTCAGAAACAATCACTCTTTACTCTGGATGGACCGGTACACCTACTTTCCCCTACATCTGCTAGTCCACCTCTTCAAGAGATCCTGTAACCTACTCAGCTATGCTAGAGCCCATAATAGCTTGCGGCTGCACACAGAAGTTTCTAGCATGAATAATCTTATGATCCCTTTGAGCCTGGGTGGCGGACCTTATACAAACAGACAACACTAGGTTCTCCAGGTGCCTCAATCCACCCAGATGTGAGTTTTAGTTGCCACCTTAAGTTGAACCATTATTAAACATCTCACATCTGTCATGAATATCACTCAAACCCAATCCACGTCTACAAGCATAGCATGGCATATAATAGCAACGTAGAAGTAACTCCCAAGGGTTTGATATAGTAAAACAGGTAATAGGTACTACCTCAACTACTTCCCAATACCCACAGTTTAATTAGATCCTAATCATGCAATGTGTTTGAGGAATAGATCTAATGCAATAAAACTGGGTATGAACGGGGTATGATCAAAGTGTTACTTGCCTTGCTGATGATCCGCAAAACCTAGCGAGTCGAAGTAACAAGCGGCACACTCCGGGTACTCTATCGCAAACAAACAAGCATACAATCAGTACTCATCTAATGCACAGGTAAAACTCGAATGAAAGATCCAACCAGAAAGTTCAACTTAAGAACTCCGGTTTGCAAAAAGAATCAGCTCGAAAGAAGCAACGAAAGTCAAACGGCGAAAGAAAGAAACTTCATTTGCTAATCTGGATCTAGGTCAAATTTTACTGTAGCAAAAACTTGTTTGAGTAGGTTAAACGGAAAGAGAATTTCGAGACGAAACTCTAGGCGCTTGAATCACCTGATTCCGATAAACGAGCGAAAAGTTAAACAGATTCGAAAATTCGATCGGAAATCGAATCTGAGAAAATAACGAGAAAATCCGACGAAAAAGAAAAACGGACGAACGGTTAAATAACGGACATTCGTTAACAAAGAAAAACCGACGAACGCGTTCGTTAAAACGAACGGTTCGATGAACGCTCGCGAAATAAGAAAACCGAAAAAAAACCGATCTAGGTTTTTTTTAAACAAAAGGTTTTTTTTACAGAAAACCGGTCAACACGAGACGACCGGCGGCAGCAGTACCTCGGCGGGGGCTCCGGCGAGGGGGCTCCGGCGGGCGGGGCTCGGCGGCGAGGGGTGCGGGGCTCGGGGGGGCTCCGGCGGCGAGGAGTGCGGGCTCGGGTGCTCCCGGCGGCGAGGGGCGAGGCAACGGCGGGCGGCGGCGGCGGCGGGCTCCTCCGTCGGCGGTGATGAGGAAAACGGAGGGGGGTATTTATGAGGGGGGGGGGTGCGGGCGGCTTGGGGAAGGGGCTACCGAGGCGGCGGCGGCGTCGTGGCGAGCTCGGACTCCGGCGGCGTCGCGTCGTGGGGAGAGAGGAGAGGGGCGACGGGCGGGCCGTCGGCTGGGCTCGGCCCAGTCGGCGCGGGCGCGATTTTTTTTTAAATAAGTTCCGCGGAAAATATTGCGTAGAAAAATAAATAAAAATCAGAAAAATATGAAATAAATTTTCCCCGTCTAGTTAGAAAATCTAGAATAGGGTGAACATTTTTTAAAATCAAAACAAAATACTTTGAAAACATGCATATTTTTAAATGCAATAAAAATTGCAAATAAAATCCAAATAATGATTTTTAACATTTTTCCTCCAGTATTTCAATGTTTTGGAGAAGTCATATTTTCTCGTCTCGTTTATTTAATATGAAATATTTTACCGGAGAGAAAAATAATAAAAAATCCAAATCCTCGTTTGAAAAATCAAATAAGAAAATTCGAGAAAATCCCCAACTCTCTCCGAGGGTCCTTGAGTTTCTTAGGATTTATCGAGGATTTGTCAAAATGCAACAAAACATGATATGCAAATGATGATCTATGTATAACATTCCAAATTGAAAATTTGGGATGTTACAGAATATCCTTCGTTGACCGTGAGAGCTTGTGATGGGCTAAGTTGGGACACCCCTGCAGGGTATAAACTTTCGAAAGCTGTGCCCGCGATTATGTGGCAGATGGGAATTTGTTAATGTCCGGTTGTAGAGAACTTGACACTTAACTTAATTAAAATACATCAACCACGTGTGTAGCCGTGATGGTCTCTTTTCGGCGGAGTCCGGGAAGTGAACACGGTCTTGTGTTATGCTTGTGCGTAAGTAGTTTCAGGATCACTTCTTGATCACTTCTAGCTTATGACCGTTTGCTTTGCTTCTCTTCTCGCTCTCATTTGCGTATGTTAGCCACCATATATGCTTAGTGCTTGCTGCAGCTCCACCTCATTACCTTATCCTACCCATAAGCTTAAATAGTCTTGATCTCGCGGGTTGTGAGATTGCTGAGTCCTCATGACTCACAGATTCTACCAAAACAGTTGCAGGTGCCGACGATACCAGTGCAGGCGACGCAACCGAGCTCAAGTGAGAGTTCAACGAGGAACTTGGTCGTTACTATGTTTCGTTTCCTGATGATCAGTAGTGGAGCCCAGTTGGGACGATCGGGGATCTAGCATTTGGGGTTATCTTCTTTCCATTTGGTTTTGACCGTAGTCGGTCTATGTGTGTATTTTGAATGATGTATGATTTATTTAAGTATTGTGTGAAGTGGCGATTGTAAGCCAACCCTCTTTATCCCATTCTTGTTCATTACATGGGATTGTGTGAAGATGACCCTTCTTGCGACAAAACCTACAATGCGGTTATGCCTCTAAGTCATGCCTCGACACGTGAGAGATATAGCCGCATCGTGGGCGTTACAAGTTGGTAATCAGAGCCATCCCCGACTTAGGAGCCCCCTGCTTGATCGAATCGCTGACGTTGTTGAGTCTAGAACAAAAATGTTTTGAGTCTTAGGATTATATATATCGGAGAGTAGGATTCTTTTTACTCCTCATTCCCTTCGTCGCTCTGGTGAGGCCTCCTGACGTAGATGTTTTGTCTTTCCTCTCCTCAAATTTCACTAAAATAAATTTTAGGATCACGCGGGTATCTTGGGATCGTTTCGATATTCTTGTGACGAGAACATTGTTCTTGGTGCCTCCTGACATTTAGGGGTTGTGGCAGTGTCCCGGGGAGTTGAGCTCCGAGGTGTTGTCGTCACAATTTTATCGTTGCAGTTCTGGAATACCTGAGTTTCGTCGACATCGAAAATCTATTTTATGCAGTTGTTGGTGAGATCACCTCGACGCCACTCAGTACTGGGGCAGGAGTTCGGGAGTATTGCCATAACTCGTATAACGGATGCTTTTCGAAGGTTGAGGTACACGATTTCTGGAGTTTTCTTGGTTATGTGTTGACGGATGGATACAGCTGGATCTAGGGATTGTTAGTTTGGGTGAGATATATTGCGTCCCCTGTATCCCCAACACCTGATTGCATAACCAGAAAGTTTCGGGAGTTTATAGGTGGGAATTCAAGTAGCTCCTAGAATATATTTTCGACAGATGTATGATTTGAGATTGGGGTCCAACGTCTAGTGGTTCGCTTTTCACGGTCGATTTACAGCGGTCGCGAGGCGTCTTAAAGAATCCTTGGCTATGCCGATTCGGGGACGTCTTGTTTGTCATTCGTGACGTCTGCTGTACGTCGTGCCCGTGGGGCCTCATCACGAACACTTTGGGCGAAATCTCTATCATATGTTTGTTTCCGGCTTATTCTGCGAGCCAATCCTTTGTTTTGTTTTAAGTTGTGGTATTCGAGTTGCTTCATTGTCAGGTGTTGATTCCTTACCTTTCCTAAGCGGTGTTCTCATACTTCTATGTGAATACCAATCCTTCTTGATCATCGAGATTGTCATGCCAATTCTTTTCCAACCGACGTGCTCTTTTTCAAGTGGATCCGATCATTTCAACATTCGCGAGATCAATTCTCAGTTCTTTGCAACGCTGTTTGCTTCATCCGTCCCAAGTTGTCTTTGTTTTCCCCGCCCTCCCACCCCTTTTCTTCAAGGATTCAGATTTCTTAATCAAGTATCCATCTTATAGATGGGAAGTCTCTCCATTCTTTTCCGTCAATGTTCTTATCCGGTGATTCTCAGGAAGATACTAACGGAGCCTTAACTTCAACATTATTCGTTCTCTTTCTTCTCCAGTGGATTAAATTCAAGCTTTGCCGATCATATCTTTTCCTCGTTTCAAATGTTTTTCTCGTACCGGTGCACCTCTTAATCATCCACTTCTCGCTATTCAATTGTTCCGGAGTGATGAAGATATCTCAGAAGATTCAAGTTTCCATTCTCAATTCACTCAAGTTCTTTTGAGGATGCTATCTCATTCAAGCCATTTAATTCAACCGGTGCAATCTCTCTTTTCAAGCAATCATTCAACGGTGGTTCTTTTGAGTGGGCCCTAACCCACATGTCTTTTGGGTTCCTCTGTCTGATACAATGGTCCTCGGAACTCCATGCAAACATACTATCCTGGTCATGTATATCTTTGCCAACTTAGCACTGGTGTAAGTGGTCTTCACTGGAATGAAATGAGCCACTTTCGTCAAACGGTCGACTACAACCCATATCGAGTCATAGCCTGAACGAGTCCTGGGTAATCCTGTGATAAAATCCATGCCTATTTTATCCCACTTCCATTCGGGTATCGGCAATGGCTGTAGCAATCCTGCTGGCTTCTGATGCTCTGCCTTCACTCTCTGACATACATCACAAACTGCTACAAACTCCGCAATATCCTTCTTCATTCCGGTCCACCAGAAAGTATTCTTCAAATCCAAATACATCTTGGTATTCCCTGGGTGAATCGAGTACGGTGAATCATGGGCTTCTTGCAAAATCAACTTCCTGATCTCCGGATCATTTGGCACATATACGCGGTCCTCGAACCATAAGGTATCGTGCTCATCCTCACGAAATCCCTTGGCTTTTCCTTTGCTCATCTTCTCCTTTATCTCTTCAATCTCCTTGTCTGACTTCTGAGCTTCTCTGATCCTTTCCATCAAGGTAGACTGAATCTCCAATGTCGCTAAATAGCCTCTAGGGACTATCTCCAAACATAGCTCGCGTAAGTCCTCGGCTAACTCCTGAGGTAACTCTCCTGTCATGAGGGTGTTGACATGACTCTTGCGGCTCAACGCGTCTGCTACTACGTTAGCCTTTCCTGGGTGATAATGCAATCTCATATCATAGTCTTTGATGAGCTCCAACCATCTCCTCTGTCTGAGATTTAACTCCTTCTGCGTGAAAATGTGCTTCAAACTCTTGTGATCCGTGTACACCTCACAATGGTTTCCGATGAGAAAATGTCTCCATGTTTTCAATACATGCACCACGGCTGCTAATTCCAAATCATGCGTAGCATAATTCTTCTCATGGGGTTTAAGTTGTCGTGAAGCATACGAAACAACTCTTCCTTCCTGCATAAGCACTGCTCCAAGTCCTCGACGAGAAGCGTCGCAATAAACTTCATAGTCCTTGCGTTGATCTGGCAGAATCAACACGGGTGAGGTAACCAATCGTTTCTTCAACTCCTAGAAACTAGCTTCACACTCCTCAGTCCAATCGAATTTGGTGTCCTTCTTCAATAGCTCAGTCATAGGCTTAGCAATCCTTGAGAAATTCTGGATGAATCTCCGGTAGTATCCTGCAAGTCCAAGAAAACTCCGGATTTCTCCAACTGTAGTGGGTGACTCCCAACTTGTCACTGTGTCAACCTTGGTAGGGTCTACTGCTATTCCTTCCCCAGAAATAACATGTCCAAGGAATCCAACTTCCTTCAACCAAAACTCACATTTGCTGAATTTGGCATATAACTGATGTTCCCTGAGCTTCTCAAGTACCAATCGTAAATGCTCCTCATGCTCTTCTTCATCCTTGGAAAAGATTAAAATATCATCAATGAACACCACGACGAACTTATCCAAAAACTCCATAAACACTTTGTTCATCAAGTTCATGAAATAGGCAGGTGCGTTAGTCAGTCCAAATGACATAACGGTATACTCATACAATCCATATCTGGTAGTAAATGCTGTCTTGGGTATATCTTGCTCTCGAATCTTTAACTGATGGTATCCTGATCATAGATCGATCTTGGAAAATACTTTAGCTCCTTGCAGGCGGTCAAACAAATCGTTGATCATCGGCAGTGGGTACTTGTTTTTGATGGTCACTTCATTCAATCCTCGGTAATCAACAACCATCCTCAGCGATCCATCTTTCTTCTCCACTAGAAGTACTGGTGATCCCCAAGGTGACGAACTTGGGCGAATATAGCCTTTATCCAGTAACTCCTTGATCTGCTTCTTAATTTCTTCCAAATCCTTTGCGGGCATCCTGTACGGTCTCTTAGATATTGGCCCTGTGCCTGGCAAAAGTTCAATCAAGAACTCAATGTCTCTATCTGGTGGCATGCCTGGCAACTCTTCTGGAAATACATCCGGATAATCCTTCACCACTGGTACTTCCTCCTGTACAACTCCTGATAAGGAATTCACTTGAGTCCTCTTCGGCATATGCCTGGATACATACTTGATCCTTTTTCCTTCCGGGGTGGTAAGCAAAATAGTCTTGCTGGCACAATCGATGTTTCCTCCATACAACGATAGCCAATCCATTCCCAAAATCACATCCAAACCTTGCGATTCCAAAACAATGAGGTCTGAGGGGAAAACATGCCTTCCAATGGCCAACGGTATCTTAAAACATCCTTGGGTGGCCATATACTCGGCTCCTGGCGAGGTTACTAACATGGGGCTTTTGAGAACTTGGGTGGACATCTTAAACTTGTTTACGAATCCCCTTGATATGTATGAATGCGATGCACCAGTATCGAAAAGAACAGTTGCAGTAAATGACTTAACCGAAAACTTACCTATTACTGCATCAGGCTGAGCTTCAATCTCCTCCACGCTCACGTGGTTCACATGTCCTTTGTTGAACGGGTTCAGCTTCTTCCCAGAGCTTCCATTGCCGTTTCCATTTTGGGCTTCGGAACAATCAGTTGCATAATGTCCCGTCTTCTGGCACTTGAAACAAGTAATGTGACTTAGATCTCTCTTGGTTGGGGTAGATGGGTTGGTGCGGTTCTGTCCGTTTCCTCCTCCATTCCCATTACCATTCTTGGAGCCATTATGGTTGTGCGAACTACCTCCTCCATGGGTATGCTGAAACTGTCCTCCCGGCTTCGGGGTAAACCGTGGCTTCTGCTGGGCTCCAGAATTGTACTTCCCTTGTCCATACTTCCTCTTGCGGTTTTCAATCTGCTGTTGCTTCCCTTCTATCATGAGAGCTCTATCTACCAGCTCCTGGTAGTTGTTGAAAGTTGCTACCATCAACTGCATACTCAGCTCATCATTCAATCCTTCTAGAAACTTCTCCTGCTTGGCTGCATCCGTAGCAACGTCATCTGGTGCATAACGTGCTAACTTACTGAAATCTTCCACATACTGGCCTACGGTGCGTCCTCCTTGGCGTAGGTTGCGAAACTCACGCTTCTTCATAGCCATAGCTCCTGCTGAAACATGAGCTGTACGGAAAGCTTGCTGAAACTGGTCCCATGTGACAGTGTCAATAGGGTGTGTGGCTGTATAATTCTCCCACCATGATGCTGCGGGTCCATCAAGCTGATGTGCGGCAAAACGCACTCTTTCCGCATCTGTGCATCCTGCAGTGGTCAACTCCCTTCCAACTTTGCGGAGCCAATCATCTGCAACAATCGGCTCGGTGCTACTGGAAAACACCGGCGGGTTTAGCCTTAAGAAACGGGCTAAGTGGTCAACAGGTGGTGGTGGCGGTGGGTTGTTGTTGTTGCCTTGGTTCTGAACTAACACTTGCATCAGGGCATTCTGTTGCTGAATCAACTGGGTGATCTCTGGCGGGAAAACAAATCCGGTGTCGCGTCTCGGAGGCATCTGATAGGTTTAGAAAAGATGAGAATTAAGAATAGAATGAGGTCTAGAGAGAAAACACTACCCATATGCTCATGAGACAAATTCAATCAATATCACTCAATCAATCCAAACAAGACAAAACAATCGATCTAACTAGCGTTACAAAGTGCTTGAGCTATACTACTAAATGGGGGAAAAACTACTACTGATATGGTAGTCTACTAAAAATTCTGATCCGTTGAAGACTCCATGATGTCTGCTCCAGCTTCATCAATCCATTCGCCTTCACTTGGTTCCGAGTCGGTGTCGTCGATGATGATGTAGTTATCTGGACAAGTGCATTCGTCGACTTCTGCTTTTGGCACTGGATTTCCCACGAATGCTCCAATCTTATTCTCCAGGTCGTCAATCTTCCCGACTAGTGCGTTGATTTCTTCCAGATAATCTTCGCGTGTAGTCTTGAGTTCTTCTTGGAGTTCCTTGATCTTCGTGAATGCCTTCTTCAGTTCTTCCTTGTCCGTGCATATCTGGTTCTCCTGGCGTCGAATATGTTGGTTCTGCTCCTGGATGAAAGCTGCAATTGATCCATCCTTCTTGGTCTTGATCATCTCCCATTGCGCGTGTCGACGTCCACAAATTTGATAAATTGTATCCTTAAGCTCCTGGTGATAGACTTCTCCAATGCGTCCCATGGCGATATGTGCGGCCATGCTCTTCCCTAAGCTCCAAGTTGGTGCTTCGAAAACCAATCTTATGGGTTCCGTAATTGGCGCAAACGTTCTTCCTGGAATGATAACTTGAATCTTCCAGCTCTCCTCTTCAGGTAATGTAGCGTTGTAGGTTCCGATGACGCTTGGTATTCCTATGTTCAAGTACTTGGTGACTTCCTTCAAATGTCGTCCAAATGGCGTGTCTTCATCTGGTTGCATGAACTTGCTCCTTGCATTCGCCATTCCTAAAAGAGTAGAAAGTGGAGAGGGGTCAGAAATGAGAAGAGAGAAGTTTTCTAGGGCTTAAGCTTAGTGGTCGTGTCCTATAGTCAGCGTGTGCTCTGATACCAACTTTGTAGCGACCAAACCTCAAATGGCCTGTGCTGCTGTGCACCAGTGACATCCCTGGATCAGTAATGCTGACACGCACAGTACAAATGGAGGATTTATAACAGAGTAGCAATCACACACTTATTACATCGAATATCTCCGAAGAGATTAAGAGTAAACATGGCTTAAGGCCATCTAAAAACGATAACAGCGGAAGGCTTGGAAGATAAGTGAGTCCATCAACTCCAGCAGCATCACTGAGTATAAGACCACGACCTAAGGCACCTTACTCGTCGTCTGAAAAGTCTGCAACATGAAACGTTGCAGCCCGAAAACGGGTCAGCACATAGAATATGCTGGCAATGTAACACATAGAGAGCAATGAACAATGATAATGCTATACTATATGCATATATGGCTGGTGGAAAGGCTCTATGGTTACAGTTTTGCGAAAAGCCAATTTTATCCTACTACAAAGGAATAAATTTTTATTTAACTATCATGGCGGTTGAAACATTGAGAAGGTACCTCCAACTCAATCCCAATTAAGTGACATCATTAACCCAACAAAATTAATTATAAGTATCACGGTGATGAGATTCAAATGATAATCCAGGTACTAGATACTCAAGTTGTCCATAACCGGGGACACGGCTAATCATGATCAGTTTGTACACTCTGCAGAGGTTTGTGCACTTTTCCCACAAGACTCGATCGCCTCCGCTTGATTCTCGCACTGCATGATGTTTGAGAAACGGATGACCGAGACACAGTCTTTCAGAAACAGTCACTCTCTACTCTGGATGGACCGGTACACCTACTTTCCCCTACATCTGCTAGTCCACCTCTTCAAGAGATCCTGTAACCCACTCAGCTATGCTAGGGCCCATAATAGCTTGCGGCTGCACACGGAAGTTTCTAGCATGAATAATCTTATGATCCCTTTGAGCCTGGGTGGCGGACCTTATACATACAGACAACACTGGGTTCTCCAGGTGCCTCAATCCACCCAGATGTGAGTTTTAGTTGCCACCTTAAGTTGAACCATTATTAAACAACTCACATCTGTCATGAATATCTCTCAAACCCAATCCACGTCTACGCATAGCATGGCAATATAATAGCAACGTAGAAGTAACTCCCAAGGGTTTGATAGATAAAACAGGTAATAGGTACTACCTCAACTACTTCCCAATACCCACAGTTTAATTAGATCCTAATCATGCAATGTTTATGAGGAAATAGATCTAATGCAATAAAATTGGGTATGAATGGGGTATGATCAAAGTGTTACTTGCCTTGCTGATGATCCGCAAAACCTAGCGAGTCGAAGTAACAAGCGGCACACTCCCGGTACTCTATCGCAAACAAACAAGCATACAATCAATACTCATCTAATGCACAGGTAAAACTCGAAAGAAAGATCCAACCAGAAAGTTCAACTTAAGAACTCCGGTTTGCAAAAAGAATCAACTCGAAAGAAGCAACGAAAGTCAAACGGCGAAAGAAAGAAACTTCGTTTGCTAATCTGGATCTAGGTCAAATTTTACTGTAGCAAAAACTTGTTTGAGTAGGTTAAACGGAAAGAGAATTTCGAGACGAAACTCTAGGTGCTTGAATCACCTAATTCCGATAAACGAGCGAAAAGTTAAACAGATTTGAAAATTCGATCAGAAATCGAATCTGAGAAAATAACGAGAAAATCCGACGAAAAAAAACGGACGAACGGTTAAATAACGGACGTTCGTTAACAGAGAAAAACCGATGAACGCGTTCGTTAAAACGAACGGTTCGGTGAACATTCATGAAATAAGAAAACCGAAAAAAACCGATCTAGGGTTTTTTTTTAAACAAAAGTTTTTTTTCTTCAGAAAAACCGGTCAATAGCAAAAACGGCCGGCGACGGCAATACCTCGGCGGGACTCCGGCGAGGCTCCGGCGGGCGGGGCTCCGGCGGCGAGGGGGCGGGGCTCCGGCGGCGGGCGGGGAGGCAAAGGCGGCGGCGGCGGCGGGCTAGATGCGGCGGCGGCGGGCGGCTCCTCCGGCGGCGGTGATGGCGAAAACGGAGGGGGGTATATATGGAGGGGGGGCTAGGGGGCTTGGGGAAGGGGCACCGAGGCGGTGGCGGCTCCCGTGGCGAGCTCGGACTCCGGCGGGCGTGCTCCCGTGCGGGGAGAGGAAGCCGCGAGGCGGGCCGTCGGCTGGGCCTTTGGCCCAGTCGGCGCGGGCGCGTATTTTTTTTTTCAAATAAGTTCCGCGGGAAAAATTGCGTAGAAAAATAAATAAAATCAGAAAAATATGAAATAAATTTTCCCCGTCTAGTTAGAAAATCTAGAATAGGGTGAACATTTTTAAAATCAAAAATAAATAATTTGAAAACATGCATATTTTTTTAAATGCAATAAAAATTACAAATAAAATCCAATAAATTCCAAATAATGATTTTAACATTTTTCCTCCAGTATTTCAATGTTTTGGAGAAGTCATATTTTCTCCTCTCGTTTATTTATAAATTGAAATATTTTTCCGGAGAGAAAAATAATTAAAAATCCCAATCCTCGTTTGAAAAATCAAATAAGAAAATTCGAGAAAAATCCCCAACTCTCTCCGAGGGTCCTTGAGTTGCGTAGGATTTATCGAGGATTTTGTCAAAATGCAACAAAACATGGTATGCAAATGATGATCTATGTATAACATTCCAAATTGAAAATTTGGGATGTTACAAACCTACCCCCCTTAAGATGAATCTCGCCCTCGAGATTCGGGTTGGCTAGAAAACAGGTGGGAGTGGTTTTTCCGTAGATCTTCCTCTCGCTCCCAGGTGGCCTCATCTTCTGTGTGGTGACTCCACTGAACTTTGCAAAACTTGATAACCTTGCTGCGGGTAACTCGGCTGGCATACTCGAGAATCTTAACTGGCTTCTCCTCATAAGTCAAATCACTTTCCAACTGAATCGCTTCCAGTGGCACAGTATCTCTCAGTGGTATCTCAGCCATCTCTGCGTGGCACTTCTTCAACTGCGAAACGTGAAATACATCATGAACTTCAGACAATCCTTCGGGCAATTCCAGCTTGTAGGCAACTTCTCCCATACGTTCCAACACTCTGTATGGTCCGATAAAACGAGGCGCTAACTTTCCCTTAACTCCAAAGCGCTTCACTCCTCGAAGTGGTGATACTCGAAGATACACTCTGTCTCCGATTTCGTGAACTGTCTCCTTGCGTTTAGAATCAGCATAACTCTTCTGCCTGGATTGGGCTACCTTGAGCCTATTGCGAATCAACTTCACTTTCTGTTCAGACTCCTTAATCAAATCTGGTCCAAACAACTGACGGTCTCCAACTTCGTCCCATAACAACGGTGTTCTACACCTCCTTCCGTACAAAGCTTCGAAAGGGGCCATCTTCAAACTGGTTTGATAACTGTTGTTATACGAAAACTCCGCATATGGCAAATTGTCGTCCCAACTAGATCCATAATCTAGTGCACATGCTCTCAACATGTCTTCCAAAATCTGGTTGACTCTCTCGGTCTGTCCATCTGTCTGCGGGTGAAATGCTGTACTAAATTCCAGCCTGGTTCCCAACGTTTCATGTAACTGCTTCCAAAACTTCGAGGTAAATTGGGTTCCTCTGTCTGATACAATGGTCCTCGGAACTCCATGCAAACATACTATCCTGGTCATGTATATCTTTGCCAACTTAGCACTGGTGTAAGTGGTCTTCACTGGAATGAAATGAGCCACTTTCGTCAAACGGTCGACTACAACCATATCGAGTCATAGCCTGAACGAGTCCTGGGTAATCCTGTGATAAAATCCATGCCTATTTTATCCCACTTCCATTCGGCTATCGGCAATGGCTGTAGCAATCCTGCTGGCTTCTGATGCTCTGCCTTCACTCTCTGACATACATCACAAACTGCTACAAACTCCGCAATATCCTTCTTCATTCCGGTCCACCAGAAAGTATTCTTCAAATCCAAATACATCTTGGTATTCCCTGGGTGAATCGAGTACGGTGAATCATGGGCTTCTTGCAAAATCAACTTCCTGATCTCTGGATCATTTGGCACATATACGCGGTCCTCGAACCATAAGGTATCGTGCTCATCCTCACGAAATCCCTTGGCTTTTCCTTTGCTCATCTTCTCCTTTATCTCTTCAATCTCCTTGTCTGACTTCTGAGCTTCTCTGATCCTTTCCATCAAGGTAGGCTGAATCTCCAATGTCGCTAAGTAGCCTCTAGGGACTATCTCCAAACATAGCTCGCGTAAGTCCTCGGCTAACTCCTGAGGTAACTCTCCTGTCATGAGGGTGTTGACATGACTCTTGCGGCTCAACGCGTCTGCTACTACGTTAGCCTTTCCTGGGTGATAATGCAATCTCATATCATAGTCTTTGATGAGCTCCAACCATCTCCTCTGTCTGAGATTTAACTCCTTCTGCGTGAAAATGTACTTCAAACTCTTGTGATCCGTGTACACCTCACAATGGTTTCCGATGAGAAAATGTCTCCATGTTTTCAATACATGCACCACGGCTGCTAATTCCAAATCATGCGTAGCATAATTCTTCTCATGGGGTTTAAGTTGTCGTGAAGCATACGAAACAACTCTTCCTTCCTGCATAAGCACTGATCCAAGTCCTCGACGAGAAGCGTCGCAATAAACTTCATAGTCCTTGCGTTGATCTGGCAGAATCAACACGGGTGAGGTAACCAATCGTTTCTTCAACTCCTGGAAACTAGCTTCACACTCCTCAGTCCAATCGAATTTGGTGTCCTTCTTCAATAGCTCAGTCATAGGCTTAGCAATCCTTGAGAAATTCTGGATGAATCTCCGGTAGTATCCTGCAAGTCCAAGAAAACTCCGGATTTCTCCAACTGTAGTGGGTGACTCCCAACTTGTCACTGTGTCAACCTTGGCAGGGTCTACTGCTATTCCTTCCCCAGAAATAACATGTCCAAGGAATCCAACTTCCTTCAACCAAAACTCACATTTGCTGAATTTGGCATATAACTGATGTTCCCTGAGCTTCTCAAGTACCAATCGTAAATGCTCCTCATGCTCTTCTTCATCCTTGGAAAAGATTAAAATATCATCAATGAACACCACGACGAACTTATCCAAAAACTCCATAAACACTTTGTTCATCAAGTTCATGAAATAGGCAGGTGCGTTAGTCAGTCCAAATGACATAACGGTATACTCATACAATCCATAACTGGTAGTAAATGCTGTCTTGGGTATATCCTGCTCTCGAATCTTTAACTGATGGTATCCTGATCGTAGATCGATCTTGGAAAATACTTTAGCTCCTTGCAGGCGGTCAAACAAATCGTTGATCATCGGCAGTGGGTACTTGTTTTTGATGGTCACTTCATTCAATCCTCGGTAATCAACAACCATCCTCAGCGATCCATCTTTCTTCTCCACTAGAAGTACTGGTGATCCCCAAGGTGACGAACTTGGGCGAATATAGCCTTTATCCAGTAACTCCTTGATCTGCTTCTTAATTTCTTCCAAATCCTTTGCGGGCATCCTGTACGGTCTCTTAGATATTGGCCCTGTGCCTGGCAAAAGTTCAATCAAGAACTCAATGTCTCTATCTGGTGGCATGCCTGGCAACTCTTCTGGAAATACATCCGGATAATCCTTCACCACTGGTACTTCCTCCTGTACAACTCCTGATAAGGAATTCACTTGAGTCCTCTTCGGCATATGCCTGGATACATACTTGATCCTTTTTCCTTCCGGGGTGGTAAGCAAAATAGTCTTGCTGGCACAATCGATGTTTCCTCCATACAACGATAGCCAATCCATTCCCAAAATCACATCCAAACCTTGCGATTCCAAAACAATGAGGTCTGAGGGGAAAACATGCCTTCCAATGGCCAACGGTATCTTAAAACATCCTTGGGTGGCCATATACTCGGCTCCTGGCGAGGTTACTAACATGGGGCTTTTGAGAACTTGGGTGGACATCTTAAACTTGTTTACGAATCCCCTTGATATGTATGAATGCGATGCACCAGTATCGAAAAGAACAGTTGCAGTAAATGACTTAACCGAAAACTTACCTATTACTGCATCAGGCTGAGCTTCAATCTCCTCCACGCTCACGTGGTTCACATGTCCTTTGTTGAACGGGTTCGGCTTCTTCCCAGAGCTTCCATTGCCGTTTCCATTTTGGGCTTCGGAACAATCAGTTGCATAATGTCCCGTCTTCTGGCACTTGAAACAAGTAATGTGACTTAGATCTCTCTTGGTTGGGGTAGATGGGTTGGTGCGGTTCTGTCCGTTTCCTCCTCCATTCCCATTACCATTCTTGGAGCCATTATGGTTGTGCGAACTACCTCCTCCATGGGTATGCTGAAACTGTCCTCCCGGCTTCGGGGTAAACCGTGGCTTCTGCTGGGCTCCAGAATTGTACTTCCCTTGTCCATACTTCCTCTTGCGGTTTTCAATCTGCTGTTGCTTCCCTTCAATCATGAGAGCTCTATCTACCAGCTCCTGGTAGTTGTTGAAAGTTGCTACCATCAACTGCACACTCAGCTCATCATTCAATCCTTCCAGAAACTTCTCCTGCTTGGCTGCATCCGTAGCAACGTCATCTGGTGCATAACGTGCTAACTTACTGAAATCTTCCACATACTGGCCTACGGTGCGTCCTCCTTGGCGTAGGTTGCGAAACTCACGCTTCTTCATAGCCATAGCTCCTGCTGAAACATGAGCTGTACGAAAAGCTTGCTGAAACTGGTCCCATGTGACAGTGTCAATAGGGTGCGTGGCTGTATAATTCTCCCACCATGATGCTGCGGGTCCATCAAGCTGATGTGCGGCAAAACGCACTCTTTCCGCATCTGTGCATCCTGTAGTGGTCAACTCCCTTCCAACTTTGCGGAGCCAATCATCTGCAACAATCGGCTCGGTGCTACTGGAAAACACCGGCGGGTTTAGCCTTAAGAAACGGGCTAAGTGGTCAACAGGTGGTGGTGGCGGTGGGTTGTTGTTCCCTTGGTTCTGAACTAACACTTGCATCAGGTCATTCTGTTGCTGAATCAACTGGGTGATCTCTGGCGGGAAAACAAAACCGGTGTCGCGTCTCGGAGGCATCTGATAGGTTTTAGAAAAGATGAGATTTAAGAATAGAATGAGGTCTAGAGAGAAAACACTACCCATATGCTCATGAGACAAATACAATCAATATCACTCAATCAATCCAAACAAGGCAAAACAATCGATCTATCTAGCGTTACAAAGTGCTTGAACTATACTACTAAATGGGGGGAAAACTACTACTGATATGGTAGTCTACTAAAAATTCTGATCCGTTGAAGACTCCATGATGTCTGCTCCAGCTTCATCAATCCATTCCTCTTCACTTGGTTCCGAGTCGGTGTCGTCGATGATGATGTAGTTATCCGGACAAGTGCATTCGTCGACTTCTGCTTTTGGCACTGGATTTCCCACGGATGCTCCAATCTTGTTCTCCAGGTCGTCAATCTTCCCGACTAGTGCGTTGATTTCCTCCAAGTAATCTTCGCGTGTAGCCTTGAGTTCTTCTTGGAGTTCCTTGATCTTCGTGAATGCCTTCTTCAGTTCTTCCTTGTCCGTGCATATCTGGTTCTCCTGGCGTCGAATATGTTGGTTCTGCTCCTGGATGAAAGCTGCAATTGATCCATCCTTCTTGGTCTTGATCATCTCCCATTGCGCGTCTCGACGTCCACAAATTTGATAAATGGTATCCTTAAGCTCCTGGTGATAGACTTCTCCAATGCGTCCCATGGCGATATGTGCGGCCATGCTCTTCCCTAAACTCCAAGTTGGTGCTTCGAAAACCAATCTTATGGGTTCCGTAATTGGCGCAAACGTTCTTCCTGGAATGATAACTTGAATCTTCCAGCTCTCCTCTTCAGGTAAGGTGGCGTTGTAGGTTCCGGTGATGCTTGGTATTCCTATGTTCAAGTACTTGGTGACTTCCTTCAAGTGTCGTCCAAACGGCGTGTCTTCATCTGGTTGCATGAACTTGCTCCTTGCATTCGCCATTCCTAAAAGAGTAGAAAGTGGAGAGGAGTCAGAAATGAGAAGAGAGAAGTTTTCTAGGGCTTAAGCTTAGTGGTCGTGTCCTACAGTCAGCATGTGCTCTGATACCAACTTTGTAGCGACCAGACCTCAAATGGCCTGTGCTGCTGTGCACCAGTGTCATCCCTGGATCAGTAATGCTGGCACGCACAGTACAAATGGAGGATTTATAACAGAGTAGCAATCACACACTTATTACATCGAATATCTCCGAAGAGATTAAGTATGATAAACATGGCTTAAGGCCATCTAATAACGATAACAGCGGAAGACTTGGAAGATAAGTGAGTCCATCAACTCCAGCGGCATCACTGAGTATAAGACCATGACCTAAGGCACCTTACTCGTCGTCTGAAAAGTCTGCAACATGAAACGTTGCAGCCCGAAACGGGTCAGCACATAGAATATGCTGGCAAAGCAACACATAGAGAACAATGAACAATGATAAGGCTATACTATATGCATATATGGCTGGTGGAAAGGCTCTATGGTTAATGTTTTGCGAAAAGCCAATTTTCCCTACTTCAAAGGAATAAATTTTATTTAACTATCATGGTGGTTGAAACATTGAGAAGATACCTCCAACTCAATCCCAATTAAGTGTCATCATTAACCCAACAAAATTAATTATAAGTATCGCGGTGATGAGATTCAAATGATAATCCAGATACTAGATACTCAAGTTGTCCATAACCGGGGACACGGCTAATCATGATCAGTTTGTACACTCTGCAGAGGTTTGTGCACTTTTCCCCACAAGACTCGATCGCCTCCGCTTGATTCTCGCACTACATGATGTTTGAGAAACGGATGACCGAGACACAGTCTTTCAGAAACAATCACTCTTTACTCTGGATGGACCGGTACACCTACTTTCCCCTACATCTGCTAGTCCACCTCTTCAAGAGATCCTGTAACCTACTCAGCTATGCTAGAGCCCATAATAGCTTGCGGCTGCACACAGAAGTTTCTAGCATGAATAATCTTATGATCCCTTTGAGCCTGGGTGGCGGACCTTATACAAACAGACAACACTAGGTTCTCCAGGTGCCTCAATCCACCCAGATGTGAGTTTTAGTTGCCACCTTAAGTTGAACCATTATTAAACATCTCACATCTGTCATGAATATCACTCAAACCCAATCCACGTCTACAAGCATAGCATGGCATATAATAGCAACGTAGAAGTAACTCCCAAGGGTTTGATATAGTAAAACAGGTAATAGGTACTACCTCAACTACTTCCCAATACCCACAGTTTAATTAGATCCTAATCATGCAATGTGTTTGAGGAATAGATCTAATGCAATAAAACTGGGTATGAACGGGGTATGATCAAAGTGTTACTTGCCTTGCTGATGATCCGCAAAACCTAGCGAGTCGAAGTAACAAGCGGCACACTCCGGGTACTCTATCGCAAACAAACAAGCATACAATCAGTACTCATCTAATGCACAGGTAAAACTCGAATGAAAGATCCAACCAGAAAGTTCAACTTAAGAACTCCGGTTTGCAAAAAGAATCAGCTCGAAAGAAGCAACGAAAGTCAAACGGCGAAAGAAAGAAACTTCATTTGCTAATCTGGATCTAGGTCAAATTTTACTGTAGCAAAAACTTGTTTGAGTAGGTTAAACGGAAAGAGAATTTCGAGACGAAACTCTAGGCGCTTGAATCACCTGATTCCGATAAACGAGCGAAAAGTTAAACAGATTCGAAAATTCGATCGGAAATCGAATCTGAGAAAATAACGAGAAAATCCGACGAAAAAGAAAAACGGACGAACGGTTAAATAACGGACATTCGTTAACAAAGAAAAACCGACGAACGCGTTCGTTAAAACGAACGGTTCGATGAACGCTCGCGAAATAAGAAAACCGAAAAAAAACCGATCTAGGTTTTTTTTAAACAAAAGGTTTTTTTTACAGAAAACCGGTCAACACGAGACGACCGGCGGCAGCAGTACCTCGGCGGGGGCTCCGGCGAGGGGGCTCCGGCGGGCGGGGCTCGGCGGCGAGGGGTGCGGGGCTCGGGGGGGCTCCGGCGGCGAGGAGTGCGGGCTCGGGTGCTCCCGGCGGCGAGGGGCGAGGCAACGGCGGGCGGCGGCGGCGGCGGGCTCCTCCGTCGGCGGTGATGAGGAAAACGGAGGGGGGTATTTATGAGGGGGGGGGGTGCGGGCGGCTTGGGGAAGGGGCTACCGAGGCGGCGGCGGCGTCGTGGCGAGCTCGGACTCCGGCGGCGTCGCGTCGTGGGGAGAGAGGAGAGGGGCGACGGGCGGGCCGTCGGCTGGGCTCGGCCCAGTCGGCGCGGGCGCGATTTTTTTTTAAATAAGTTCCGCGGAAAATATTGCGTAGAAAAATAAATAAAAATCAGAAAAATATGAAATAAATTTTCCCCGTCTAGTTAGAAAATCTAGAATAGGGTGAACATTTTTTAAAATCAAAACAAAATACTTTGAAAACATGCATATTTTTAAATGCAATAAAAATTGCAAATAAAATCCAAATAATGATTTTTAACATTTTTCCTCCAGTATTTCAATGTTTTGGAGAAGTCATATTTTCTCGTCTCGTTTATTTAATATGAAATATTTTACCGGAGAGAAAAATAATAAAAAATCCAAATCCTCGTTTGAAAAATCAAATAAGAAAATTCGAGAAAATCCCCAACTCTCTCCGAGGGTCCTTGAGTTTCTTAGGATTTATCGAGGATTTGTCAAAATGCAACAAAACATGATATGCAAATGATGATCTATGTATAACATTCCAAATTGAAAATTTGGGATGTTACAGAATATCCTTCGTTGACCGTGAGAGCTTGTGATGGGCTAAGTTGGGACACCCCTGCAGGGTATAAACTTTCGAAAGCTGTGCCCGCGATTATGTGGCAGATGGGAATTTGTTAATGTCCGGTTGTAGAGAACTTGACACTTAACTTAATTAAAATACATCAACCACGTGTGTAGCCGTGATGGTCTCTTTTCGGCGGAGTCCGGGAAGTGAACACGGTCTTGTGTTATGCTTGTGCGTAAGTAGTTTCAGGATCACTTCTTGATCACTTCTAGCTTATGACCGTTTGCTTTGCTTCTCTTCTCGCTCTCATTTGCGTATGTTAGCCACCATATATGCTTAGTGCTTGCTGCAGCTCCACCTCATTACCTTATCCTACCCATAAGCTTAAATAGTCTTGATCTCGCGGGTTGTGAGATTGCTGAGTCCTCATGACTCACAGATTCTACCAAAACAGTTGCAGGTGCCGACGATACCAGTGCAGGCGACGCAACCGAGCTCAAGTGAGAGTTCAACGAGGAACTTGGTCGTTACTATGTTTCGTTTCCTGATGATCAGTAGTGGAGCCCAGTTGGGACGATCGGGGATCTAGCATTTGGGGTTATCTTCTTTCCATTTGGTTTTGACCGTAGTCGGTCTATGTGTGTATTTTGAATGATGTATGATTTATTTAAGTATTGTGTGAAGTGGCGATTGTAAGCCAACCCTCTTTATCCCATTCTTGTTCATTACATGGGATTGTGTGAAGATGACCCTTCTTGCGACAAAACCTACAATGCGGTTATGCCTCTAAGTCATGCCTCGACACGTGAGAGATATAGCCGCATCGTGGGCGTTACAAGTTGGTAATCAGAGCCATCCCCGACTTAGGAGCCCCCTGCTTGATCGAATCGCTGACGTTGTTGAGTCTAGAACAAAAATGTTTTGAGTCTTAGGATTATATATATCGGAGAGTAGGATTCTTTTTACTCCTCATTCCCTTCGTCGCTCTGGTGAGGCCTCCTGACGTAGATGTTTTGTCTTTCCTCTCCTCAAATTTCACTAAAATAAATTTTAGGATCACGCGGGTATCTTGGGATCGTTTCGATATTCTTGTGACGAGAACATTGTTCTTGGTGCCTCCTGACATTTAGGGGTTGTGGCAGTGTCCCGGGGAGTTGAGCTCCGAGGTGTTGTCGTCACAATTTTATCGTTGCAGTTCTGGAATACCTGAGTTTCGTCGACATCGAAAATCTATTTTATGCAGTTGTTGGTGAGATCACCTCGACGCCACTCAGTACTGGGGCAGGAGTTCGGGAGTATTGCCATAACTCGTATAACGGATGCTTTTCGAAGGTTGAGGTACACGATTTCTGGAGTTTTCTTGGTTATGTGTTGACGGATGGATACAGCTGGATCTAGGGATTGTTAGTTTGGGTGAGATATATTGCGTCCCCTGTATCCCCAACACCTGATTGCATAACCAGAAAGTTTCGGGAGTTTATAGGTGGGAATTCAAGTAGCTCCTAGAATATATTTTCGACAGATGTATGATTTGAGATTGGGGTCCAACGTCTAGTGGTTCGCTTTTCACGGTCGATTTACAGCGGTCGCGAGGCGTCTTAAAGAATCCTTGGCTATGCCGATTCGGGGACGTCTTGTTTGTCATTCGTGACGTCTGCTGTACGTCGTGCCCGTGGGGCCTCATCACGAACACTTTGGGCGAAATCTCTATCATATGTTTGTTTCCGGCTTATTCTGCGAGCCAATCCTTTGTTTTGTTTTAAGTTGTGGTATTCGAGTTGCTTCATTGTCAGGTGTTGATTCCTTACCTTTCCTAAGCGGTGTTCTCATACTTCTATGTGAATACCAATCCTTCTTGATCATCGAGATTGTCATGCCAATTCTTTTCCAACCGACGTGCTCTTTTTCAAGTGGATCCGATCATTTCAACATTCGCGAGATCAATTCTCAGTTCTTTGCAACGCTGTTTGCTTCATCCGTCCCAAGTTGTCTTTGTTTTCCCCGCCCTCCCACCCCTTTTCTTCAAGGATTCAGATTTCTTAATCAAGTATCCATCTTATAGATGGGAAGTCTCTCCATTCTTTTCCGTCAATGTTCTTATCCGGTGATTCTCAGGAAGATACTAACGGAGCCTTAACTTCAACATTATTCGTTCTCTTTCTTCTCCAGTGGATTAAATTCAAGCTTTGCCGATCATATCTTTTCCTCGTTTCAAATGTTTTTCTCGTACCGGTGCACCTCTTAATCATCCACTTCTCGCTATTCAATTGTTCCGGAGTGATGAAGATATCTCAGAAGATTCAAGTTTCCATTCTCAATTCACTCAAGTTCTTTTGAGGATGCTATCTCATTCAAGCCATTTAATTCAACCGGTGCAATCTCTCTTTTCAAGCAATCATTCAACGGTGGTTCTTTTGAGTGGGCCCTAACCCACATGTCTTTTCCCAGGATCTTACCTGACTCTTCTATTTTTCCCGGAGCTTCTAAAATTCTTTTCAAGGTTTGACGTAAGAATGGGTTATCATCAGTCATATGTCTTTCTCCAAGATCTTTCAAATTCTTTTCATCGTTGGTTCAACCTTTCCAATTTTCATTCCGGAGTGCCTCAACAATTAATGGTGGTGTTTCTCATCGTCATTCTCAACATTTGAAGACCAAAGAAGAGTTTCTCTTAAATCTTGCTTCATTCTCTTCAAGATTCATGGTTCTAGCTTGATGCCATCCTCTCATAATTGTTTTCGATTGTGAGAATTCTTTTCACCCATCCGGAGCATTTCAGGAGTCTTTTCAGTTTGATTCTCCGGAGCCCATCATCTCAGAATTATTCATTCAAGCTTTCAGCTCTCGTTCTCCAAATCATACCGGTGCATCATTCAAGTATTATCTAATCAGCTCAGGATCTCTGCGTTCACTTGTATCTAAATTCTCTCAAGTATCTTCGTTCATTTTCTAATTCTTCCCGGTGTTTCTTTATCTTTTCTTCGTTCATTATCAATTCTTACGGTGGTTTGTTCAAGAGTTCTCTTCCTTCGTTATCATATAGATTCATTCGTTCTTTCCAATCCTACCGGTGGTTCGTTGAAGAGCTTCCCAAGTTTGCGCCATATCTATCTTAATCCTTTCTACGAGAATAAGTGGCATGCCAAATCCATTGCTTGTCATCAATTTAATTGGTGAAGGATGAGCATAATGTAATTCTTATTCTTGTTTCATCGAGTAAATTAAATTCCTTATTCCGGAGGTTCATCAAAATTCTTGATTTCATTTGTTCATCTTTCTTTTCGGAGTTCCAAGTTTTCTCGGTTATATCATTTCAAAGCTTCATCTTATCACCGCAAGGCTTCACCTTGTGTTTTCAACTTCTCTTTCTTTCTATCATCCTTTTCTTACCAGAGTTCTTCATGGAGTTTCTTCATGGTGGTTCATTAAGGATTTAATTCATTCTCGAAGTGTTCTCAAGATTCTTGTTGGAAGAGCTCAAATATTCTTCTTCCTGCATTCCAAAGTGCAATTCGTTCTACCTTATCATTTGAGGTGGTGTTATGTCACTCTTGACAATTTGAGTTCGCGTTTCATGATTCACATGTTGTCAAGAATGAGATATTTTAAATCCACCAATCTCTTCGTTGGATTTATCTTGTGTCATGTTTCACCTAAAGCCTTCCCTAAGGAATGTTGCTATTATGGTGCTTATCAATGATCCAAGTTTTCTCCTATCCTCTTGGTGAAAGAAGTTTTTCATCGCCTTGGTGCTCCCACTCAAATCAATGGCTTCCTTTAGTGGCCGTTTGTCACCTCATAATGTTGAGATGTTTCCATAAGTCCACTACAAGCTTATTCTTTTCGTTGTTGGTTTTCCAACAACTCCGTTCAATCCTTCTTTTTAAGGAGGCTCTTTCAAATTCAATTGTGATAGAAGTTGTTGTTCTCTTCTCTGTTCTCTTGATTCCACTCTTTCATTTGTCCCAAAGGCATTGTGATGTTTTCTTCGACCCATCATCTCATTTTGGAGATCATGTTCTTTTCCTAGCTTATCCATTTAACATGAGTGTCGTGTTTTCATTCGAGCTCCCTCATCTTATCAAGTTTTGTCTCCTTCCTCAACCAGAGTGCGGTCTGAAATCTTTCTTACCCCTTGTGCCATTTTTCAATAGTTCCGGAGGCAGTGTGTTGTTGATTTCATCAAGTATCATCCCATCTTCTCAAGTTCATGTTAATTCCTTCCACTTTCAGTCGGAGTGCTGTCCAAATTATATCATTCGTAATCCTACTCTATCTTGTTTTAACCGGAGTGGCTTCAAAATCTATCTTGTCCCCTAAGCTCTTGGTTCTCATCATGTTCTTTGTTCTTCTCTGCTAACGCAGTGTTTGCAATCTCGTTCACCTCATTCTTTCTTTCGATTTGTTCAACCTCTCAAGGTTTGTGGGTTTCACTCGTTTGTCAAAGAAGCAACTTTGTTTTACCTCGTCCTCTTCCGTTTCTCCCCGTGTCATCCTTAGATCTCGGGTCGAGATCTCTTGTAAGTGGAGGAGTGTTGTGACGCCCCAAGACCGACGCTCCAGACGCCTTCCATGTTTTTCGTTGTTGCCGTGTGTTTTATTTGTTTGTTGCATTCATCATCGCATCATTCGCATTGCATCGGCACTCCGTTGCCGTCATGTTTTCAAAAGTTGCATCCGCTCGTAGTTGCCGCTTCTTCCTCGTCTTTGTTGACCTTTATCAGGACCCTTTGTCTTTGTCGACCTCTCTCAGACCCCCTCTCGAGCGCATCCAAAACTGTCCCGAACCCAAACCGCTCAATCGTGACCGATGTGTCTGGATCATCCTCAAACATCCCTAGAACATATCCGTTTTCTTATTTGGACTCCCTAACCTATCTATTCTCGACCGCCCGGTTACGATCGGACGGGCCAAATTAGCCCCTAACCAAAAACCCACATGCTATTTATAACAGTCTAAACCCTAGCCCCTACCTGTCCAATCCATCCATTCCATTCCATCCCGCAGCCGCCGCCGCCACTCCACCAAATCCCCCTTGGGATCCAAGCCCGCAGCCAGCCTCTCTCCTTCCCTTGTTTTCAGCATCAGACCAACCGAAGCCGCACCCGATCCAGATCCTCTCCCGCCTCCGACCATCTCCCTGGATTTGCGCCGCCGACCAACCACAGCCGCCACCTCCTCTGCTCCCAAGGCCCCGAGCTCCTCCTCTCGATCCAGAGCCCGAGCGCTCGACCCCCTCATCCACGAGCTCGATCAGGAGAGGAGCTCCCGATCGTGCGCGCCTCTGCCTCGTTTCTGACCATCGCCGATGCTGCCGGCGTCCACCACCAGGGGCACCAGCATTCGTCGCGCCTCCTCGCTTCCTCCATCCATGGAGACCAGCTCCTCCCAAACCAAGGCCGTGCCCTTGCTTCCTTCCCTCTTCCTCGGGTTCTCTCTCTCTCTCTGTCGCTCAAATTCTCTCTGTTGTCTTTGTCCTGCAGGACGTCACGGATGCACGAGCTCGATCCTCGCTCGCTCGCGCCTTCGTCTTCGACCCTCGTCGCCTCCGACCAACAGCTGGTCGACCGAAGCCGCGCCTGCCCTCACCTTGCTTCCTTCTCCTTCTCTGCTCTTCCTCTCTCTCTCTGAATGCTCCCTCCCTGTCTTTCTTCCATAGGGAACTGACGCCGCCCCTGAGCTCCACCCGCGCCGTCGTTGCCCGGATCCGGCGCCGGCCAGCCGGATCCGCCCCGTCTGCACCTCGCCGGCCTTCCTGGAGCCCGCTGCCGCTCGAGACCGCCGCGCCTCTGCTTCCCCTGCATCGCCCCTGCCTTCTGCCTCGTCCTCCTCCGAGCAGAGAACGAGCGCACGCTGCCGCCGCGCGTTGACCCGCGCCTGGGTCGCTTCCAGCACGCCAAGGCCCAGCGCCTCTACATTCCCCAGCCGGCCTGTTGGCCCGATGTGAGCAGCCGCCCAGCCCCTCCTCTCTGTTGGCCCATCATGCACCAGATTAGGCCCGTGTCATGTTTTTTCCCCTGCTATGTGAATTTGCTGATTATCCAGATAGTGCAGTTTTTCAGAAAAGCCCCTAGTGTTCATGCATCTAATAACTAATTAACCATGCATCATATGTAAATGTTTTATATATGAAAAATGTTTAGAATTATATCTAGTTTCATAATATGCAACTTTCATCCATGTTTAAAATGTTTAAACTTGCTGTTTGTTTAATTTTGCATAAATGCCATGGTAAAATGCTTTATTTCATAACTAATTAACCGTAGCTCCGATTTTAATAAACTATATATGTAATTGGGGTGGAAAAATGCATAGATTAACATGATCCCCTTTGTTTTACTGTTTAGCAACATTAAAATATGTTTTAGGGCAGAGCAGTAGCTAATTCAAAATATGCATATGGGGATTTTCCGGAATTGTTGTTTGTTGTTTCCGGCGTCATTTAAACTTGCCTAGATAGGTAGTTTTGTTATGCTTCACCCCTTGCCATGTTTTACAACATTTAATATTGTTGGGTACATAACCAAGAGAGAACTAAATGAGTCATGTGGTGTTTCGTCAATATGCAAGTCGTTGCATATTGAGCTCCACTAAATTTGTAGTGTTGTTTGTGCACTTTGCCATGCCATGCCTTTTTAAACCGGACATGCATCATACTTGATTGTGCATCATGCCATGTTTATGTGATGATTGTTTACTATGTTGCTTGCTTCTTTCCGGTTGCGCTTCTCCTTGATAGTTCCGGTTACGTTGCGATTGTGAGGATTCGTTCGACTACGTCCGTTTGTCTTCTTCATGGACTTGTTCTTCTTCCTTGCGGGATTTCAGGCAAGACGAGCATACCCTCGAAATCACTTCTATCTTTGCTTGCTAGTTGTTCGCTCTATCGCTATGTCGCGCTACCTACCACTTGTTGTATCATGCCTCCCATATTGCCATGTCAAGCCTCTAACCCACCTTCCTAGCAAACCGTTGTTTGGCTATGTTACCGCTTTGCTCAGCCCCTCTTATAGCGTCGCTAGTTGCAGGTGAAGATGAAGTTTGTTCCATGTTGGAACATGGATATGTTGGGATATAACAATATCTCTTATTTAATTAATGCATCTATATACTTGGTAAAGGGTGGAAGGCTCGGCCTTATTCGTGGTGTTTTGTTCCACTCTTGCCGCCCTAGTTTTCATCATACCGGTGTTATGTTCCTTGATTTTGCGTTCCTTACGCGGTTGGGTTTTATGGGAACCCCTTGACAGTTCGCTTTGAATAAAACTCCTCAAGCAAGGCCCAACCTTGGTTTTAACATTTGCCACCTAAGCCTTTTTCCCTTGGGAGTCGCGCTCCTGAGGGTCATCTTTATTTTAACCCCCCCGGGCCAGTGCTCCTCTGAGTGCTGGTCCAAACCGAGCGATGTCCGGCGCCCCCTGGGCAACCAGGGTCTATGCCAACCCGACGTCTGGCTCATCCGGTGTGCCCTGAGAACGAGATATGTGCAGCTCCTATCGGGATTTGTCGGCACATTGGGCGGCTTTGCTGGTCTTGTTTTACCATTGTCGAAATGTCTTGTAACCGGGATTCCGAGTCTGATCGGGTCTTTCTGGGAGAAGGAATATCCTTCGTGGACCGTGAGAGCTTGTGATGGGCTAAGTCGGGACACCCCTACAGGGTATAAACTTTCGAAAGCCGTGCCCGCGGTTATGTGGCAGATGGGAATTTGTTAATGTCCGGTTGTAGAGAACTTGACACTTAATTAAAATACATCAACCGCGTGTGTAGCCGTGATGGTCTCTTTTCGGCGAAGTCCGGGAAGTGAACACGGTCTTGTGTTATGCTTGTGCGTAAGTAGTTTCAGGATCACTTCTTGATCACTTATAGCTTACGACCGTTTGCGTTGCTTCTCTTCTCGCTCTCATTTGCGTATGTTAGCCACCATATATGCTTAGTGCTTGCTGCAGCTCCACCTCATTACCTTATCCTACCCATAAGCTTAAATAGTCTTGATCTCGCGGGTTGTGAGATTGCTGAGTCCTCGTGACTCACAGATTCTACCAAAACAGTTGCAGGTGCCGACGATACCCAGTGCAGGCGACGCAACCGAGCTCAAGTGAGAGTTCGACGAGGAACTTGGTATGTACTATGTTTCGTTTCCTGATGATCAGTAGTGGAGCCCATTTGGGACGATCGGGGATCTAGCATTTGGGGTTATCTTCTTTCCATTTGGTTTTGACCTTAGTCGGTCTATGTGTGTATTTTGAATGATGTATGATTATTTAAGTATTGTGTGAAGTGGCGATTGTAAGCCAACCCTCTTTATCCCATTCTTATTCATTACATGGGATTGTGTGAAGATGACCCTTCTTGCGACAAAACCTACAATGCGGTTATGCCTCTAAGTCGTGCCTCGACACGTGAGAGATATAGCTGCATCGTGGGCATTACACCCTCCCCCCGCCACGTCGTCCTCCAAGTGCGTGACGATGCCAATCACTGGGCGACTGTACACCGCCGGGTCCACCGGTGCAGGCCCAGCCGCACGAAAGTCGGATGCCGCCTTGCTCTTTCCCACACGTCCACCCGCAGGACCTCCAGGGCTTCTTATAGCACGACCGTCGTAGGACCTCCATAGGTCCTCATCATGCGGCCGCACACGAAACCTCTGATGCTCCTACTCACACAACGAAGGAAAGGGCGGGGCCACGTGAGCGGCGAAGAAAGTGCGCGCTGGATCCCCGTGATCACTGGCGAGGAAAGGGATGGAGCCGCGAGCAAATGCAAAGCTGCGTGACAAAGGTGGAGACGCATGAATGCGGCGGGGACGGAGGTGCGCGAGCGCAGTGACGGGGAGTAAAGAGAAGTGTCGGCGAGGGACATCGAGAAGTGAGTGGAGATGATCAAATAGGGGAGAAAGATAAGGTCATCGTGGAGAGTCGCTCGCACGAGAGCATTCAGGCGTGGACGGCAACGAGCAAACGCAACATTTGTGTGACGTGGAACACCAGGAAGCCTGAAGATCCGTGGGCCTCATCCAACGGCAGCCAAAGCGTTAGTTGGGAAAGCTTATAAATCCCATATCAATTATAACATTTATACCGATTATTAAATGTATATATTTTCCCTCTAGAAGATAATAAATTTATCTGAAAATTATTTTTTCTAGGGACATCTGAAAATTTTAAAAAAGTTTGAGGGAAATCTGAAAATTAAATACTTTCCACAATAAACATGATATGAAATTATATCCTTCTACTATCCAATCGGCCCGCCGCGGGCCCACCAAGTACTAGTGCAAGAAGAACAGGTGCCAACCGTATATTAACCTGCTTACCCCGGTCACCCGAGCTCGCAGCAAAACAGATCATGGCGACCCCTCAGATCTACCGCAAAACCCTCCTCCCCGTCATCCTCCTGCTCGCGGCCGCGGCGCTCTACCCAGCCGCCGCCGACGGCGACGAGGTGCTTGCCCTCACGGAGTCCACCTTCGAGAAGGAGGTCGGCCAGGATCGTGGCGCACTCGTCGAGTTCTACGCTCCCTGGTCCGTGGCCCGCCGCATCCCTCCCCTGCCCTCCCTATCTCCTCGTATCCCGACGTGCTTGTGTAGTTTGACCTGCGCGTGCGCCGCTTGGATCTGGATCCGTGGTTGCTTTGCTTACTCCACTGGTCGCCGAGCTCGGATCTCTGATGGGATCGTGCCCGGGTTGCCGCTGGAACGGATCGTAGCGAAATTGTAGCTTGGAGTAGAGCAGTCTAGATGCTGCTGGACCGAACTCCCGTTGAAGTGGGAAAATATTGGGATCTTGAGCTAAAACAAACGATCTGCCTTGTTCACGCTGGCAGACGGAACTGTTTTGATCTCCTTTTGACGTGCACTATAATTGGAATTGGTATTAGCCTGTTGAGAATTTTGCTGCAATTCTGATCCCAG
Source organism: Aegilops tauschii subsp. strangulata (assembly GCF_002575655.3). Taxonomy (NCBI): domain Eukaryota; kingdom Viridiplantae; phylum Streptophyta; class Magnoliopsida; order Poales; family Poaceae; genus Aegilops; species Aegilops tauschii. Next base: position 100,084,969 of record NC_053035.3, on the reverse strand, counting down.
TCTTTGGATCTCAGATTTCTTTGAAAAAAAATCTGGGTATGACAGTAGAAACAATCTACTGGTTGGGGATTCGGATCAAATCTTATTTTGTGGTGATTTTAATGTATCTTTGGCTTACATGCGCATTGTCATAGCGAGTAAAGCGTCCACTTTAAGGGTCATCTTTGATGTTGTTAGATATCTGGTGGGTTGTTCTGGATCATATTCAAAGGTAGAATGCTTCTTGGCTTTGTGTGTCAGGACGAACTTCAGTTTTTTTACTACTTGGGTTGTTCCAGTAAGTGTTGAACTATATTTTCTACCTTATACCATAGGCTTGTCGGTGAATCAGTTGGTGCATCGAACTGAATATAGTATCAAAGGCAAGAGCTGTTGAGCTCAAAACCCACCTTTCAATACCTAATAATTCATTGCAAGTATGAAAACAATAATCTATTGTAACGAGGAAAAGCTTTCACCAAGCTATCAACCGATGGATGTTGCAAATCATACCAAGTGATCCATGTAAATTATTCATAGTTGTGGTAGGTAATATTATCAATATACGAACCAATCCTAATTGATCGGAGGCAATTGCATTTAAAATCGTGTCTACTATTTCTGTTAGTCTCATATTTATTATCTTGTTTGTAAAAACTATTTCTTCCTTAGATGACTGTACTTTTCTACTCATTGGTTCATTATTTGATGATTGTTTTCTGTTTTATAGGTGTGGCCACTGCAAGAAGCTTGCTCCAGAATATGAGAAGCTTGCTGCAAGTTTTAAAAAGGCTAAATCAGTCTTGATTGCCAAGGTAAATCTTGTGCTTTTGAAAGTGTTTTGTACATTAATGCTATAACAATTTTTTTGTCAACAACTGTATAACATATACTGTTATTAGCCTCTAAATTGCATAGTATTTGTTATGGCATATTTACTAAGTTTCTCCTTATCCAGGTTGACTGCGATGAGCACAAGAGTGTGTGCAGCAAGTATGGAGTTTCTGGCTACCCCACAATCCAGTGGTTTCCCAAAGGTTCCTTGGAGCCCAAGAAGTGAGAATGCACACTTTGTATTTGATTAATTCCCTTCTTGTTATAAAATAAAATCTGAAAACTTAATGTTGAACTCATTGTTTAGGTATGAGGGTCAACGCACTGCTGAAGCCCTTACAGAATATGTTAACTCTGAAGCAGGTAAACTCCAACTTGTGTTGTAGTACATTTTCCAGCCATGCTGTCTTGGTGGGTTTCAAGTCAGTCGGGTTCTCTATGACCATTTAATGGATTATGTAGAACATTTAAGTTTTCACCACAGGAAAACTAAGTTGGAAGATAAGCATCACACTGAAGTAGAAATTAGACAATTATTAGTACTTAAGCAATGTGGTGGCACTTCCTTTGACCCCCTTGTCACTTGTGCATGTTCTATTGGTACCATTCATCTTCAGTTATACACTTGACATTTAATACTGGAAAGGCTGCTGGAGTTACTTGTGTAGCATCATTAAATTTATATGTATATGTTGGCGTCTCTCATTTTTGTTTTACTCCTGTTGAGTGTTACTAGCCTTATAACTTCATGGTGGTCCTTTAATCTCTGACATCTGTCTTTCAGCAACCAATGTGAAGATAGCCGCAGTTCCTTCAAGTGTTGTGGTTCTGACCGAGGAAACCTTTGACTCGGTTGTCCTTGATGAAACCAAAGATGTCCTTGTTGAGTTCTATGCCCCATGGTAGGTTATTATGATCAGTTTGCCATGCACCAAAATCTACTTCATTGCACCACTTTAACAGACATAATTTCATCAAGTGCCATTTTTGCTTGACAGGTGTGGTCACTGCAAGAGTCTTGCTCCGGTTAGTTGTAGATCTCAGTAACTTGGCAATTTCCTTAATAACATACTTTTCTCATACAAGAACTGTCATGCATCTTCATTTTCCAGCTTTCTAACTCAAGTTTGTAATTTCTTAGATATATGAGAAGGTGGCCTCTGTTTTCAAGCAAGATGAGGGTGTCGTGATTGCTAATCTTGATGCAGACAAATACACAAGCTTGGCTGAGAAGTATGCACTCTGAATTCTCTGTTCTAATGACTTTTGTAGACTGGTCTCCCTTTTTTTTAATGTAATTTCGTGAAGTTTTCTTGAATGAACCCAAATGGAAGACCTGTTAAATCTAACACATTTATCTGACTTACCTACCAATTTTGGTTATGCATGAGATATTTAACCACATAATGGAAGAAGAATTTTAATCGTGTATATTACTTTCAGGTATGGAGTTTCTGGTTTTCCCACATTGAAGTTCTTCCCGAAGGGTAACAAAGCTGGTGAAGAGTATGAGAGCGGTCGGGAGTTGGATGACTTTGTTAAGTTCATTAATGAGAAAAGTGGAACTAGCCGTGATTCAAAGGGTCAGCTTACTTCAGAGGTTGGTCACACATGAGAGCACACTGTGGAAGTAAGCTGGGTGAAAATGTAATAATCTGATAAAGCCCCTATCCGTTGCAATTTCTGTAGGCTGGGCTTGTGGCAAGTTTGGATGCTCTTGTCAAGGAATTCCACAGTGCTGCTGATGACAAGCGGAAGGAAATCCTCTCTAAAATTGAAGAGGAGGCTGCGAAGCTCAGTGGTCCTGCTGTCAAGTACTAACTTCTACCTCTCCTCCACTGTGTTTGCAAGTTATCAAATTGTTCTCAGATTTTATTTTAATGTTAGTAGTAGCAATGCCATTGATGGCCTCAACATTTTTCTTCTATAAACCAGGCATGGAAAGATCTATGTGAATGTTGCAAAGAAGATATTGCAGAAGGGCTCTGACTATACCAAGAAGGAAACTGAGAGGCTTCATCGCTTGTTGGAGAAGGTGGGTAACAAGAAAGTTGATTCTTGTCACATTATTATTACTTAATCTCCATATTTATGACCTAATTTCCTGTTTCATAACATGACAGTCGATCAGTCCTTCCAAAGCCGATGAATTCGCCATCAAGAAGAACATTCTTTCAGCCTTCTCCTCTTAATGGTGATGACCCACGTGCCCCAGCCCTGCCATTGTTGGGGGTGTAGTCAGTAGTACAACAGTACCGCCTGCCACAAGAGAGAAGTGAAGAAAGACAAAGAGAAATAGAGATCAGAGAGATGGCAGTGAAAGTTTAGCGGCAATAGATTATCTGTTTTGGTTCAATGTTGAACAACATCTGATATCTGTTTTCTCAGCCGTTTACCTTTTCGGTTACAGGGATTTACTTTAGCAGTAAAAGGGTTTATTCAAGAACAAACAGTACCAACTGGTGATGACATTAATAAATCTGCCCTTTGTGTTTTATAGCTTATTTTGCTTTGCTCTGATGGACGTGAAAGTTTGCTGTCTATTGGGTTCGCAACACAGTAAATAGGTTTCAGTCTGAGGAGATAGTTGTCACTTGAATTGGCAATTTCAACAGACTGCAAACTGTTAAGACTTTCGCAAAAATTCAATACTGCTTCTCGTCCGTTGTTCATTACTGCTGTGACCCACAATGGTCATCTGCGGTCGGTCTTGTAGTTGGGGCAATTGCAGCGATGAATTAAGCTCATGATGCACTGGGGCTGTTCCAGGATGCTATGGCAATAGCGAAATATAATTCTTAAACAGTGCTTAAGAGTCCGTCCGCTCCAGACTCAGCTCGTGGAGCTGCAGGCTAAAATAGTGGAGCTGGAAAATAGGTGTTCCGCAGATCTTATAATTCCGGTGAGCTGGTGGATAGCTGAACAGGCCTGAAATTCTTTGGTTCCTGGATACATATGTACCCTATATGGATTTTTTTAATAATTTAACAAGAAGTCAAAAATTTCTAAAAATATTTCTTAAAAAACTTGACCTTCCATTGTACTAGTAAGAAAAGTTCAAAAAAACAAATTCCTTTTTGACTTTTTTTTCAAAAAAGACAAATTTTCAGTCAAAATAGCGTGAATAGTGACCTATAATAGCAAATAATTTTTGTCTTTTTTGCTGTGAAGTCAACGTAGTTTCTTTTTTTGTTAAAATTTATATACTAGTGCGCAAGTAAGTCAAGTTTATTCTAAAAATAGTTTCTTAACTATTTTGACTTTTTGTTTAATCATTAAAAAAAATTCCCCATATAGGGTACATATGTACCAGGGACCATTCGGTATTTCCCCTGGAAGTTGTTCATTCTGATGTTATCTGATTTTCGCAAAATAAATATTTTTTTCCTTTAATCAGTTGGACACGACTCATGTAATTGTATCAGAAAAACAATTTGACAACTCTAGTGATGATCGATGGACACATCTTTAGCTGGTTCCATGGAAGTACATCAAATCTTTTGCGTATGGGAACATCACAAGCATTTCATAGTCCAAAATCACATAAACTGCACAGAAACTACACATCTGAACTACAAAAACCTGCAGAAAATCATATAAACTGTACAGAAACTACATATGTAATCCTTTTCTGAAACACTACATATGTAATCTAAGAACTACACGTTGAAGAGATTGTTGTACAACAGACGGCAAAGGGAGAGAGACGAGCTAGATGCTTTCAGAAAATTCCCAATCATGCACAAGAAAACTTGAGTTAATCCTCAATTACATCAAACCTGCAGAAAATACAAAATTAGGAACAAAAACTGGTAATGCGTTCAGAAAGTTGCGTCAGGCACTGTAAGTAGCCTTCTATTTGAGTTTGTTTATTACAAATGGAGGATTTGAGGGACCATATAAAGTGCAGTTCATTCAAAATATGCTGCTCACACAGTCACACTAATCCCATGCAATGCTGCGCGACGGAGCTTCACAATGTTGCCATCGGTACATGACTGATGCAGGTCCTGTACCAGTGGTCCATTCGTGAACTTTACAAATTACAACCTACCACCATCTCCAATATATTCTCTCCATCCCATAATATAACAGTGTTGTTGACACTCCGTCCCATAATATAAGAGCGTTTATGACACTACACTAGTGTAAAAAACGCTTCTATATTATAGGACGGAGGGAGTAGTGAATATCAGACGCTCGCACATGCTATATTCAATGCCCTGCCTACCAACCAATCAGTCCGTCTGGATGGTACAGATAACGGGACTATATGCCGACCCATATCTCTGCTTCAGGCTTTAGTTTGAGTAGAGAGTGCTAGTTAAATGTTCGCAGGAGAAATTATATTCTACCATGCACAGGATTTTGATATTTGTGCCATGTTTTCTACTTTGGCAAATTTGTTTTGTTTCATAGTGTTACATAGTTTCATCGTTTTTTTTTCCTCCTTTTTCTTCTCTTTTCATAGTGTATTGTAATTTCTATTTGTCTACCAACGAATAAGAGCGCAAACTATGATACACTCTGAAACGAGAAAAAACCCAAACATCATGTAATGCTTTGAAACGTTGCAAAAAATCAGAAAAAACATTGCATGCACGGATATACTATAAATCACTCTCCGCAAGACTTTTTCGTTCAAACAGCAGACAGGTACTCAAATGCCACAATTTCAAAATTACGGAAAGCAGCCAGATTGCAACAAATCTAACAGCATAGAAAATTACAACAGCAAAAAACCTGATCTCCCATTGCCATAATTAATACTACAACAATTGCATGGTGTGATTGCACTCTGATAGTATCTATCTAGTTTTATCCATACTGGCGTCAGAATTACCTTGGTTATCATCTTCTTGCTTGAACTTGGGGCCACTCAAGACATCATCAGCTGTGCAGCCGTGGATGTAATCAATATCATGCTCCTGCCGCCCATAGCTGTTTTCAGCCCCCTGGTAGCCACTAGCTTCATTATCAATTGATTTCCTGCAAGATGGTCTTTCCGGCCCTCCCAAATCTTCCAGATGTTCATGACCATGTTCATCATCATGCTCATGGACATGTTCTTGCTCCTGCCGGCTGCCGAATGACGGGTCGTATGCATGGGGACCATGCACCCTCATTTGCACCGACCTCAGTAGCGCTGTTCGCCTCAGGTCCGCGCCGTGGCACATGTCATTGGGTGAAGACGGGAACCGGCCTTCATTCTCAGAGCCACGTCGAGGGTGAGAGCAAGCCACGGATGAGAGGGAGCAGCTGGGGAGAGGATATGGGCTTGATGGTAGGAAACCAGCTTGCGGTTTCTGGAACCGGTGAGGAGAAGACATCGGACTAGTTGATGGGCTGACCATTGCATCGCCTTGACTCCCGTTGGGGTTTAGTTGCGTGTCGAAGTACCGGTAGTCATCTGAGTCTTCTGACATTGGTGAGTATTGGGAGATTATTTCGTCCCTGAAAGTGACAAATAGGAAAACACATTATAGCATGTGCACCATAAGAAATATAATTGCTGAGAAAGAGCAGTATTATTATACCAACTGAAATAAGCCCCGCAATCAATTGTATCAAATATAAAGAGACGGATTCAAGAAAAGAAAAAAAGACCTGGCAAAACTAACAAACAAGCAATAATTGATCTTTGATGGTTCCAAAGTGTATCAAGACAAACGGAACGCATATAGTTATATAAGTATTATATCCTCAAGCAGACTGCTTATGACCACGGCTCCTAAATGGATAAGCGTTTGGCGAGAAGACATTGTGGACAACAATATTCAGAAGCATACCTTAAGTAATATTCTTAATTATATCATGATAGCTTGACATGTTCTAGAACATGCTTATAATGATTCAGCAAGTTAAATGCTTCCATGTGGATGCAAGCATCGAGCAATAAAGTAGAAGGATCAGATTGTATCCAGATGCTCCAGATTAGTCATAAGCATGGAAGACTTTGTCCAGATTATTCACTATTCATGTTGTGTATTACAGAACCATCGGAATACAGTTGTACTGCAAATACATTAGAACCAACCGTACCGTTACACGTAATATTAATTCCTAGATGCTTAATCATACTATGGAAATCAGCATGAACTTTGTAAGGAGTTCTGACAAACTACGCTAGTCATCATCTTATGAAATATTATAGTGTGGTGGCTGTTCTAGAAAGTGCAGCAATATTGTAAACATAGCTTTTAGACAAGCTAGAGAAAGAGATGAATGGATGAAAATGACACCCTCACTATTTTAAATTTAATAGAAACCACACCGGAGTTACCATCCCCAAATCTTCTTTTTTATTTATGGTCAAGTAATTGCTGAAATATTTGAAACAGAGGCCACACCAGCCCTGTTTGTCGTAATCTAAAAACCAAGGATATTGACTGCGTTTCTCAAAAGATTAAAGAGAAAATTAGGGTGTTTACAATTTTATAGAGAACTGTATGGATAAGTTAGAAAAATAGACCCCTTTTAGGCAAAAGATGAGCATATTATAACTGAAATAGATACGGAACCACAAAAATATTTCATTCCTCCTCTCACATAATAGAGCTTCTTTGATTCACAGGATTCCACAAAAATAGGAATATGAAAAACGCAAGAATGTGATAGGATTGCACGTGCAAAACAGAGGATTGTGAAAACACGGGAATTTTGTGGAATTGGGTGTTTGATTCGGGGGAACATTAAAGCACAGGAATCCTAAGAAGCTTCAAATCAAAGCTTAACACATGCAAAGGAAGGTTAAACACATGCAAAGGTAATATCATATTGTTTTTATGCAACTCATGGCCTTTGCCTTGTTCTTTGTGCATAGAAATGCAAAAAAAAATAAAATTCCTTTGAATCAAATGTATTAACAATGTCACCAAAGGAATATTCTATTACATATTTTCCTCCACTTTTCCCATGAATCAAAGAGGCCCTGCTAGCTGCTGAATTGGAAAATAATAGATTGATAGTAATCCTACTGGATACTACGAGATCGAAAGAGTATACATCGTATCTATATCTTGGATTTCTGAGACCCGCTTTTCGACAAAAATCAGAGACGTAAACATGATGAAATGTACACGGAATCAGAGCACACAAACCTGACACAAGAGGAACTCTCAGACCTCGCAGGGGACTCCATGATGTTGTCGGCAAGCGAATCTCCTACAGAGAGCCCATTCAGGCTGGACGCCATTATCTGCACTAGCACAGCCAACGGTCAGCTGATAAAGCAACAATATTCAGGGGGGAAACAGAAATGTTGTTCAGTATAGTTTCACAATAACTCAAAGCTATTTGAGAACCAGGAATCTATGTAAATGATACAAAGCTGAATTCTAATCCGGATAGCAGAAGAAGATAGAGAAAGGGGAAACCAAGGAAGCCGCAGAGTTAGAGATCAGTAAGAACGAAATTCAGCGCCGGGAACCAAGGAAGCCCGTCTCGCTCGTACTGGAAGGATCACGGATCAAAGGATTCGCTAATCGACGCAACGAGAGAAGAACTCTGTTCATGGAAGCAAGAAACCGCCCAGAATCTGAAACAGAAGCGCCGTTTCCCCCAGCCGATTCAGGCCCAAACCAAGAACCAAGGGGAAGCACAGCCATGGAGAGACTGAAGGGGCGCCGACCTCGCTGAGGTACCGCTTGTGGGAGTGGAGGTTGTCCACGTACACGTCCTCCTCCGGATCCCTCCCGCGCTTTCCGCCACCGCCGCCGCCGCCAACACCGGAGGAGGAAGGCGGCGACATTGCGGCGCCCTCGCCGCTGCCACCCGCCATCCGTGCGGCGCGGCGGCACGGGTTGCTGGATTGGCTGCTTGGAGGTGAGGTGGGGAGCTGGAGAAGAGTCGAAGGGGAAAAGTGAGGGGAGAAAGCGCTGTCTCGTTTCCGCTCTCCGAGTCTAAGCACAAAATCCCAACTCGCATGATTTTAGAAAGAATTGTTTTCTCGTGAAATTTATACAAAATTTTAGAAAGAAATGTTCAGCTTCTTGTGAAATTTTAGAAAGAAATGTTTTCTCATGAAACTTATACAAAATTTTAGAAAGAAATGTCCAGCTTCTCGTGAAATTTTAGAAAAAAAAATGTTTTCTCATGAAATTTATACAAAATTCCAGTGAAATTTCTGCAAAAAACAGACTTTATTTTTATTTTTTACTGAGTTCAGAGATGAATTTGTTGATGTATAAATGTATTGCCTAGTCTCTTGCATCAAATTGGTCTTTTGATTGCATTGGATAGAGCATGCACTTTTATATGGTATCAGAGGCAAGAGGTCTCGAGATCAAGACCCGGCTGGCGACAATATAAATATATTGCCTATCAATTTTTTGGTTGAGCATGCACTTCTATAAAATTATGGGTGAGAATGTTTTCTCATGAAGTTTATACACAAATTTTTAGAAAGAAAACTCATGAAATTTATACAAAATTTCAGTGAAACTGTTGCAAAAAAAGGGTTTAGAGCATCTCCGAGAAGCGGTGTAAAATAGGGCAGCTGCCCCAAAAAACGTTTTTTAGGACATTCGAGCAAAAAAATGACGCTTCAGCAGCTGCCCTATTTCTATATTTTCGTTCTCAGTTCAAAGTAGTCCTAAAATTTGGGGCGTGGAGTATCTGCTCCCGAGCTCAAATGCTCCCTGCTAAACTTTGACAAATGTCTTGTATGCTTGCAAAATTTCAACCAGAAAAAGACATTCGTGGAAGGCATGACAAAAAAATCAGCACTCCAATATGTTTTCAAAACTTACCACTACGTTCCACACCACGGGGCGGCTGACCTTCATGCCGAGTCTTCCTTCGCCGCCAACTCGACATCGTCGTAATCAATTTCAACCAACCCTCCATCTTCAATGGTACTTTGACGTCACTATAGGTAGGTTTACGTGGGTCTTGGGCAAGATGACTTCCATTCACACGTGAAAGTGCTTTGAAAGGCACTGAATCCCAATGGTGAAATTCTTGCTGAAAGCATAGCTACGTGCTGTCACTCAATCAAGTAGTAGCGCTGGCACGTCACTTGGCTCCTCGGCTCACTTCGGTGGCAATTTCTCCTTAGGCGCATGTCTCAACAACACAAAACGAGGGTTTCACTCGTTATAGGACTTGACCAAACATCTCATGGCATGAGCTGACGACAACCATGCAGCACCAAATACTTGGTTTCCGATTTTACTGTTCATCAAGGAGCATTTGAGCTCAGGATCAGAATGTGACTATCATAAAATTAAAATTGCCTCTTTGTGTTGCAAATATACAACACAGGTGGTTGCCGCAAAACAAAGGTGAATCTTCTCCTTTACACATGTCCACTTGATCCCTTTTTGGATGTTATACTACTTGACACTCTTCTCGTTTGCATGCATAGGTTTGAGCAGAGCTTTAAGCGTGACAAGGAATCTAAGCACAAGATCACGCCTACCCCATCCATGAAGGAAGCATGGAAGAGGAGGAAGAAGAAGCAAGGTGAAGCTTGCTGGAGCCCTCGGAACCTCAGGCCTCCATCATGGAGCTTCTCGACCCCAAAACTTCCGGCATTCCTTGCATGCAGTAGTGCAAACTCTTTGGAAAGCCCGGAAGCCGCCCGGAACTTCCAGTCCCTGTCTACGCGCAGCGAGTTGGGCGCAGCCCATGTACCTTCCCCTCCTCACTTACCCCTTCGTGGCTTGGACTGTATATAGCTTCCCTCTCCTCCATTCTAGAGTTAGCTAAGATTAGAACCAAAACTATAGAGCTTAGCTCGTATGATGTATCACACCTTGTGGGATTACTCCTTTCATGGAGACGACTGCTCTCATGGAGATGAAGACCTCCTCTTGAGGGGATGACTCCTTAGGATTACCAAGGCCTCCACTTGTGGGGAAGGATCCCCACCATAGGATTATCAAGACCTATCTCTCCTAGAGATTTGGATGAACTACTTATGTATTTTTTTCCTTGTTGTTGTTGGATGCTTGTGATCTATACATTTGCTTGTGATTTGAGTGTCTTGTGTGTGGATCTTTTCCAATAGAGTGTTTCCCCCCTTGTCTTCTTCATGTCACTCCTCAAATCCACCTCCAATTCATGAAGATTGGGCAAACAAGGGCTTGGCCCTACACCATTTGGTATCAAGAGCAAGGTTGCCACTTGAAACCCACACCTCTCCACTTTTTACCCCTACTTCAATGTTTTAAGCCCTAATTCAAAAAAATCCACAAAAATAAGCATACCAAATTTCTTGTGATTTGTTGTCCTTGTGAGTTTTTGTTGATTTAGATCCGTGGATCTAGTATTTGGCAAGTGAATATGTGGATCCAAAACTTCAAATTGATGGGGGTCTCTCATGGAATGGGGTAAGGGGAGCAGCCGCAACAATTTGCAGATACCATATGGGACAGTTCTTGGGCTCATCGGCTATGACTTTTGGAGATATAAGTGATCCACCTACGCTGGAGGCGCTTGATTTATCTTTGAATCAAGTCGTCATTGCATCTGATTGCAAAACAATAGTGGGGGAGATAAAGGAAGGAACTTAGGGAGCTTACAGCGCTATCATAAAGGAGATTATCGAGCGATCGAAGGCCTTCATCAGTTGCGAGTTCATTTTTTAAGGACGTCATTTAAATTTTGACGCACACAATTTAGCTAAATTTTCATCTTCTTTAGACATTGGGCGCCATTTGTGGCTGGGGGGTCCCCATGACCCTTTTGTTATTCCGGTAAACCGTACTTCAAGTTAATAAAGTTGGTTTACCACTAAAAAAAACTAGCCTCAATTTTTCTCCCCCCCCCCCTTCAATTTTCGCATGAAAAACAAATTTCTCCACCCCAAAACTCATATATGAAATTTGGAGTTCGACCCCGCAGTTTTTCTGTGAACCCTAGACCTTCTGGGCACCCTCGAAACTTCCTCTCCTACCCTCGAAACTTTCTGGCTAAACAAGAGGTTGCAAGTTGCATCATAATTTCAACATTGCCCCCATTCACTGTTTTTGCCCTGATTTATGACTCTGGCTTTTTGATTTGAGTCCTTGGGCACGTTTTGAAGGTATCAACGTGCCTGGGGTCCTTATATAGGTTTCCACATCATTTGACCAAGACAAATTTGGAGGTTCTTCATCGACACCGAGACCCCTCCATAGATCATCATGCTCGTGCCACATGTTCATCACCAATGCTTCCTCGGAGTGACTATCATGTAGCTCTCCATCGACTACATTAACCAAAGACGCTCGACATTGACGACGACCACTTCATCCCTTTGATACCAACACACCAGAAGCAAGGTCAGTTACGTCCGACTTCGTAAAGGGTTAAGTGTGACAAAGGTATTCATTCTGTCACAAACTTTTCCTTCCTTACCATTACACTTTGATAGCTTCACCATCTTTGCGATTACCTTCGTACCTATTGAGACTAGATATCCGAGTATTGTCGGGCTTCGTGAGAACGTGAGCACCATAGTGATACAATATTATCTTCTTACATCATTTGGTATATCATATAGTGCGCTGAAAATCATTGACTATGCACTCCCAATAAATTCTATGTTTGAATTATGTATTTTCACTCCCAATATTTTTTACGTTTAAATTATGTATTTTTTCTCATAAATTTTATTTGTGTTATATTCATTGTTCTGTGTATTCATATCGTTCAACGATCAATGTGCATGTGTTAGCATGAATTTGAGGTTTCAAAATGGAGGATGTGGTTGCCATGGGCACATAGGGGTCGCTGGCTCCTTTGCGAGTCCGTCCGCAGACATATAGGGGTCAAATTTGCCCAGTCCGGTTGAAAATGCTCTTAAGCAGCCCCGTCGAGGTGGCAATCATTGTATCACATGATAGTACTCTTCCTAATCAACTACTCCCTCCGTCCCAAAATAAGCGACTCAATTTTGTACTAACTTTTTCACTTATTTTGGAACGGAGGGAGTATTATACTCCCATTTTCCCGCAAAAAAAAGTTACTGTGCACTTTGCAAGAAACAAAAAAAGTACATTGTGGTGGGCAGGAGTGGCATACTGTAGCAAAGAATCGTCATACATCGTGATGGGCCATGCCCAAACACATCGATTTAGCAATCCAATATTTACAGGGAAAGTGGCTATGTCACAGGGGCATAACAAATGTTTCTACAGTCTCAGGTAAACGCCTTTCATGTGGAGGAAGCAGGCGGCCAAGCACCAGAAGATGATCTCCACGAGGACGAACGCCAAGGTGCCCCAACGTTTCGAATGGAAGATGGCCTGGAGCAGACACTCCGTGGCATCCACCTGAAAAGCAGTTTTTACATTTTTCTGGGTTATTATCTCTCATGAAACTGGGTGCTTCAGGGGTAACAGCGGCAGATAATTTTCCGAACCGATAAATGAGTGACCAGCATGGTACTTGGTGTGCGCGATAAATTGGCATGAGCTCTACATAATCTACAACAGATATGGCAGGAGATGCATATGCATCAAACACATACCAGGTTGTTCTCAGGTGACCGCCAGTAGAACCCTTGAATAAGCGTAGGGAAGAGCTCACAAGCTGCCAGGACATAGACTATAAGCGCATTCATGCCCATCCACTGGAACAGAATTAATGGCTTCTTGATGTGGATAACATCGACCTGAGCAACATATAGGTTGTTAGATTTGGATGAGTAGACTTCATGATGATCTAGTCGTTAGATTTGATTCCAAAGTATTACGGGAAAAAGAAGGTGATATCAAGAATAAGATGATTGAGAATACCAATGTTACAGGCAACAGCCTGGACCAAAGATTACACAACTTACTATGCAGTATAGCAGCAACAGAAGGAACCCAGATACTCCACCAGCCAGCAGCATGTAGCTCACAGTATACAAAGGCTTACTGAAAGGCATACCTAAAGACCAACAAGCCGTCAGCACAGAAATGGAAGGTCTAACTCGAATCATGGTTCGCGGCGTGTCACTCTCTTGTAGAATGCAGACTCACCTAATAGTTGTAATAAAAATCCTGAGACTGTTAACACCGTTGAAGCTAGCAGCCATGACACCATTCTCTGTGAATGAGTCTGCAGCAGAAGCAAGGTTAGAGAAGTCTGGAAATGTCTTTTTGTTTCATAATTCCGTGTTGCTCAACAATAAAGATTCCAACAGACAAGCACATGGTTCAAAATGTACTGCATTTCAGGTGATGTACCTTGCAATGAATCAAGACATGGCCAAAATGCAACCCAACAAAGCAACTCACTGCAGCCATCAATGTACTGCGAAATCAGGTGGAAAGAGGAACGGGGGTCACATTCTGATTTTTCTAGGAGAGATGTCAATTTTCATACTTGTTTAACATTAGTTGGGATAATAAAGAAGCCTAGTATGATTAGGTGCAATCAGCAACAAATTAATAACAGAAGGTACATATAACTACCTTAATAAACCCTCTGGGTCAAAGGGAGCCAGGCACCAGTCTGGCGCATTCGGAGGAAGCCGTCCATAATCAGGGGAATTAATACTGCATTCCTATGGGTGAAGGAAAAAGAGAAATTTGATCCTTAGGATATAATATTACAGAACTTCTATCCTATAGAGAAATTGTCTCACTCTTTGATGCTGAAGAAAAGAAATAGCATTCTAAGTCTTAAATCAAAACCTTAGTTCTTTTGTACACTGGGTTCTTGTACAGGTGACTTTCCCCAAGCAAAACCCGATCTACAAAGCCAACTGCATTGCAAGGTGGTCCAAGACTACCTCTAAGTCCACACTGGATCTGCAAGTTAACAAAACAAGTGCAACAAACAGGTACATAAGTGCAACAGCATAGATATGACGATGTTTAGTTGTTCGAGGCTAAAAATAAAAGGTATTTGAAAGGCCTGACCGGGAAGGGAGAGGGGTTAATCACTTGGTCTACCAGGTAGTTGGTAGAAATGCTAGCAGGAATCGGCAATTAGAAAGTCGGTTGACATTTTATTAATTTGAATTGAGGAATCAAGTTTGAATTCATGGATCCCCATGGTAACAAGCCACCCCATTTTGATTAAAATTCAGTTTGAGTTAGAAACTCCCCACTCAGTTTCCAACGGTGGTACTAGGTTTTTTATAGTAGGTGCGGCACTAGCTTAGGTTCTGTTGCCTACCAAATCAGCATATTAGGGGCTTAGCCCAGTTAGTTGTGGCCCAGTTTATCTTATTGTTATTAGGGGCTTAGCCCAATTATCTTATTAGGAGGATTATATAAACTCGTGTACGGACCCGTTTTGGGATTAAGCAAGAAGCAATCATATTTGCTCGGCTTCCTTAGGGAGCCGGGAGACCTAACCCTAGCCGCCGCCCCCTGCTCTCTCTCTCTCTCGCGCGCGCACGCAACGACGGCGCCCCAGCGCCGGCGACCACGCCTTCCTCCACGTCATCCCTCCTTCCACCCCCTACAACCTGAGACCACGCCCTGGTAGGGATCCGGTTCCTACCAATTTGGTATCAGATAGCTTCGGTGCGATCATGTCCTCGCCGCCGCCCACCCCGACCCTTCCGCTACCGACCGCGACGACCACCCCGATGGCCACCACGGCCAGCGCCCTGCTCTTGCCGGTGCCGGTCACCTCCGCTGCGCCCGTCCCCGTCGTCTTCACCCCGGAGGAGATGACGGCTGCCATCCGGGATCTCACCCAGGCGGTCACGGGCATCTACACGTACCTCGCGAGATCCTATGGGCCGCAGACGCCTGTGCCCTTCGCCACCGCCCCGCCGCGGCAGCAGCCGCCATCCTCGGCGACCCCTGTCGCCGCCGCCATGCAACAGCTGCCGTGGCAGCCGCCACCAGCGACGAACCCCAGCGCCTCCACCATGCAGCAGGGGCAACAGCTGCAGCCGCCGCCACCGGCGACCGCGGCCCTGGGCATCCCGACGACGGGCCCGGAGGTGCCCATCCACCAGGTCCGGTTTCCCCCGTCGCCGTCTCCGTTACCGGCCTAGCTCGCTGGGTTCCTTGAGCCTGTCTACACGACGGCCTCGGTCGGGCCGCACATGCTGCCCCCGCCGGCGACGCACCCGGCCATGCAGTTTGGCGGGTCCTCAGGCTCCGCCGAGCCCTTCGCCAGCGTCGAGAGGCCCCTGTTCCAGGGCGGCACCCTGATGCCCGCCTACTCGGCCCCGTCGTCCTCGCCGCTCCGTGCTGACGAGGCGCACCTGCCCGTCGTCCACGTCCAGCCGCCGCCGAGATTCTCCAAGCTGGAGTTCGCGACCTACGACTGCACCGTCGACGCCCTGAATTGGCTCAACCAATGCGACCAATTTTTCAAGGGACAGCGCACGCTCGAGTCCGACCGCACCTGGATCGCCTTGTATCATCTCCGAGGAGCCGCGCAGACGTGGTATTACGCCCTCGAACAGGACGAGGGCGGCATGCCACCATGGGAGCGCTTCCGCGATTTGTGCCTCTTGCGCTTCAGTCCGCCTATACGCGGGAGCCGTCTGGCGGATCTTGGGCGTCTTCCGTTCCTCACCTCGGTGCAAGACTTCGCCGACCGCTTCCAGGCACTGGCGTGCCACGCCCTCGGCGTTTCGGCTCATCAGTGGGCTGAGCTCTTCGTCGGCGGCCTACCGGACCACATCCGTGTGGACGTGGAGATGCGCGGGCCACAGGACCACCAGACAGCCATGTACTACGCCCCGCGCGTTCGAGCGTCACGCGGTGACCATCCAGCAGGCGCCACCGCCCCGGGCTGCTGGGCCGCCACCCTGGCCGGAAGTTCCCGCGCAGGGTCGGCCTGCCCAGGCTTCCGCGACGCCCCTCGCCGCGGCTGCGACACTCCCGTTCCGCCGGCTCACCCCGGCCGAGCAACTCGAGCGTCGCCGCCAAGGGTTGTGCTTCAACTGCGACGAGCCCTACGTACCGGGCCACGTCTGCCCACGACTCTTCTACCTGGAGGCTGCAGACTACATTGAGGAGGACCCCGCCGCCGCCGGGCTCGGCGACCAGCCCGCCCCAGTTGACGCGGAGGTGTTTGGCGACCGTTGATCTTCCCCGCCTTCCATCTCGAGGACGAGCTGTTTGTGCAGGCGGGGAGAGATGTTATGACCGGCATATTAGGGGCTTAGCCCAGTTAGTTGTGGCCCAGTTTATCTTATCGTTATTAGGGGCTTAGCCCAATTATCTTATTAGGAGGATTATATAAACTCGTGTAAGGACCCGTTTTGGGATTAAGCAAGAAGCAATCATATTTGCTCGGCTTCCTTAGGGAGCTGGGAGACCTAACCCTAGCCGCCGCCCCCTGCTCTCTCTCTCTCTTGCGCTCGCACGCAACGACGGCGCCCCAGCGCCGGCGACCACGCCTTCCTCCACGTCATCCCTCCTTCCACCCCTACAACCTGAGACCACGCGCTGGTAGGGATCCAGTTCCTACCAATTTATGTTATGACCGGCATATTAGCGGCTTAGCCCAGTTAGTTGTGGCCTAGTTTATCTTATCATTATTAGGGGCTTAGCCCAATTATCTTATTAGGAGGATTATATAAACTCGTGTAAGGACCCGTTTTGGGATTAAGCAAGAAGCAATCATATTTGCTCGGCTTCCTTCGGGAGCCGGGAGACCTAACCCTAGCCGCCGCCCCCTGCTCTCTCTCTCGCGCGCGCGCACGCAACGACGGCGCCCCAGCGCCGGCGACCACGCCTTCCTCCACGTCATCCCTCCTTCCACCCCTACAACCTGAGACCACGCCCTGGTAGGGATCCGGTTCCTACCAATTTGGTATCAGATAGCCTCGGGGCGATCATGTCCTCGCCGCCGCCCACCCCGACCCTTCAGCTGCCGACCGCCCCGATGGCCACCACGGCCAGCGCCCCGCTCTTGCCGGTGCCGGTCACCTCCGCTGCGCCCGTCCCCGTCGTCTTCACCCCGGAGGAGATGACAGCTGCCATCTGGGATCTCACCCAGGCGGTCACGGGCATCTACACGTTCCTCGCGAGATCCTATGGGCCGCAGCCGCCTGTGCCCTTCGCCACCGCCCCGCCGCCGCAGCAGCCGCCATCCTCGGCGACACCCGTCGCCGGCACCATGCAGCAGCTGCCGTGGCAGCCGCCACCAGCGACGAACCCCGGCGCCTCCACCATGCAGCAGGGGCAACAGCTACAGCCGCCGCCACCGGCGACCGCGGCCCTGAGCATCCCGACGACGGGCCCGGAGGTGCCCATCCACCAGGTCCGGTTTCCCCCGTCGCCGTCTCCGTTACCGGCCTGGCTCGCTGGGTCCCTTGAGCCGGTCTACACGACGGCCTCGGTCGGGCTGCATGTGCTGCCCCCGCCGGCGACACACCCGGCCATGTAGTTTGGCAGGTCCTCGGGCTCCGCTGAGCTCTTCGCCAGCGTCGACGGGCCCCTGTTCCAGGGCGGCACCCTGATGCCCGCCTACTCGGCCCCGCCGTCCTCGCTGCTCCGTGCTGACGAGGCGCACCCGCCCGTCGTCCACGTCCAGACGCCACCGAGATTCTCCAAGCTAGAGTTCGCGACCTACGACGGCACCGTCGAGCCCCTGAATTGGCTCAACCAATGCGACCAATTTTTCAGGGGACAGCGCACGCTCGCGTCCGACCGCACCTGGATCGCCTCGTATCATCTCCGAGGATCCGCACAGACGTGGTATTACGCCCTCGAACAGGACGAGGGCGGCATGCCACTATGGGAGCGCTTTCGCGATTTGTACCTCTTGCGCTTCGGTCCGCCTATACGCGGGAGCCGTCTGGCGGAGCTTGGGCGTCTTCCGTTCCTCACCTCGGTGCAAGACTTCGCCGACCGCTTCCAGGCACTGGCGTGCCACGCCCCCGGCGTTTTGGCTCGTCAACGGGCTAAGCTCTTCGTCAGCGGCCTACCGGACCACATCCGCGTGGACGTGGAGATGCGCGGGCCACAGGACCTCCAGACGACCATGTACTACGCCCGCGCGTTCGACCGTCACGCGGTGACCATCCAGCAGGCGCCACCGCCCCGGGCCGCTGGTCCGCCACCCTGGCCGGAAGTTCCCGCGCTGGGTCTGCCTGCCCAGGCTTCCGCGGCGCCACTCGCCGCGGCTGCGGCACGCCCGTTCCGCCGGCTCACCCCGGCCGAGCAACTCGAGCGTCGCCGCCAAGGGTTGTGCTTCAACTGCGACGAGCCCTACGTACTGGGCCACGTCTGCCCACGACTCTTCTACCTGGAGGCTGCAGACTACATTGAGGAGGACCCCGCCGCCGCCGGGCTCGGCGACCAGCCCTCCCCAGTTGACGCGGAGGTGTTTGGCGACCGTTGATCTTCCCCGCCTTCCAGCTCGAGGACGAGCTGTTTGTGCAGGCGTGGAGAGATGTTATGACCGGCATATTAGGGGCTTAGCCCAGTTAGTTGTGACCCAGTTTATCTTATCGTTATTAGGGGCTTAGCCCAATTATCTTATTAGGAGGATTATATAAACTCGTGTAAGGACCCGTTTTGGGATTAAGCAAGAAGCAATCATATTTGCTCGGCTTCCTTAGGGAGCTGGGAGATCTAACCCTAGCCGCCGCCCCCTGCTCTCTCTCTCTCGCGCGCGCACGCAACGACGGCGCCCCATCGCCGGCGACCACGCCTTCCTCCACGTCATCCCTCCTTCCACCCCTACAACCTGAGACCACGCCCTGGTAGGGATCCGGTTCCTACACAAACCAATTCGACCAAAGATGATGGACGCTGAGATCAAGCTTATCAATCAGTTTTCCAAATTTATTTACAAAGAATCATTTCTCACTTGGTCAACATGCAACAGTGTCGAAGCATATTTACTGGGAAATATATCAAGTGCCAAAACTGAATTGCAGCAGCTTGAGTAGTCACATCAATTCAAACATATCACCACATATAAACAATTATCATGTGTCTTAAAATCATACTATTAAAGTACATAGTATTACATCATCCAAAACAACTTCGGAGCCTGCATCCTATCTTCAAATAGAACAAGGTAATTAGGTCTAGTGAGGGATTCTCATCTTACCGTTTTGATCCCAACACCATTGCTTGGATTTGAAAAGGTCGAATTGCTAGTCTGAACTGTAAATTCCCAATTTGGAACATAGAGGCCAAATACCAAGCCAATGTATAGAGCTGAAATCATTATGGCCATGATCCTTCAGAAGATAAACAGAAGTGAGTACTGGTACTAGTGTATATCGTGTTTTGTGTTCAGAATAACTCTTAGTAAGTCCATACAGCTAACCTCATCCAAAGTACACCCAAATTACAAGATTTGTACATTTTGTGACTAACAGCAGGGAGTTATCTAATCACCTCTGGCACTTAAACATACAGAGCGACAGAGGAACCAAAATTTCATATAAAAGGCCTAATAAACTAAAGACAACAACATTCTGAAACAGACAATGAAACATGCTATTTTATACCACTGAAAATATTGTTTTGAGGCAGAGCTCAGTTTACCCGAATCACATGAAATAGCGAGAGCATTTTTTCTTTTGAAAAGGGGATTACCCTTAATAAAGAATTAGATTCATACTTCCAAAATGCTTAATACTGATTCATGAAGAATGTAGAGAGTGGAAAACTGAACATCTCCTTAATAAAATGTTACCATTATTGACTAACCACTCCACGAAGTACTTCTTCACAAATGATACTGGCGAATCCACCGAAGTATTGTTCACAAGCCAAATCTCAGAAATTGCTGCTAGAAAGTATCCAATAGCTATTCTCTACCAGAAGCAAAATGACAATTAGTAGAAAGAAGACGAATACAAACTAAAAAATAAACATATGTAGTTTATAAATTACCTGTAACACACCTAGCAATCGAATATGATCCAAATCGACTCCATAAGTTAATTTGTGCCGTCCATGAATGTATCCTCCTAAAAGTAAAAAAAAAATTAAGATAAAGTCCAACACAAGATAAATGAAATAAGAAAGGTGATCACAATATATCTAATAAAGAACTAGGATAAGTATGACCTTGCAAAATTACGCCCAAGATGAAAAGCTTGATAGCCCTAAATGCAGCCTTCTTAGTTGTTGCTATCTTGTTTGGTGTTTTCTGTAGTGCACCAGCCATATTTGTCAGATGTTATTCAATAGAGAGTCGGTCAATGGTTAAATTGCACACTGAACACCAAACGTCTAGGTGGAGATATGCAAATCAGTGGTATTTTGAGGAGTAGAGCTGAACAAGCACAGGGACTAAGATTTTGTTCATGGCAACTGAAGTCCACTATCTAAGTGCAGTGGCATAGTTTAAGGTTTTATTAAGGAAATAAAGTCCTTACATAACCCAGGACCAACCTTTAGAGCAGTAATCATTAGTTCCTAGTTCCTCACCAAGGAATAATGAGTACCTGATAACAATATACTTGGCATAGAAGCTAAGAATTAAAAGGTTAAAGAAAATTTTAGAAAGAAATGTTAGCCAAATTCAACAGATTGCCCTAGTGAGGTTTACAACAATTTGGCCATGAGAATACAACCCGTGATCTCTTTCATCTTTTCTCCTTTTTTAGTTTTTTTGTCCTTTTTGGGTGTCTAACCCATGATCTCACTAGAGCAACTTCTACAATGAACCGTTGATTTCCAGTTTCCTACTTTGAAATCATAGTTATCTGATGATCAAAATAGTTGGCACACTAGACATAAAGAGCTTAAGCAAACTTTCGAGGAAAATGGTAGCCAAACTCAACACATTGCTCTGTGAAGGTTTACAAGGGTCCGGCATCCATGAAAATGGGAAAATACGACGATTTACAGATCCTCAAACTTCATTTTGGAGAAGTTGTAGTGTGCCTAGGAGGCACTTAAGTACCTCCACTCTACAAAATATCAGCCGTTGCTTAAGATAAGCTACAGCAGGTGCATAACATTCTGTAGGTTAGTAACAGTTGAAGACACTAATTTTGTTACCAATTCAGATTCTTTGCATTTGTCTTCCTTACCGGAATATGTCTTTTAACTCTGAGAATAAACGAACGGAAAGCGTTTCATCTCCAGCAAATTTACACCGTATTCTATTATCTTCTTCAACGTACAGTATATAGGGCCTCCATAAAGTGGCGGTGGTGGTATTGAGCATTGCAGCAGCCAGCATATGATATGCAACCACTAGTTCAACGAGTGCGGTCACACTAATTACAGATCCTTACCAGATAACGGTATTATTAAATTGACCCTTTGCATAGTTTCTACACAATTTACTGGGTAGAACATTCGATTACACAGTGATAATAAGTTATGAGTGAGCTATTTAGATTGCATCCAGTTAATTTTAGACAGACTGCATCCATTTACTAGTAGTGTTACTGTGTTTGAAGAACCTACATCTTGAACCAGCCATGGTGTTTCATCAATTAATGAAAGAGTTGATCACTGATGTAAGTTTTGTTTCTTAATCATGCTTTGTATCCGCCCTCTCCCATTCCCAAGGCATGAGGGAAGTGCAGCAGAAGGGATAACCGGTGACCCGGCAGAACACATTAATTCCAAGCAGCATAAGAAGCCTCCAGTTATGGCATGAACAAGAGGATTACCAGAGGTTTTCAGCAACTCGTTAGAATCTACATGGAATCGAGAGTAGCTATGTAGAATATGTTATTTCCTTTACAATTTCGTCCACAACTGGATAGCTCGACAAATCACCAAACCTATATGGCTATATGGTGATATGGACACGCCACAGCAGCAGAGGCCCAAGGTTAGGGGCAAATGAAAAATCTAGCAAGCACTGAACCATTCCCCGGTCTCTACAGCCCCGACCATTTGGTTCTTGGGATGGTTACACACTTGTACTACATCGTTTCATAGTGGTGAGCGGATAGTAGTAACTACTACTCCCTCGTTCCAAATTACTCGTCGCTGAAATGGACTAAAATACATCTAGATACATCCATACGTGCGACAAGTAATTCGGAACGGAGGGAGTAGTAAGCATCAGTAATTCGGTATACCTTGAAGACGAGGGCGGCGGAGACGCCGATGATGAAGAGAAAGGCCGGCATGACGAAGTCCGCCACAGTCACCCCGAACCACGGCGCGTGGTTTATCCCCGGCCACGCCCCGCCGGCGTCGTCCACGAGTATCATCATCTGCTCAAGCGCAAGCAGACACGATTGGCACGCGAATCAGAAGAGAAACATACAAGCCTGTGGGAAGAGCCGAAGAGGTTAGGGTTCTACTGACGGCGACGGTGAGACCGCGGAACACGTCGAGCGAGGCCACCCGCTGCGGCTTCTGCTGCTCGGGCTTCGCATCTGCCCCCGCCGGCTGCGGTCGCGAAGGGGATTCGGGGTATGGGAGGATCTCGTTTCCGGTCTGAAGGAGGGGGCGGCGGCGGTCGCCGTCATCTCCGTCGCTGGCGACGGCGACCACGGTGGCGTCCATTTTGGGGATCTCCTGCTGCTGTCGTATGCAGAGCACTATTGCGGAGGGTGTGGAAGACCGGACTATTCTATGTAATTGTTTTTAAGTCTCTGTGGACATTTGATGTAACAACGGCTCTCGTAGCTCAGTTGGTTAGAGCACCCGTTTAGTAAGCGGGAGGTCTTGAGTTCAACTCTCAATGAGAGCAATTTTAATTTAATTTCAGTTTATCTATACCATGATGAAACCCTATAGTGATTTTTCTCTTTTTTTCCCCTCCTTTTTATTTCAGTTTATTCTTAAGTACTCCCTTCTATCCATATTAATTGTGGCCAAATTAGTAAATATCGTTAAATTATTTTCCACACAAAGTTCAAGCACAAATTGTTGTTAAAAAATCAAACTATTGTCGATTTCTGCTCCATATAATCCTTGTGTGAATTGTCAACTCTCGACAAGAGCAAATTTAATTTCAGTTTAACCTAGCATGAAACCATGTAGTAGTTGATCTCTTTCTTTTTCTCCGTTTCCTTAAGTAGTTCCTTCGATCCATATTAATTGTGGCTAATTGAGTTCAACTCTCAACGAGAGCAATTTTAATTTAATTTCAGTTTATCTATACCATGATGAAACCCTATAGTGATTTTTCTCTTTTTTTCCCCTCCTTTTTATTTCAGTTTATTCTTAAGTACTCCCTTCTATCCATATTAATTGTGGCCAAATTAGTAAATATCGTTAAATTATTTTCCACACAAAGTTCAAGCACAAATTGTTGTTAAAAAATCAAACTATTGTCGATTTCTGCTCCATATAATCCTTGTGTGAATTGTCAACTCTCGACAAGAGCAAATTTAATTTCAGTTTAACCTAGCATGAAACCATGTAGTAGTTGATCTCTTTCTTTTTCTCCGTTTCCTTAAGTAGTTCCTTCGATCCATATTAATTGTGGCTAATTTAGTAATATTGTGTGACGCCCTTGAAATTAATCATGTACTAAACATCCACGCAGCATGCACGATCAAGATCAGACTCACGGTATAATATCACAACACAACTCTATGACTCAAAATTAAACAAAGAACAACTACTAAACGAGAGCAATTTTAATTTTAGTTTATTTATACCATGAAACCCTATAGTGATTGATCTCTTTTTCCCCTCCTTTTTATTTCAGTTTATTCTTAAGTACTCCCTTCTATCCATATTAATTGTGGCCAAATCAGTAATATCGTTAAATTATTTTCCACTCAAGCACAAATTGTTGTTAAAAAATCAAACTATTGTCGGTTGCTGGTTTATGCTTTCTGCTCCATATAATCCTTGTGTGAATTGTCAACTCTCGACGAGAGCAAATTTAATTTCAGTTTATTTATACCATGAAACCCTATAGTGATTGATCTCTTTTTTTCCCTCCTTTTTATTTCAGTTTATTCTTAAGTACTCACTTCTATCCATATTAATTGTGGCCAAATCAGTAATATCGTTAAATTATTTTCCACACAAAGTTCAAGCACAAATTGTTGTTAAAAAATCAAACTATTGTCGGTTGCTGGTTTATGCTTTCTGCTCCATATAATCCTTGTGTGAATTGTCAACTCTCGACGAGAGCAAATTTAATTTCAGTTTAACCTAGCATGAAACCATGTAGTAGTTGATCTCTTTCTTTTTCTCCGTTTCCTTAAGTAGTTCCTTCGATCTATATTAATTGCGGCTAATTTAGTAATATTGTGTGACGCCCTTGAAATTAATCATATACTAAACATCCACGCAGCATGCACGATCAAGATCAGACTCACGGTATAATATCACAACACAACTCTACGACTCAAAATTAAACAAAGAAACAAAATATTACAAGCCAGGGTAGTAAGACCTGGTATTGCATCAAGAGTTAGGTCTGACTACAAACAATTACAAAGGTGGCTTAAGAGGGCAAAAACAAACCGCGACTCTAGATTAAAAAGGCACAGGCCTCCTGCCTGGGACCTCTGAACTACTCTTCGGTGTCGAACTCCACGTAGTAGCAAAGCTTGGAATCCTCTGGCTCCTGGGCTCCATCACCTAATCACAGCAACCGGGTAGAAGAAAATGGGTGCAAAGCAATGGTGAGTACTCATCCGAAGTACTCGCAAGACTTACATCAAAACTATGCTAAGTATGCATTGTGAGATCTTGATTGCCAAGTGAGCTGAGGTGACAAAAAATTTCCTCTATATTGAGCTCGGGCTCACCGATTCATGCCTATCGGCTAGACCGAACTACAACAATACCTTGTAGACAGTTCATCGGTACAACTGACGAGGACTAACCCGGCCTGACCGATATGCATCATCTATGACACCGCCAACTCGGTGTCACCGATGAAAATGGATTGACGTTACCGATGTCACTACTGAGAAAACATTTTGCCATTACAAATTTCATTTCTTCTCCAGCTCCACTCGATGATTCTTATCCTCTACTTGCATCTTAGACTACATGCTGCTTTGTAATATGACTCAAGGACCAAACATATTTGACGCATGCTCCAGAAGATCCCTTCTTGGAAATTGATGTCAAAGTGGGAGAGAGCGCACATCAAAGCTTATCACATGGGGAGAAAGCACATCTTAGCTTCTCCAGATGCTTATTAACAATAGAGGAAAGAAGTCACATGTCTTTAAGAGGGGAAAGACATGTTAATGTATGTTATATTTGCTTTGCTCTGATTTTCTCTTACCCTACCTTCTCCCATTATCCAATATCAGATTTAGGGGGAGAAAGAGTTCATATCTAAGGGATGAAAATCTTTGGAATTCTTTGCATATCTTTAATCCTTGGGGACATGTCTATATCCAAATAGAGTACTAAGTACCCACTCACTACATGTCATCCCAGTCTTGGTACTCTTTTGGTTTTCTGAACTTGCTTTGATTAGTAATGTTTTTGTGTTATCTAACCCTGTTTTCTCAAGTTCATCTCTTCCAAAGCCAGCTCAAGACCACAAGGTAAGTATATGCATCACACTCATGGGCATGATGATCTCTTGCTGATGTACATATTGTTTGCAAGAGGGACTCGTGAACATGGAGGTACTCTTCCTGTATCTACATCATTTACTCTGATGCATATAGCCATTATACATGTAACTCATTGCTTGCTCTGACATGCTTATGCATTCACATGTACTCATATTCTATCTTTACATGATTGCATACATGTAGGGGGAGCCTATGCATGTTACATGTGCTTCCAAAGCTTTACTTGTTACTCTTCATATCCTTATTTAAAGCTTTGATGTATGTTGTCATCAATTACAAAAAGGGGGAGATTGAAAGCACAAGTGCTCCTTGGGTGATTTTGGTAATTAATGTCAACATATCTCTTGTTGGACTAATACCGTCATCTAGTATATTTCAGAAAGTTCAACAATGGCGTGGCATGGACAAGAGGATGTGGAACCCCCTCAAAATGCTAAGGTCAAAGATTGGCAAAAGCTCAAGACTCTTCATTTCTATTTTAGTGATCCAAGATCACATTGAGTCCATAGGAAAAGCCAATACTATTAAAAGGGGATGAGGTGTTGGTTAATGATCTACTTGCTCAAAATGCTTAGTGATATGCTCCAAAGCCCTCAACCACTTTCTCAATTTCAAATATGACCAAAACCTAAAGTCAAACTCGGCCCCACCGATTTGATCTATCCGGCGCCACCGAGTTCCTTTGACATAGCCACTGCCAGAAACCCTAATAAATTCGATCTCACCAATCGGGATCTTGGTCTCACCGAGATGGCCTTGCAAACTCTCTGTTGCCTATTGTAATTCTTTCGGTCTCACTGAAATGTGCAATCAGCCCCGCCGAGTTTGCCTGACCAACTCTCTGTTTGCTCATTGCTGAAATCGGTCCCACCGAGTTCATGCAATCGGTCACACCGAGATGAGGTTTTGCCCTAACCCTAGCACATCGGTCCCACCAAGTTGATCATGTCGGTCCCACCGAGAATCCTAACATTCACATCTTGAACTGAATCGGTCTCACCGAGTTCACCTATTTGGCCTGACCGAGTTGGGTCAAATGTGTGTAACGGTTAGATTTTGTGTGGAGGCTATATATACCCCTCCACCCCCTGGTCTATTCAAGAGAGAGCCATCAGAATGTGCCTACACTTCCACTACTCATTTTCTGAGAGAGAACCACCTACTCATGTGTTGAGACCAAGACATTCCAATCCAACCACAAGAATCTTGATCTCTAGCCTTCCCCATGTTGCTTTCCACTCAAATCATTTTTCCACCATTGCCAAATCAGTGAGAGAGAGTTCAGTGTCGGGGAGACTATCATTTGAAGCACAAGAGCAAGGAGTTCGTCATCATCACACCATGTATTACCTTTTGGAGAGTGGTGTCTCCTAGATTGGTTAGGTGTCAGTTGGGAGCCTTCGACAAGATTGTGGAGTTGAACCAAGGAGTTTGTAAGGGCAAGGAGATCGCCTACTTCGTGAAGATCTACCCGAGTGAGGAAAGTCCTTCGTGGGCGATGGCCATGGTGGGATAGATAAGGTTGCTTCTTCGTGGACCCTTCATGGGCGGAGCCCTCCGTGGACTCGCGCAACCGTTACCCTTCGTGGGTTGAAGTCTCCACCAACGTGGACGTACGATAGCACCACCTATCGGAACCACACCAAAAATCTCCGTGTCTTCTTTGCGTTTGCACACCCCAATCCCATCCCTTTACTTTCTTGCAAATTGCATGCTTTACTCTTTCCACTGCTCATACTCTTGTCATGCTTGCTTGAAATGTATTATGAATGCTTAAACTTGTGCTAAAACTCCACCTCAACTTAAAGAACTTAAAAACGGCTACTTTTCTTTGTTGAGGGTCTAATCACCCCCCTCTAGACACCTCTTCTCGATCCTTTCATTCGCGAAGACGATCGATGCTCCTGTCGCCCCGTCTCGCGGTCTTACGACAAGGGACCGGACCCGCATCTCTCCTGGGTGGTCTCTGCCTGCCTGTTCGTGCCGCGTCAATAACTCTCGTGGGTACCTTTGGGGTTGACCCGACTTATCAAGAGACTGTCTGGAACCCAATTCCACCTCCACCGGGGTGATACCATATGTCCCTTCAGTCCCGTAGTAACAATGTGTCCTTACCATCAAGGTGGACTTGGAGGAATCACCCTCGATGGGTTCACACTTGAGGTGCTACACGACAGAGACATTATCGGGAGTGGTGAGCGAGGAATCACCCTCTGTGAACCACACCCGATGTGCTACACTACAGAGATATCATTGAAAGTGGGATACGAAGCACCACCCTTGGCACTCGATACTAGCTCTGCAAAGTCGTACAACTAAGGGGGTGCTGGTGGTGCGTTCGGTCTCTACACGTCGATCACTTAGATCGAATCACTTGGTAGTAGAGCATGGAAAAACGAACAAGGGTGTAGGGCCTCTGATGGATCACTAACATATCTATACTAAGCATATAGGATAACAGGTAAGGTATCAACAGTAGGTTAACAAAAGCAGGCTATGCATCAAAATATGAGCTATCGGAACAACAATAGTAGAAAAACCTAATGCAATAATGAGAGAGAAAGAATGGACGATATCTGGATGATTAATGGGGTTTTGCTTGCCTGGAAGCTCAGCTGAAAAGATATGAGTGTCAGGGGCGTAGTTGTACTCGGCGGCGTCAACGGTCTTGGGGTCTATCAGAGAAGAAGAAGGGGAAGAAACAATAAATATAAAGCATACAAATGCAACACAATGCATGACATGGCAAAATGTTGTGCTAGGGATGCTCTAATGCATTACTATGTATTTTAAATGAAGTGGGGAAATATTCGGGTATATTTTCCCAGCTCCACGCACTTTATGATATATTGATCCAGGTGCAAATGTTCAATGTTCATTATGTTAGAGAGGTGTGACAGGTATGTGGATGGCATATTCAAATTCGTTATATCTTTCTGATCGACTTTGATATATAAATTATTTTCATCGGAGTTGCGGTTTATTTTATATGAATTTTCAAAGTTCTATTGATTTCCTGGAATTTCTGGAATTCTTTTAATTTGAAAGTAAAACAACAAAAACTTTCGTTACCTAGTGCTACCCTAGCCTATGTGTATGGCAACGGGGCCCCAAGGGCTGGTCAACCCAGTCAATTTGATTGGTCAATAGTGGAGGTGGTGGTGTTGGAAATATGCCCTAGATGCAATAATAAAATGGTTATTATTATATTTCCTTGTTCATGATAATTGTCTATTGTTCATGCTATAATTGTATTAACCGGAAACCGTAATACATGTGTGAATATATAGACCACAACATGTCCCTAGTAAGCCTCTAGTTGACTAGCTCGTGGATCAATGGATGGTTATGGTTTCCTGACCATGGACATTGGATGTCGTTGATAACGGGATCACATCATTAGGAGAATGATGTGATGGACAAGACCCAATCCTAAGCATAGCACAAGATCGTGTAGTTCGTTTGCTAGGGCTTTTCTAATGTCAAGTATCATTTCCTTAGACCATGAGATTGTGCAACTCCCGGATACTGTAGGAGTGCTTTGGGTGCATCAAACGTCACACGTAACTGGGTGGCTATAAAGGTGCACTACAGGTATCTCTGAAAGTTTCTGTTGGGTTGGCACGAATCGAGACTAGGATTTGTCACTCCGTATGACGGAGAGGTATCTCTGGGCCGACTCGGTAATGCATCATCATAATGAGCTCAATGTGACTAAGGAGTTAGCCATGGGATCATGCATTATGGAATGAGTAAATAGACTTGCCGGTAACGAGATTGAACAAGGTATAGGAATACCAACGATCGAATCTCGGGCAAGTAACATACCGATGGACAAAGGGAATTGTATACGGGATTCATTGAATCCCCGACATCGTGGTTCATCCGATGAGATCATCGTGGAACATGTGGGAGCCAATATGGTATCCAGACCCCGCTATTGGTTATTGGCCAGAGAGGTGTCTCGGTCATGTCTGCATGGTTCCCGAACCCGTAGGGTCTACGCACTTAAGGTTTGGTGACGCTAGAGTTGTAATGGGAATAGTATGTGGTTACCGAAGGTTGTTCGGAGTCCCGGATGAGATCCCGGACGTGACGAGGAACTCCAGAATGGTCCGGAGGTGAAGATCGATATATTGGACGAAGGGTATAGGAGTCCGAAATTGTTCTGGGAGTACCGGGTGACGACTAGCATGACCGAAAGGAGTTTCGGAGGCCCCACCAAGCGTTGGGGGGCCTTATGGGCCAAGGGGAGGGTGCACACCAGCCCACTAAGGGGCTGTGCGCCCCTCCCACCCCATCTCACGTAACCTGGAGAGGTGGGGGCGCCTCCCCTAGGGCAGCTGCCCCTCCCGGCTTGGGGGACAAGTTTCCTAGGGGTGGGGGCGCCCAAACCCATCTAGTGTTTCCCCTGTGGCCGCTGCCCCTCCCCTAGGGAAACCCTAGGGCTCCTCCTCCTCCCCCTATATATAGTGAGGGAGAGAGAGGGTAGCCGCACCCCTTCCCCTTGGCGAAGCCCTGCTGGAGAACCACGAGCTCCACCGCCACCACACCGTCGTGCTGCCGGAGTTCTCCCTCAACTTCTCCACTCCCCTTGCTGGATCAAGAAGGAGGAGACGTCCCCGGGCTGTACGTGTGTTGAACGCGGAGGCGCCGTCCGTTCAAAGCTTGGATCGGATCTTCCGCGATTTGAATCGCCGCGAGTACGACTCCATCAACCGCGTTCTTGCAACGCTTCCGCTTAGCGATCTTCAAGGGTACGAAGATGCACTCCCTCTCTCTCGTTGCTAGCATCTCCTAGATTGATCTTGGTGACACATAGGAATTTTTTTGAATTATTACTACGATCCCCAACAGTGGCATCATGAGCTAGGTCTATGCGTAGATTCTATGCACGAGTAGAACACAAAGTAGTTGTGGGCGATGATTTGGTCAATTTGCTTACCGTTACTAGTCATATCTTGATTCGGCGGCACTGTGGGATGAAGCGTCCCGGACTGACCTTACACGTACGCTTACGTGAGACTGGTTCCACCGACTGACATGCACTTGATGCATAAGGTGGCTAGCGGGTGTCTGTCTCTCCCACTTTAGTCGGATCGGATTCGATGAAGGGTCCTTATGAAGGGTAAATAGCAATTGGCATATCACCGTAGTGGCTTTTGCGTAGGTAAGAAACGTTCTTGCTAGAAACCCATAACAGCCACGTAAAACATGCAACAACAATTAGAGGACGTCTAACTTGTTTTTGCAGTGTATGCTATGTGATATGATATGGCCAAAAGGATGTGATGAATGATATATTTGATGTATGAGATTGATCATGTTCTTGTAATAGGAATCACGACTTGTATGTCGATGAGTATGACAACCGGCAGGAGCCATAGGAGTTATCTTAATTTATTGTATGACCTGCGTGTCAATGAGAAACGCCATGTAATTACTTTACTTTATTGCTAACCGTTAGCCATAGTAGTAGAAGTAATAGTTGGCGAGACAACTTCATGAACACACAATGATGGAGATCATGGTGTCATGCCGGCGACGAAGGTGATCATGCCGCGCCTCGAAGATGGAGATCAAAGGCGCAAGATGATATTGGCCATATCATGTCACTTTATGATTTTCATGTGATGTTTGTCATGGTTGCATCTTATTTGCTTAGAACGACGGTACCATAAAATAAGATGATCCCTCACTAAGAATTTCAAGAAATGTGTTCCCCCTAACTGTGCACCGTTGTGAAGGTTCGTTGTTTTGAAGCACCACATGATGATCGGGTGTGATAGATTCTAACGTTCGCATACAACGGGTGTAAGCCAGATTTACACATGCAAAACACTTAGGTTGACTTGACGAGCCTAGCATGTACAAACATGGCCTCAGAACACAAGAGACCGAAAGGTCGAACATGAGTCGTATAGTAGATGCGATCAACATGGAGATGTTCACCGTTGATGACTATTCCGTCTCACGTGATGATCGGACACGACTTAGTCGATTCGGATCATGTATCACTTAGATGACTAGAGGGATGTCTATCTGAGTGGGAGTTCATTAAATAATTTGATTACATGAACTTAATTATCATGAACATAGTCTAAATTGTCTTTGAAAATTACGTTGTGGATTAATAGCTCGTGCTTTAGCTCCTTGTTTTAATACGTTCCTAGAGAAAGACTAAGTTGAAAGATATTGTAAGCAATTGTGTGGACTAGGGCCGTAGTCTAAGGATTGTCCTCACTGCTACACAGAAGGCTTCTATCCTTGATGCACCGCTCGGTGTGCCAACCCCTCTGGCGTCGTCTGTGGATGTTGTGAACATCTGGCAGACACGTTCTGATGACTACCCGATAGTTTAGTGCGCCATGCTTTACGGCTTAGCGTCGGGGCTCCAAAAGCGTTTTGAACGGCATGGAACATATGAGATGTTCCAAGAGCTGAAATTGGTATTTCAGGCTCATGCCCGTGTTGAGAGGTTTGAGACCTCTGACAAGATCTTTGCCTACAAGATGGGGAGAATAGCTCAACCAGTGAGCATGTGCTCAGAATGTGTGGGTACTTCAATCGCTTGAATCAAGTGGGAGTTAATCTTCCAGATAAGAGAGTGATTGACAAAGTTCTCCAGTCACTATCACCAAGCTACTAGAGTTTCGTGATGAACTATAACATGCAAGGGAAGATGATCCAGGAGTTGTTCGTCGTGCTTAAGGCCATAAAGGTAGAAATCAAGAAGGAGCATCAAGTGTTGATGGTTAACAAGACCACTGGTTTCAAAGAAGGGCAAGGGCAAGAAGGGGAACTTCATGAACGACAAGCCAGTTGCCGCTCCAGTGAAGAAACCCAAGAACCCAAACTCGAGATGAAGTGCTTCTATTAGGGGAACGGTCACTGGTAACGGAACTGCCTCAAATACTTGGTAGATAAGAAGGCTGGCAACTTCAACAAAAGTATATTTGATATATGTGTTATTGATGTGTACCTTACTAGTACTCCTAGTAGCACCTGGGTATTAGATACCGGTTCAGTTACTAATATTGGTAACTCGAAACAAAAGCTACGGAATAAACGGAGACTAGCTAAGGGCGAGGTGATGATGTGTGTTGGAAGTGTTTCCAAGGTTGATGTGATCACCATCGCACGCTCCCTCTACCTTCGGGATTAGTGGTGAACCTAGATAAATGTTGTTTGCATTGGTGTCTGCGTTGAGCATGAACATGATTGGATCATGTTTATTGCAATACGGTTATTCATTTAAGCCAGAGAATAATGGTTATTCTATTTACATGAATAACACCTTCTATGGTCATGCACCCAATGTGAATGGTTTATTGAATCTCGGTTGTAGTGATACACATGTTCATAACATTGATGCCAAAAGATGTAGAGTTGATAATGATAGTACCACTTTCTTGTGGCACTGCCGCTTAGGTCATATTGGTGTAAAGCGCATGAAGAGCCTCCATGCCGATGGACTTTTGAAGTCACTTAATTTTGAATCACTTGACACATGTGAACCATGCCTCATTGGCAAGATGACTAAAACCCCGTTTTCTTTGTAACAATGGAACGTGCAAGTGACTTGTTGGAAATCACACATGCTGATGTGTGCGGTCCGATGAGTGTTCACGCGCGCGGTGGATATTGTTATTTTCTCACCTTCACCGATGAGTTGAGTAGATATGGGTATATTTACTTAATGAAGCATAAGTCTGAAATGTTTGAAAAGTTCAAGCAATTTCAGAGTGAAGTTGAGAATCATCATAACAAGAAGATCAAGTTCCTATGATCTGATCAAAGGGAAAGTATCCGAGTTATGCGTTTTACAATCACTAAAGACAAGGTGGAATTGTTTCACAATTGACGCCACCTGGAACACCATAGCGTAATGGCGTGTCCGAACATCGTAATCGAACCTTATTGGATATGGTGCGATCTATGATGTCTCTTGCCGATCTACCACTATCATTTTGGGGTTATGCATTAGAGACAACTACATTCACTTTAAATAGGGCACCATCTAAGTCCATGGAGACGACTCCGTATGAACTATGGTTTGGCAAGAAACCTAAGTTGTAGTTTCTTAAGGTTTGGGGCTGCGATGCCTATAGGCTTCTGCCAGAAAAGCTCGAACCCAAAGCGGACAATTGTGTCTTCATAGAATACCCAAAGAAGACGATTGGGTATACCTTCTATCTAAAATATGAGGGCAAAGTGTTTGTCGCTAAGAACAAGTCCTTTCTCGAGCAAGAGTTTCTCTCGAAAGAATTGAGTGGGAGGAAGATAGAACTTGATGAGGTTGTTGAACCTTCACTTCAACCAGAGACTAGCGCAGCACAGAAAGATGTTTCTGTGGCACCGACGTTAGTTGAAGAGAAAGCTAATGATGATGATCATGGAGCTTTAGATCAAGTTACTATCGAACCTCGTAGGTCGACATGGGTGCATACAACTTCTGAGTAGTAACCCTGTCTTAAAGGTCATGTTGTTGGACAACGGTGAACCTACGAGCTATGGAGAAGCGATGGTGGGATCGGATTCCAACAAATGGCTAGGAGCCATGAAATCCGAGATAGGATCCATGTATGAGAACAAAGTATGGACTTTGGTGGACTTGCCCGAAGATCGGCAAGCCATTGAGAATAAATGGATCTTTAAGAAGAAGACAGACGCTGATGGTAATATCACCATTTATAAAGCTCGACTTGTCTCAAAGAAGTTTCTAACAAGTTCAAGGAGTTGACTGTGATGAGACTCTCTCAATCATAGCGATGCTAAAGTCTGTTAGAATTATGTTAGCAGTTGCTGCATTTTCATTTACGAAATCTGGCAGATGGATGTCAAAACAAAGTTTCCTTGACGGTTTCCGTGAGGAAAGGCTGTATGTGATACAACCAGAAGGTTTTGTCGATCCTAAGGATGCTAAAAGGTATGCAAGCTCCGACGATCCTTCTATGGACTGGAGCAAGCATCTTGGAGTTGGAACATAAGCTTTGATAATGTGATCAAAGCTTTTGGGTTCATACAAAGTTTGCAAGAAACTTGTATTTACAAGAAAGTGAGTGGGAGCACTACAACATTTCTGATAAGTATATGTGGATGACATATTGTTGATCGGAAATGATGTAGAATTTTTGGAAAGCATAAAGGGTTGTTTGAATGGAATCTTTCAAAGGTAGACCTGGGTAAAACTTCTTACATATTGGGTATCAAGATCTATAGAGATAGATCAAGACGCCTGATAAGACTTTCACAGAGCACATACCTTGACATGATCTTGAAGGAGTTCAAGATGGATCAGTCAAAGAAGGAGTTCTTGCCTAAGTTGTAAGGTGTGAAGTTAAGACTTGAAGCTCGACCACGGCAAAAGAAAGAGAAAGGACGCATGTCGTCCCCTATGCCTTGGCCATAGGCTCTATACGATATGACATGCTGTGTACCGCGCCTAATATGTGCCTTGCCACGTGTCTGGTAAAGGGGTACAAGAATGATCCAGGAGTGGATCATTGGACAGTGGTCAAAATTGTCCTTAGGAATAAGGAAATGTTTCTCGATTATGGAGGTGATAAAGAGTTCGGGGTAAAGGGTTACGTTGATGCAAGCTTTAACACCTATCCAGATGACTCTGAGTAGCAAACCGGATACGTATAGTGGAGCAAACATTTGGAATAGCTCCAAGTGGAGCATGGTAGCAACATCTACAATATGACATAGAGATTTGCGAAGTACACACAGATCTGATTGTTGCAAACCCGTTGACTAAAACCTCTCTCACAAGCATAACACGATCAAACCCTAGAACTATGAGTGTTAATCACATGGCGATGTGAACTAGAATATTGACTCTAGTGCAAGTGGGAGACTGTTGGAAATATGCCCTATAGGCAATAATAAAATGGTTATTATTATATTTCCTTGTTCATGATAATTGTATATTGTTCATGCTATAATTGTATTAACCGAAAACTGTAATACATGTGTGAATATATAGACCACAACATGTCCCTAGTAAGCCTCTAGTTGACTAGCTCATTGATCAATAGATGGTTATGGTTTCCCGACCATGAACATTGGATGTCGTTGATAACGGGATCACATCATTAGGAGAATGATGTGATGGACAAGACCCAATCCTAAGCATGGCACAAGATCGTGTAGTTCGTTTGCTAGGGCTTTTCTAATGTCAAGTATCATTTCCTTAGACCATGAGATTGTGCAACTCCCGGATACCGCAGGAGTGCTTTGGGTGCATCAAACGTCACCACGTAACTGGGTGGCTATAAAGGTGCACTACAGGTATCTCCGAAAGTGTCTGTTGGGTTGGCACGAATCGAGACTGGGATTTGTCACTCCGTATGATGGAGAGGTATCTCTGGGCCCACTCGGTAATGCATCATCATAATGAGCTCAATGTGACTAAGGAGTTAGCCATCACTACAAAAAATATACACTTCCGTCATGATACGTGTTTGTCACAGTAGGTCACGTTTTCTGTCATGCATGTACATCCATGACAAATTTATGACAGAATCAAGATAGTCATACCTGTGCTGTCGTAGAAGTGTTCCATGACATTACCAAAATTATCATCATGGAAGTGTCCACTTCCATGACGATAAATCGCGCGTCACAGAAGTGCTTTCGTCAAGGGTGACCGACACATGGCATCCACCGTAACGGAACGCCGTTAAGCTATCGGGTCCGGTTTTGGATCCGATAACCCGTTAACAGCCCCGACCAATGGGGATTTTCCACATGTAAAATCATCATTGGCTGGAGGGAACACGTGTCGGCTCGCCGTTGGGACAGATGTCATCCACTCATTGGACCCAAAGCGCCTATGATACGTCAACACGTGGCACGGCCCAACAGAGGCCCATTCCTGTGAAAAGGCCGGCCCGTTTGACTTGGTCAAAAGGTGGCGGGCCGGCCCACGGCAAGCCTGTTAACGGCCTGTTCGCATATAGCCCATTTACAGCCCGCTAACCCAGGGCCCGTTTACGGCCTATCCGAATTAGGCCCAGTAGCGTCATCTGGGCCGTCCAATATAATTCCAGCCCGTTTTAACTTCCAGCCCACATATGGCCCATGGCGTCTTTCGGCCCATATGAGGCCCTTAGTAACCCTCGGCCCATTAACGGCCCGTGGTAAAACTAGCCCGTAATGAACAGTGTACCACTTTATACCCATTAACGGCCCATTATATCGTTGGGCCGTTTCCAGCCCATGTTATCTTTCGGCCTTCTCAGGGCCCATTTATTCTTGGGCTCATTTCCAGCATTCGTTT
The DNA here is from genome assembly GCF_002575655.3 of Aegilops tauschii subsp. strangulata. Classification (NCBI taxonomy): domain Eukaryota; kingdom Viridiplantae; phylum Streptophyta; class Magnoliopsida; order Poales; family Poaceae; genus Aegilops; species Aegilops tauschii. The sequence continues at coordinate 100,047,530 of NC_053035.3, read as the reverse complement.
ACTTACGACCCGTTACAGGCCTTTTCTGCTTGTGGGCCAAATTCAGCCCGTGGATACAGTCGGCCTGTTTGTGGCCCGTTAATCTGTTGGGCCATTTTCATAGCATCATCAAATACGGCCGATTAACGGCCCGTTATGGTCAGCCCATAAAACGTACGATTTCCACTCTAGCCCGTTTACGGCCCCTTATACGGCCCGTACAAGGCCCATAGAAGAGACGGCCCGTAGAAGGCCCATTGACCCGACGACCCATAGAAGGCCCACGAATCCGACGGCCACAGAAGGCCAGGGATCGTCCGTCCCGTAGATGGCCCATGGAACGTACGACCTGTGGAGGGCCATGGTCACTACAACGTTTGGGCGAGTTGGCCCCCGTTTGAACGATATAGCATATTCAAAGAATTATCCTACTCTATACTATCACCTCTAAAAAACATACACTATACAATAAAGAGACTAAGTCATAGAAACGTAGAATAATCCTACACTATACAATAAAGAAATTACAGCCGATTATACCCATTGGGCATTATGGTTCGACACCAGTGATAATAAAGCATACACAAACAACAAATTACATACACTGGGCAAATACAACTCATACATCATGGACGCGCATCAACATAACTTACCATTTGAACTATAATCTCTCCAGAAAATAGGATTGGCCGGATTTAGATAGCACAAATTTCAGTCTGCAAAATCTCCAATTCCTTCGTTGTTACCTCAGTGTCTTGTTTCATTTTTTGACTCCTGCATCTAATACCTGCATGTCCAGTCTCAACTTGTTGATTGTACGTTCAGAATCATGTACACATTGTCTTGCCACTCTAGTTGATGCTCGAGAACATCAGCACATTCCAATTCCAATCCATAATCATTCGGTAATAGCCATGCCGCACTGCTCGCAGATCTTTGTGTTGATGTCACTTCATCCTGAAATGTTTCTGTAAGTACACATGACTAGGGCAAAATATAGTTACAACAGTGAAGCGAGCAAGACAGACTATTTTGTACATGGCAAAACAGGACTAACAATAATGTTACACATCATGAAGCATAAGCAGGTGATATTTTAAAAATTATAAAAAAGGTAGTCTGTGCAGCCTGTATACAGAAATCTCTCTTAGCTCACCAGAGGAGCATGATGTTGGGGCCCAATCCAAAACACAGACAAGTTACAAATTTAGACAGCATGTTGCGTAGAAGTAAGCAAGCAATTGGCCATTCTGTAGCTCAATTAAAGTCTTAGGGAGCATAATGAACAGCAGAGGATTTCATACAAACATACTACAGCAAGCAAAACTATGCAATCATTAGCCTAGTATAAACTAGATTGTGAGCCTCATTCAATAATAGTTGGTTAATAGACTTCAAAGCTTCAGGCACACTTCGGCAGAGTAATTAAATGGTAAGGCCTTTAATTATGTCAACTAATAGTTATACAAGTACCCAACATCAGGCATCATTCTTTGGGCATCTCATTAACTGAGGACAAATAAAGCAAAAAGAGCAAATTAACTATGCCTGAAACAAACAAGGAATTGAACTGTTGAGTTGGATACAGTGACTTACCTTAACAGGTTGAAGAGGCTCAGCGCAGCTCCTACTTCTCTTTCAAGGCTCCTTCCTAACATCTTGTACTTGGAAATCCTCAATCTTATCTTCATTGCACCCCCTCTGCAAGGTGACACAAACTAGTTACTCGTCTCCTTGGAAGATAAATATGCATACTTTCCAGTCTGTGAACACAAAAGGATGATATTATAACAAAACAACACCACATAATGAAACATGCCGCATATCTTGCACTTGCACACAATGAAATGAGCATTTACTATGTCTGCACTATGTAAAAACTAGGCATACCTTCGAACTGGATCTCCAGGTACTCTTGGAGAGCCTACTTTAGTGTACAGCCAAACCTTTATGTCACCTATGAGTTAGAAAAAGCCCCACTACAGCAGCACTTAGTGTTTAAATCATTGACAAGCTCTGTTAGAGTGTTAGGTCAAGAACAACAAGTAATCAAAGCAAACAGTCCTAGTATGGCTGGCTGATGCAAACAAGCAATTGAACAGATGTGTGAGCAAATCTTACATATCAAGAAAAGAAGCAAAGAAGGAGGCTTAAAGACCATCACTTGACTGACCAGATTTAAGGGGCATTTAAACATCATGTGCAACGTATGAACTAACATAAACATTGCATATTCCAGATTCTACAATGGAATGCACATGTATTAGGTTATGCCATGTATGATGATGCCTAAATGTACACTATAGCAGGCAGGAGTGATTCATCATTGCACGCACAATTGAATTGCAGGTTAACGGCCAGTTCTATTCCGCCTTTTCAGGGCTTATTGTCAAAATAAGCCATAAAAGATGTAAAGAAGTCATTTTTGAGTTATGGGCTTGGGCTTAACTAATTTCGCTTTGGAGGGGGGGTGTTTCGGGTAGAACCTCACTAAAAATTGAAGGGAAGGGGAATAGTGAAATGACTCTGTTGTCTGCCTATATTACACTCAAAATGCAACTGGTGACGCCCGCATCACACCTCACCCTCAAGTAAAAACAAACACGCAAGCGTTCATTGCCTTGCCCGCTTGCATCTCCTCTCCCCTTTCCCTCTACCTCGACCCCCTGCCTGCAGCACTAGGGTTCCTCCAGCAAGCCGTCGCCACTGGTCCCATCTGGCCTGGTCCTCGACGATGCTCTGTCCAGCTAGGCTACATGGCCGGCGGGTAGGGGCAAATCTCCCTGGCTGCTCCTCCCTCTGGTGCCGCCCCTCATTCTCATGGTCTCCAGCAGCTGCTCCACTGTGGTTCGTCCAACGCACTACTCCGACAGGCGCTGCACAACTACGGCTGATGCCACATTGCGGCAGAAGGCACCTTATTCCCCCTCCCCACCTCCCAGGCCGTGGCCTTGAGGTGCTGTTGAAGGATGAGCTCATCCAACAAGGTGAGGATCTCCTCTGATTTTTTGCCAAATTTTCATTCTGATCCACTATACGATGAATTGCTATGAGCTGCTTCTACTGCTGCTATATGATGCATTGCTATGAGCTGCTCCTGCTGCTGCTATATGATGAATTGCTATGAGCTGCTGCTATATGATGAATTGCTATGAGCTGCTGCTGCTGCTATATGATGAATTGCTATGAGCTGCTGCTGCTGCTATATGATGAGTTGCTATAAGCTGCTCCTGCTGCTGCTGTATGATGAATTACTATGAGCTGCTCCTGCTGATGCTATATGATGAATTGCTATGAGCTGCTCCTGTTGCTGCTATATGATGAATTGCTATGAGCTGCTCCTGCTGCTGCAATATGATGAATTGCTATGAGCTGCTGCTGCTGCTATATGATGAATTGCTATGAGCTGCTGTTGGTATATGATGAATTGCACACTACTGCTGCTGCTGTATGATGAGTTGCTATGAGCTGCTGCTGCTATATGATGCTTTCAGGTGGTGCTGCTATATGATAATAACCAGCCACTTGGACCATCGAATTTCAATAAATAATTGTTCTTCATTCAAATGTGGGTCATGCGTTTTTTGTTTAAATTAGGCAATGAGATCTCTATGGAAAACATTGACCAAAGTAGATTGTGCCAAGTAGATGGTATCTTTGTATTTGCATTTTGAGCAAATAGTGATGGTCTGTTTTCCTATCATATTAATTACTACACTGGGTTCAATTTGTGATGTTTGCAAGTCAAATTAATTTTCATATGGGTAGCAAAATGAAAAAATATAATGCAATCTAGACTTTTCACCTATCATACCAAAGATAAGCTGAAAACGCAATGAAAAGAACTGGTTGGCTTATTACATGGAGCTTATATTCACAGGTGCTTATTTTCTTAGGATAACTCGTAATAACTGTCCCTAAGAAACTTGGCCAATAGAACCGACATACAAATAACATGTCACGATGATTGCAATGGAGGAGTGATGTACCATAGCACACTGTATAGGCTCACCGCTGGCTCTCCTTTTTTTGCGATGTTCCATGAAATTGCCACATACATCTTGTACTTTTTCATTGTGTAACCCAATCTGCAAGTTGGCACGGCTAATTTCAGACATCTCTACATGATAATACATTGCATATCCCTTGCGCATATTTAAACCACCAATTAATGATTGTGTGCGTAGCATAAACTAGCCATGACTATGTGTGCTGGACTAGCAGGCACTCTAAGGGAGCCTAATGTAGTGTACTGGAATTCCTACATGCCACCTACGATTTTGTGTAATGTACTGCCTCTGTTCCTAAATATATGTCTATGCAGAGATTCCAGTATGGACCACATACAGATGTATATAGATGCATTTTCGAGTGTAGATTCACTCATTTTGCTCCGTATGTAGCCTATAGTGGAATCTCTAGAAAGACTTATATTTAGGAACGGAGGTACGAGGTAGTATCATGTATGACATCTACATATCTAATTTAGCAGCCAGTAGTAGAAATCATTGTCTGCACAAAGGGATTACTGGTCGAAAATCCTAGCAAAGCACGCTGGCAGGCACAGAACAATACAAGAGAGAGAGACACGCTTACAAGATCATAGCAATGCCTCGGACCAGGATCTTGGTTGGCCAAGCTGTTAAATCCAGAAGAAACATCGTCCTTGTAGTTTTTGCCAGCTGTATAACAGGTAACAGCGACATGTTAGTATATTTGAAGTACATCGGGCAGGTGATGCTGGACGGGTTTAAAGGTGACAAGTACCTAGGCCGTGGCGGGTGCTTGGCATCTTGCCAGACGGTGGGAATCACGTTAGAAACGTCAAGGGTGATGACGCTGTGCTAGCTGTCGGGGTCCGGTAAGGAGATCTAGAACCATCGAGTAGGGTGTTTGTGGAGCAGCTCCGGTAGGGTGGACTACGGTGTGGGCGAAGCGGATCTGTGGCCGTGGACGAGGGCGTAGGTGAAGCTGCTCCGGTGGTTGGGTTAAGGATGGTGTCGATGATGCGGATATGCGGCCGTGGACGGGGCGTCAGAAGCTGCTCTGGTAGGTTGGATGAGGGTGCGAGGAAGCGAATCTGAGGCCGTGGACTTGTGAGTTGGCAAAGCGGCCCCGGTAGGGTTGAAAATGGTATAGGCGAAGCTACTCCGGTGGGGTTGACGATGTTGTGGGCGAAGCGGCTCTGGTAGGGTTGAGGAAGGTGTCAGCGAAGAGGATCAGAGGCCGTCGACGGGGGCGTCGGTGGGGCGGCTCCGGGGGGGGGGGGGGATGGACGAAGCGTCTCCGATGGGGAGTATGAATGAGCCGCTGCAGATGCGCTGCGGTTGACGAGAGTACCGGCGAAGCAGATCCGGCGTCGTGGACAAGGCCGGCACTGAATGGGCTGTGGTACAGTGGTGGATGAGCAGTCTACTTGTTTCTAGGGGAGGTGGGAGGGGTAGATGCGGCCACAGAAGCAGATCCGGTGAGGTGGACGCCACTGGCAGTGAATGGGCTCTGGTACGCCGGTGGATGAGCAGTCTAGGGTTTCGAGAGGGGAGGGGAGAAAGGCCGATGAAGTACGGACGACGTGATGTGAGATGCTCTGGTGTGGAGTTAGTCATTTTTGCGGGAGGGGGAGAGGAAATGGGGGTGCCGTGTAGTGGGGGGAACCGGAAGTTACCAAAGCAGCCCTGACCTATTATGTAGATGAGGGCGGTATTGTAACTGTTGGTCTCCGTGCACCAAGGACAAAAGGGGAATTTCGCATGCTAAAGACTAAGGTGGCGGAAATTTTAGAAGGAGGCGGGAGATTTTGCCGCCCGCGGGATCGTTCGTATCCAGTTTTAACTAATTTTGGACCGTGCTAGCGGGAAGGTCATGCAAGGCTGTGTACACGGGGCACGCGTGAGCAGTTAATAACTGGTGTGTCCACCCCAGAAAAAAGACAATAACTCGGGATGATGCGCCGATAACTTGGACATTGACACGGGCGCGGCCAATCGTACGGGTGTAGTGGCGCGTTCACAAAAAAGGGATCAAACGCTCAGCCTATGTATTTCTCGTGTAAATAGATAATTTAGTGCAATTGGTTATTTACTTTAAACATAATGCATTGACGTGTTAGTGTAGAGGCACACAAAAAGAAATGGATATTGTAGTTCGCTACTTAAAAGTGTTACCTCATATGATTACATAGCCTCCATTTCATAAATTGCGTACCCGTTGAATTCATATATGAATATTACATATATTACTTCATAATAGAACCTTAAATCATCCAAGACTAATGATTTTGAATGCAAGAGTAACAATGGTGCATGTACATGATAGCTACATTGGTTGTTTGAAGAAACATCACTGTAACTTTGGCATGCACAACTGAAAAGGTTTATTTAAATAGAAAAAAGTGATATGTGAGTGTCCAATCTTTATAGAGTTGAATCGATATTGTACCTTTGGCCACGATACGAAGTAGATATTGATTGATGTTCAAGCGATGCACGTCCACGATCGCTAGATAGTGATACGTGAATGAATTGTGCAATCTCTCTCACACGCATACATATCTCATTTCCCTGTGGTCATCAGAATCACACACGCGCACTTCGTGTATTTCTCTCCCTCCGTCAAGGTTAGAATTCGTCTTTCTACCCAGTCCTACAAGTCTCTCACACAGAAACACACACGCTCTCTCTGTCGAACACGCCCACCCCTTTAATTCCGCCCACCCACAGCCACTAATGTCTCAAAGTATAATAATGTCTCTCACACATATGCCTAAGGTTAACTCGAGTTCCGGAACCATATGGATACATACAATGGGATTCCAACAGAGCACCTTTTGTTTTGAGATTTCGCTCTCTCTCTCTCTCCCACACATTGTTTCTCGCTTCATTTTTTCCGGCACTTGCATGCACACAATTTTGTTTATCTTCGTGATGCTTTAAGTATGCCTCGCACAAATGCTATCTACCTATCCCTTAATATAGCTAGATATGTGTCACACAAACTCCTTCTCCCTACTAGCAAGATGCCCATGCGTTGCACCGAACATCAAGATGCATTTGTATGAGTAGTTTATCTTGTGGGAGAAAAGGATGAACGAGGGAATGCCTTATTTGCAAATGCGGAGAGGGGTGTGGGTATCTTTTTGCAAAATTGCCACAGTTTCCTTCCTATCCGTCGGGTATAAATCGGATGGCCTATATTGTAGGATGGCAGGAACACCATCATCACCAACTCTGTTTTTTATAAGAGTAGGGATATGTAAGTGTCACTGCCCCCCCCCCCCCGACACACACACCCACACCCACACAACCACACACACACACACTTCCCAACACCGAAGGAGTAGGGTGACACCTCGATCTTGATACTAATCTATCGACTGGCTTCTCTCTCAAACACACACACACGCACACACACTACCCGACACCGAAGGAGTAGGGCGGCACCTCGATCTTGATAGTAATCTATCTACTCCTCTTTCAAACACACACATACAAAAACACTCGCTAGTTGTGCCTCTGTGCCTACCGTGCACACTCTCGATACATCTTTCTCTCCCTCCCCTCCCCCCACCACAACAACGACAGTAGAAGGGTGACAACTCAATCTGATCATAATCTGTCAATTGGTTTCTCTCTCGAACATTGTTTCTCTGTGCCTCGCTCAGTAGCCCCCTCGATATGTAGACTTCTCGCGCGCGCACAGCTATAGTGACGATGACGCTGAACCCAGTGTGCCTCGTTTTTATCGGCCTCATGTGATAGTTTTCACCCTGTTTTCTGTTAATTAACAAGGCAACCTTTTCTTTGTTACTACTAGTGAATCCGAAATCATTCGGGGCAAACATAAAATATATCACTTCAACCCAATTATCGCAGTAACTATTTTAAAAGAAACTAGCTAGATGCCAGTGCGTTGCACGGAACATCAAGATGCATTTGTATGAGTAGTTTATCTTGTGAGAGAAAAGGATGAACGAGGGAAGGCCGTATTTGCGAACGTGGAGAGGGGTGTGGGTATATTTTTGCAAAATTGCCATAGTTTTCTTCCTATTCGTTAGATATAAATCTGACGGCCTATATTGGAGGATGGCACGCACACCATCATCACCAACTCTGTTTTCTACTCCCTCTGTTCCTAAATATTTGTCTTTTTAGAGATTTCAACAAGTGACTACATATGGAGCAAAATAAGTGAATCTACACTCTAAAATATGTCTACATACACATCCGTATGTGGTAGTCCATTTGAAATCTGAAAATACAAATATTTAGGAACAGATGGAGTATAAGAGTAGACATGGAGATATATCAGCAGCATGGTCTACAACAAAAATGTGCTGGACTGGTTAGCGCCGGATGCTCGCAACGCGATGAAATGAGTTCGAATTGTGTCTTTAACTTTAGATTTTTATATTATATATTACCCCCTCCGTCCGGAAATACTTGTCATCAAAATGACTAAAAGGGAATGTATCTAGACATATTTTAGTTCTAGATCATCTCTTTTTATCCATTTTGATGACAAGTATTTTCGGACGGAGGGAGTACTTATTTAATATATACTTCTTTCGCTACTGTACTGACAGTGGAACCCACAGAGTACTTAGAATACAAGATTAAGGATGGACTTGTTTCTTTTTAACTTTCTGTATGAAGCTGTAGCCACCCTGCAAGTCACGTGTACATTGTACATGCAATTAACTTTTTATAGAGGGACAATCATACACGCAATTAACTCAAAAGGATTGGATGTCACTCTATTATTTCCAGCATAAGAGCATCTCCAACGGCAGCCGGCAAATTTCTTCCCGTTTCCTTCCGTGGAGGACGACATCAAACGCCAGCGGCATACATTTTCACAACTCTAACCAACCAGATGAAATTCGTGCAAACACAGACTGATTTCATATAAGCATGAAGGATTTCGTATAAAAAAGCCGGATCTTCATATAAACATGATGGATTTCATTACATTTACATGAACTAAGCGGTGCCAATCCGGCTATCTTGGTATAATTAATACTCCCTCCGTCCGGAAATACTTGTCCTAGAAATGGATGTATCTAGACTTATTTTAGTTATAGATACATACAATTTATCCATTCTTAGAACAAAAATTTCCCGCCAGCTGGAGAGGGAGTACATAATCTAAATGGCCGCCCGCGGATCCCTTTGTCTTCCTCATGTCCGGCAGACACTTTGCGGGGTCGACGAAGGTCCTCGAAAGAGACGAAGAAGCAAAGAAACCACCTGAATGCGCAGTCATCGCCTCAGCGGTGGCCTTCATGGGACCCAAGTGGCGGCGGCCTCCCGTGTTCTACTTCTCCTCGATGATGGCGGCGGACACGGAGAAGCTGGCCACCGACTCGTCACTGTCCACGCACCCGGCTTCTGTCTCTGCCTGCATGGCACTGCCGCAGGCACGGGAGGCGCGCCCACAGACACGGGAGGTGCGGTACGACGCGGCAGCGATGACGCCCGTACCGGTGTGCTCGTCGCCGTGCCGGCGTGGAGCAACTCGCCACTCCTCATCGAGCTTAACTGGAGCGGCGAGTTGCTGAACCACGCGCCTGCTTGGGGTGGCAACTGGCTCCATCGGGCCAAGCAAGGTTGGTGAAGCACCGAGCGGCCTCGCCCGTATCCGGAGGGCTCGGCGGGCCACCCAGCCAGGTAATATGCCGGAGAACGGCTCCTCGGAAGCCATCGGAAGAGTGGAGAAAATGGTGAAGGCGGAGATGGGGGAGCGGCGGAGGGGTGCGATTCTTGCCCGCTGTCTGTCTGGCCTCGTGTAAATAGAGGGCGGACGATAGGAGCTTGGCCGGCGTCTGGCCTCGTTTAAACTGAGGGCGGACGTGAGGAGCTCGACCGGTGTTGCGTTTAATTCTGGCCCGCTCATGAACGGACGTGTGGCCGGAGTAGGTTTCTCGGTTTGCATGCGGGTTTAACGGAGTGGTTTGATGGAGGCGAGGAGGCGTGTTCAGCCGGGCGTGCAGCGGGCGGCGCAGTACTATTCGATTTGACAGCGGGCGGCGCAGTTCCTGATACGGCTTTAATGCAGACGAGTGAGGGAGTAGCGGTTCTCGAAATGTTGAACGGCCAATGCATCCTCCTTCAATTAATGCATGAGGGAAGTAATGGGAGGAGGACCGGGAAAAGAGGCTGCACGATGTGAATGCAACGCAGTTTGCCCTCATATAAAGGCGCCCCTCCATTCCAATGCATCTCCACATCGTATGCACCTAAGCATTTGCCTAAGCACCTACACTAAGCGCAAAAGAGCTCACTCCAGACCCATGGCGGCGATGCGCGCGAGCGGCCAGCGGCTGTGCCAGATGGTCCACAACGTCGGCCTGCGGCATGGCGCCGAGGATCGTCTCCAGACGGTGTTGGAGACCGACTGGTGGATGGCCGCCGTCGACGCCAACTACCACTCTCAGTTGGACCAGATGATCGTTGCCACCACCAACAAGTTCACCTTCCTCAAGAAGCTCGTGGATGACATCGCCGTACTCCTCCAGCCCGCGCGCCCGGGCTCCTCATTGCCTGGCACTCTAATTGGCCTCCATGGCCGGAACCTCTTTCAAGCACTGGTGGCTCTGCGACTGCCCGCCGACGCCACGAAAATGTCCACCTGGAGGTCGCGCTCGCCGCGAGGCGCCTCGCCCTGCAAGAATTTGTCGACCTACACATCCACGTGTACGAGCAAATCGTGTACATAGGTATCTACAAGGCCAGTGAGGACGCTACGACATTGGCCTTCCTCAACCGGCTGGAAGCCTTGGATGCCTTTGCTGAGAAGCACCTCGACCTCGCCACAAAAGCCGCCGCTCCTTAGCCACCGGTCGGTGGCCCGGCGCACTAAGTTGAGGAGGAGGAGGTCGTAAGTTGATGGATGCATCTTTCTTCTTGTCTTCTGTAACCACCACTGCGATCGCATCATCATCGTGGCCTTAATTCTTATTGTGGTGTTGCATTCTCGTTCCAGTCAATACCGACATCTGCGATCCCTTTGCTTAATTATGTGCATCACTGTAACTAGTACTCCATCCGTCAATTTATAAGTTGTGCTTACCTTTTCCATCAACTTCGTGCAACGTGCGGGCATCTTGCTAGAAACACTAGAACATGTCGGACCGCGTGTGACCAAACCGACGATGCACCAACCTAGCTACTACGTACCCTGCTTATCTGGCGGAAATAGCCCCGCCCTAGCGTTTCCAATCGTTATTTCTATCTATCGATCATGCCAAGGAGCAGAACCAAAATGTTACAATTTATACATGTTTCTCTACTCCTAATCCTATAAAAGACTAAGTTGGTGATGGTGGTGTGTCTGCCATCCGTCGTTTCTGACCATTAGATCTGCATCTAACGGCTGTGAGGTAAGTTGTGGCATTTTTGCAACAATAGCCCACTTCTCTGCTCCAATTTGCAAAAAACCCCTTATTAACTTGAAAGCAACACACGGGCACATTGCTAGTAAAAGGAAAAGGCCTGCCGCGTTCGTGTCGCACTCCCCCCCCCACACGCCCGGGAATCGGGAGTACTCCACGGCCCGTCCGACACGACACATAGCTTAGGGAAGGCGTGTTGCCTAGCATTTTCACTTTCATGTGGGACCGCCGTTGAGCAAATCGACTATTGGCAAAATGCACCCCGCCCGCCGCCGGGTTGGAAAACAGAAACGAGGGAAGATCTAGCTGTAGCACGGAAGCCAAGAAATTTGGTGTCAGATGGGGCTCGTTGATAGAGTAGGAGCATTCCGTACTACTCTGCTCTTACTAGTACCAAGTTTGTACTATACAACTAGTACTACCACTATACAACTAGTAGGTACGTGCACGACACAACATCGTAGGAACAAAAAACGGGAAGATCTTGTTTTGGGTGATTTATCTTTTTTTTGTCAACGTAGTATGAATAATATGATGTGGGGGGCACCCATGAAGCTTATGTGGCTTGGTTGCATGGCTACGAAAGGTTAGAGAAAAATAAATAGATAATGTGTTTAGAGTGCACTCCACTAAACAGATATACTTTGGATCCATTGCAACAGGCCGGCACATCTATATCTATACCCCCTATATAGTGTGTGAATAACTTTGAAAGTTGGTCGTTGGATGAAGCCAATCCGACGGTACAAACATGGCAAATCCGAGCACTACTGGCCGTTGGATATCATCTACATTCCACCAGATTCTGCCACATGTAGAATCTAGAAGACTCCATGGTTGAACTTCATTCATGACTAACTTTGCCACAACTAAGCTTAGGCAAAGTGTGTCTGAAACAAAAAATGTGGCTAACAAAATGGCCACCACAAGTGTGGCAAGATTTGGCAAGAAGTTGAGTCTATGACATGTGGACCATGTAGCTAGAAAAGTGTGGCAAGCCACAAGTGTAGCAATGAACCAAACACATGCCTGGTGTGTTTGGTAGGGTGTATGAAGGGTGCATGATCCCAAGAGTTCCCTTCTCGACCCATTTTTGGGTGTTTGGTAGAGTGTATGGAGGGTGCATGAGTCCACACTAGATTAGCACAAATACACTAGAAGCATGCATGAAGAGAGCATACATGAAGAGGGGTGTTGAGTTGAGCATGCATGAAGAGGGAACAACTATGCTGAGACGAGAACGCAACCAAACACACTGGTGGCATGCCTAAGCTTAGGCGTGGCAACCTTAGGCTGCAAACCAAACCATAACTTTGAAAGTTGGTCGTTGGATGAAGCCAATCCGACGGTACAAAGATGGCAAATCCGAGCACTACTGGCCGTTGGATATCATCTACATTCCACCAGATTCTGCCACATGTAGAATCTAGAAGACTCCATGGTTGAACTTCATTCATGACTAACTTTGCCACAACTAAGCTTAGGCAAAGTGTGTCTGCCACAAAAAATGTGGCTAACAAAATGGCCACCACAAGTGTGGCAAGATTTGGCAAGAAGTTGAGTCTATGACATGTGGACCATGTAGCTAGAAAAGTGTGGCAAGCCACAAGTGTAGCAATGAACCAAACACATGCCGGCACGCCTAAGCTTAGGCGTGGCAACCTTAGGCTACAAACCAAACCATAACTTTGAAAGTTGGTCGTTGGATGAAGCCAATCCGACGGTACAAAGATGGCAAATCCGAGCACTACTGGCCGTTGGATATCACTGACATTCCACCAGATTTTGCCACATGTAGAATCTAGAAGACTCCACATGTAGAAGCATAATGCACAAACCACCAGAATCTCATGCGTGCAATGCACGTGTACCTTACTAGTAGTTGGTAGTAGTAAGAAACAAATTCCAGGTTTGGCACGAGCTCGTACTGCGGGAGCACCACAAGGCCTGCCGCAGGAGTTACATTTCCCTCTCGGGGCCCACGGGACCGAACTTCAGTGGCTTAGTGCCCGGCCTATGAGTCAATGACATGCGGACCTTAAATGCGGCTGGCCCACATGTCATTCTCATGGTGGTGGTGTGGTTCGCGACTCACTCGTTCGAGATGAACCGGCCGGTGGTGGCGTGGCCGTGGCGAGGGTGCCACAGCTGGGCGTTGGGGCGTTACGAGGCGTAGATGGCCACACCGGCGGGTACTACCTGTAGTACAGAAGTACTCCAGTTGAGGATTGATGCCCGGGACGAAATGTGTCACAGCCGCTGGATGAAAATTCGATGGTGCGGGACGTGTGGTGTCATGGGTTCGTGCGGCGTCGTGGGAATCGCATGTGGCTGTGGTAGAAACTTGATGCTCGCCGCATTTAAGGTGGCCCACATGTCATGCACACAAAGGCAGAGGGGCGGTGCGGCCGAGAGGGGTGAGGCGCACGTCGGGGGACGTGGTGCCGTGGGTTGGAGCGACGTCGTGGGAATCGCGAGTGGCAGTGGATGAAACGTGATGGTCGCCGTAGTTGAACTTCCATGGACAAGCTGTCATGTCTACGGACACATGCATTGCATACCGATCACTAGAAGGAGTAGTAGAGAAAGCTAGGCGGATAAATAGTTCCTTATAGTCAAGCGGACCCACGCTACTACTTGTTCCAAAGACATGCACACCATCGAAATAGTCCATCTATATCAATATACATAGAGAGGGAATAATTTTTTACAAGAGAGGAAATAGTTCATCCATCCATAATGCGCTGCTGCTGGTGCAGCATCTTCTTCTTCTTCTTCTTCTTCTTCTTCTTCTTCTTCTTGTTCTCATTTTCTGTGGGAGACGGCTTCGCAACAAGCTCTCTGGACCTTGCAGCTATCTCAAAACTCACACGGGCATCGAGGGCAGCATATTTTATCCGCTCGTACGTCAAGGGATAATTCTGCCATCAGACGACCTTAATGCCAGCGTCTCGTCACCCTTCTGAAGATTTGTTCCTAGCACAAAATTTGCTACGCCGAATAGGGATGGTGTCGGTTTATCACAATCTTCTACAGGAATTTTTATTCTGGTTTGTAGGTCAGCGATGCTTTTCAAATCAAGGTTGTACGGCTCCAACTTCTGTTTGTCCCCTGCGATGGCTGCCCCATAGAAGTATATATCCTCCCGAGACAAGAAATCGTGAAGCTCACCTGGTATGGAGGGCGCGTGTATGATGTGGTACACCAAAACATCATCTTCGAGGCACAACTAAAGGACAGCGGCGCGTTGGATCTTCCCAGTGGCACGCTCCGTGTACTCTGCGTCGAGACCAATGACATTCATCTCCACCTTTTGGAGGGAGTTGGATACATTGTTGATCCACTTCCGAACAACCCTTGGGTGGTCGGTGACTGTGGCAACTATGCTCAACGAGCCTTTGACGAGGACATGTTGGACGCTAAAAACCTGCATCTCGATCTCTTTCGCCATTTGGAACCGTTGGACCGGAGGGCTATGGTTTGGAGAATTAGGATTAGATGGCTAATCTAACTGAAGAAGATGATTATTTATAGGGGCTTCAGAATTACTCCAGGAGGATGTGAAGAGGTTAAAACAATGTGAAGGCAGTGTGGTTTGGATGCAAATGAAGATCAAGGAGTAGTGAAAAAGCCGAGGAAAATCGGTTCTCGATGGAGAAGTAAACGGGAGAAGTTATGCGCATGCATGAGGAGAGGTGCGGTGGTTTGACTGCTGCATGCAATGGATTAGACGGGCTCTTCGGTTGCCTTTTCTCTCTCCCACACGCACAGAGTGACCCACTTGCATGCTGCAGTTTATTGGCTGGAGTCGGGCTGCAGCTGCTCATGCGTACGCTAATTAATGCTGTGAATGCGGGGCATGGAGGGAAATGGGCACATGCAAAAGGGTATATACACAGACTAATTAGAGAAATACTGAAAAAAGTTATGCGCAGACAAAAGAGGACCGGAGGGAGTACTACTCATGTTCCTACTACGGTTAAGGAATATGCGGTTATCCTCAAAAAAGAAAAGTCCTTCTTCGCGCTTCCGCATGCACGAGAATTTGGTTCTGCTCGCAATATGGATGATAGCTGGAGGATGAAGTGAACCCAGAGGCATGCTAGCATGGGAGTGTACTCATGTTCCTACTACTCCTACTAGTAGTAGTAGTACAACTATAGTACACTTTATGGTCAAAATACTATTATTCATCCGGTCCTCACAGTGAAGTGACAAGACCCTGCGCCCGAGGTGACACCAGTCCAGGCGGCGTGTCCGGGTTACCAAAGTCAGCCTCACCTTGTGCACTGTGCAGTCACTGTCACCATCGCTGTATAGCATGCCTCGCCTCGTCTCCCTCTCCCCTAGCACCACTCCATCTCCATCTCCGTCTCGCCGGAGATCCTGAGGTCACTCTTCATCATCTCACTGTGCCCCCGCGTACGCTCGCCTCGCTCGCCTCCCCCAGTACCACTATTCCCTCGCTAGCCGCTCCAGCACCGACAACCTTCTCCCTCGTAAATCAAGCCCCCCAAAACCCCACCTTCCAAACTGCACCATGGCCGAACGCGAACCGCGCAGGATCCATATGAGCCGCGATTGGAGCTATCTCCCCAGTGACGTCCTCGACCTCTGTTGTTCGTGTATGGATATGTTGAGCGCCCTGCGGCTGGCTGCATGCTCGAGGGGCATGCACACGACCATCGTTGAAGCGAGGCCTAAGCTTTTCAAGACACCCTGCTTGCTGCTATCTGGTCTTGCGAGATTGGCTCACCATGATACGGAGGCGTACATGATGCCCCTCGACTTCAATCCGATCTCCATTAGCCGAAACTTCTTTGCAGGTATGTAGTGGGTCGCCGTACATCATTTCCCTCGACTTCGATCCGATCACCATCGCCCGAAACTTCTTGGCAGGTATGTACTGGGTCGGCATGAACTCCCACTGGATGGCTGCCGTCAGAGAAGACGATAAAAAGTTAGTGCTCGTGAACTTCCAGACCTCCCATGAGATTATCCTTCCTCCGTTGGATTATATAGAGTATTACCATCGCGGTCCTAGTCATCTAGATTACCACGTCAGTTGGACGGACCTTGTTTTGCAAAAGATTGTAATCTGCCAAGTGCCCACACGACATGCGGATTACACAGACTTCAAGCTAACTGCCTTGTTCGACAAGGGACTTGCCTATCTTTACGCCAGTGCCTTCTTTAGATGGAGACAACTCAGCTCGCAGTGGATCGTCGTCAAAGCTGATACACACTTCTGTGATGCTATTGAACACAATGGCATCATCTACGCAATTGACAAAGCAGATGGCACCACGTATTGCTGGGACGAAGCGTGTAAGTTGTTTCCGTCTCATGTTAATGATGACGCCATGACACTGTTTGAACTTTTTGTGACGATTGGCATATCCCCGTTTGAGCAGAATTTGAGTAGAACTATGGCAATGTATTAGAGACGCCGTAAATCAGCTATATTTGGAATGAGTTAATTCATGCGATTGTGATCATGTCATTACAACCAATTTGTACTCCTGAATAATCAAACGGTTAGGAATATATGGATATTCTCCTTATTTTACAGTAATCTATATACTACTATTAAATATGAGTGTGTATCAATGGCCATGTTAGTTTCCTCATTTTCATGATGTAGAAACATGCACCACAGTATTGGTTTCATCTAACCATACATTAGGGAAGTAAATGTGCATATGGAGAACTCTATATTTGGAAGTAGTGAAATCCTGTAATGCTTACCATGTGTACATACCTATATTTGCCCTTCGGCAATCAATGGCTAGAATAATATCCTCACAAAAAATTTGCCCACAGAACACGAGTATATAACAATGCATGGTCTGTTAGTTACCTTGAAGAATTTGTTTGTGAGGATAGAACATGATTCCATAACATGCATGACATGGTAGTTTCCTGTGAAGAATCGATTGCGAGATAACATGAGTATAACCATGCATGGCACTTCTATATTTTCGAACCCAGTATACATTTCCCTGTATTTTCCTCCCAGTTCCAACAGGGACATATCAATGCCGTTTCTTGCATTATCCTACTCATACTCTGAACAATGCTGATCTTACATAACAATGCCTGTCCTTTTTGATATGATGTAGTGTCCCTACAGTTACTGCCCTTTGTAATCACACCACCTTTGCCAAAAACAGGGAAGCACAACTGGTTCCTCGCTCGATCAGACGACAACAAAAGACTGATGATTATTCGGACACATGAGCCAGAAAAGTTATATTACAAAAACCCCACTGTATACAAGCACCGTGAAATGCGTGAGTATCCGGACAGTGGCTGTTACGTCTATGAGCAGGATACCAGCTTGTTGGGGCCTTCAGGATTTTTTAGTTGGAGGCGGGTAAAGAGCCTTGGTTCACACTCTCTGTTTCTCAGACTCAATTATCCGATTAACCAGGAGATCACCGTTGGCAAGGACCTTGATGGTAGAGAGGCTCTGTTTGTTCTGCGATGGCACGCTGGTGAGCTTTGATCGATGGCACCCAGGATGGGGCTCGGTGCCCTCTAAGCTTGAGTTCTTAACAAAGCTTACCTTCCATGACATGCCTCGACGTGCTTGGAACAGTGAGTCCATGAATGAGCTTATCAACGACCTTGGAGGTGAGCTCATAAGTATGTTTGTTCCTCCAGACAGCTGGGCTCTGACGATTATGGCATGGATGAAGAAGCTGTCCACCATACCAAAGGTGATTGGTGTTGAGATACCGGTGCAGGAACTGGGGTTGTACTATTCGTCGCCACCAAGGCCGCCACAGACCACGTTAGGGATGTACCTGTATCGAGTGTTCGTGCATGTCGAAGAAGTGGTCAATCCATCAATCGAAGTCCTGCCGCCGCCGCTGGTGCCAGGGTCCGTCGACGACGTCCATTACAGGAGTCAACGTCAGACTTTTCCCGTGTTGCTCGGAACGATGGATGGCACAGGGCCTACTCCATCACGCGGCAGAGGCCACTGCTTCTTTGGGAGAAGAGGCAGGGCTGGCTGCCTGGATGTGCTCTAATTTGAGGTAACAACTGAATCTTGTCAGATACTAGTTAAATCCAAGCTATGGGTGTGAAGCACTGATGTGCCAGTACATTTGATTGTGACCTATTCTAATTTTGTACCTGAACTTTTTTTAGGAAGGGCTGTACGTCAACTTAATTGTGTTGTCTGTCTGTTTTCTTTGCACAACATTCAAGATATTTCCCTGTCATTGATAAAGAAGATGAACCGTTATGTACGAGTTCGTTGGTTTCAACATAGCGCTACCCGTAGCGATCCACTGCTTCCATCCTGATTGTGCCGCCTCCGTGAAATTTTTGTATGCAAATTAAGTGTGCTATGATGTTCTATATGATTGTGTCAACTATATAAGTTTTTAGTGAGCATCAGCAATGCATATGGCTGAAAGATGTATTTACGAGCATCGACTGATGGGTCTCTCTCTCTCTCTCTCACACACACACACACGCACAAGTGGGACCCGTTGAATTATTTCTTTGCTCGTGACAGCTTTTAATTAGGTTCCACTGTAATCTAACTTTTTTCTTAAGTTATTAGTTGAGCTCAGTGACTTCAAAAAGTTGTACAGAAGCCTTGTTTGGGACTTTCCGGCATCGCTGAATGTGAGCTGAGTAGCCATGTTAGGTTGTACTGTACTACACATGCCTTTTTTTTCAACATCAGCAATGCAACTTGGCCACAGTTGTACACAATATCCGGGTCAACTTGTTATTGTCCGCCCCGCTGGGCTACAAACTTTCCTAGGTATGCATTAGGCTTAACAAGAAAATGGACTTTAAGAAATAATAAATGGATGTAATTATAATAACTGGGCAGTAACTATAAAAAATGCACCAAACGCGTAATTAGTTTAAAAATATATTATTTTCGGAATTTGAAATTTTTAATTTCATTACTTGTTGCGCGCGCAATATTTCGTTGGATTTTAACGTAATACAACTTTATTTTGAAATTATATTTAATCTGACTAGAAATTTCGGATAAAAATATTTCGGATCCCATAAAAATGTGGGATTTTTTTTGAATTCTGTTTTGAGCGGTTGGTTGAAATTATTAATCATTGTCCTAGCTAGAAAATGGGTTGTACTTTTAACAAACTGTAACTGGGCTGTAGTAAATTCCATTAGAATTAAAAAATAGGCTGTACATTCTTACAAATCGCAAATGGGCTATATGTTCTCTGCCACACACTTGTGGGCCTTCTAAGTTGACGCGTCCCCTAAAAAAAACTAAGTTGACGCGTATGCAAGGCTTTGTCAACAACACACGGTTCTGGCAGCTGTGGCCGTTGGATGTCCATCCAACGGATGTCGTGCTTCTTCTTCAATCTCAGATATTCTTGCTTCAGCCGCCCAAAAAATGATTCCTCCCCCTGACATCTGGGGCGCACCGTTTCGGAGGCTGACCTGTGGGCCTACTAAGTTGACGCGTACCAAGGGCTTTGTCAACTTAGTCAATATAAATGATTCTAGCTGCAGTGACCGTACGATGTCCATCCAACGGCCGCAGTGCTTCTTCAACCTCTGTTCTTCTTGCTCCAGCCGCCCAAAGCAGCGCCGGTCGTGCCGCGTGCTCCTGCCTCCCGTGGCCGGCTGTAATGCTGCGGAGGCCTCACCGCCCCCTACTACTCCCACCGCTGGCCAGGCCATCCCTCTACTCACCCACACCCCCTGTTATTCCGCGGCGACGGCAGCCTCACACCACAGCCGAACCAGTGAACCCTTGTACTCCTCTCCGCACGGGCTTCCACTGCCGCGTCTTCCCCGGCTCTGCGTCGTCCCCTTCCTAGGCCTCGCCGTCGTCCACCGCCCTGGTGCTCTCGGCGCGGCGTGGTCAACGTGGTCAAGGAACGGCTTCCATCGGACGTGGACTGTACGTGGAGAGGCTGACAGCTGGGTCCATGACGGCAGCAAGGAAGTGCCTCCTTATTACGCGGAAAATAATGATTCCTCCAGCTGACAGCAGGGACCCACCAGACGGGCCACCGTATTTCGCGAAAAAATGTTTCCCCCCTGACTGCTGGGACCCACCGGACAGGCCACCGTATTGCGCAAAAAAACGTTCCCCCCGCTGTCAGCTCGGACCCACCGGAAGTGCCTCCTTATTACGCACAAAAAAAATGAATACTCCCCCTGCTGGTTGGGGGTGGGAGGCTGACTTGTGGGCCTACTAAGTTGACGGGGACGGAGTGCTTTGTCAACTTAGTCAATATGAACGATTCTAGCTCCAGTGATCGTACGATGTCCATCCAACGGCCGTAGTGCTTCTTCAACCTCTAGTCTTGTTGCTCCAGCCGCCCAAAGCAGCGCCGGTCGTGCCGCATGCTCCTGCCTCCCGTGGCCGGCTGTGCTACTGCGGAGGACTCACCGCCCCTACTATTCCCATCGCTGGCCAGGCCCTACGGCGACGGCAGCCTCACACCGCAGCCGAACCAGTGAACCCTCGTACTCCTCTCCGCGCGTGCTTCCACTGCCGCGTCTTCCCCGGCTCCGCGTCGTCCCCTTCCTAGGCCTCGCCGTCGTCCACCGCCCTGGTGCTCTCGGCGCGGCGTGGTCAACGTGGTCAAGGAACGACTTCCATCGGAAGAGTACTGTACGTGGAGAGGCTGACAGCTGGGTCCACGGCCGCAGCAAGGAAGTGCCTCCTTATTACGCGCAAAATAATTATTCCTCCACCTGACAGCGGGGACCCACCGGACGGGCCACCGTATTTCGTGAAAAAAATGTTTCCCCCTGACTGCTGGGACCCACCAGCTACATCTTCACACGCAAGGAAGTGTGTCCGGGCAAAAAAACGATTCACCCCCCTGACTGTTGGGACCCACCAGCTACATCTTCGCAGGCAAGGAAGTGCCTGACAGTCGGGACCCACCTGGTCGAAGCGTACGTAGCATTGTCATTCTGGTCACGAACGTGTACGTACATACTGGTCGATGTAGAGGCGCGCACGTGTCATAGTAGAGGCGTGCATGTAGCATGTACACATACGTACAGCGGCCAGGGTGCAAGAAAGTAAATACGGCCACGTACGTACATATGGGCGGGGTCTCGAACGCCTACTCGCGTGTATGTACGGCCAGGGCTCGTGTACATGGCTGGGTCGGAACGGAGAAACATCATCGTCGTCGTGTTCATGGGGAGCCAACCGGCTGGGTCGGAACGGAATGCGTCGTCGTGTTCATCGGGAGGGCTTGGACGGAACAGCCGGTGGAAACGAGGCCTGTCGTACCGCAGAACGGAGGAAACGGCCTTGTGTTCGACCGGCCACGTTCGAAACGGGATCCTGTTCATCGGGAGGGGTCTGGCGTACCGCAAAACAGAGGAAACGGACCTCCTACGGTCGAAACGGGGGTCCTGTTTATCGGGAGGGGTGTGGCGTACTGCAAAACGGAGGAAACGGACTTGTGTTGGAGCACTACGGTCGAAACGGGGGTCCTGTTCATCGGGAGGGGTGTGGCGTACCGCAAAACGGGACTCTACGGGACACTGTTCATCTCCACCGTCGACCCCTCCAGCCTCCATGGGCTACTGTTCATCCACCGTCGACCTCCTCCAGCCTCCACCTGCGACTGTTCATCCACGGGCTCCTGTTCATCCAGTCTCCACCGCGCGCTACTCCACCGGCTACTATTCAACCAGCCCTCTCCACGGGCTCCTGTTCAACCACCCCTCCACGGGCTACTGTTCATCCAGCCCTCCACCGTCTACTATTCATCCTGCCCTCCACGGGGTGGTCCTGTTCATCCTGGCCTCCACGGGGTCCTGTTCATCCAGCCCCAATCGGCTCGATTGATCGGGGTACTGTTCATCCAGAGGCAACGCCACGGGGTCCTGTTCATCCACCCCCACCGGGAACTGTTCATCCAACCCCCCCGCAACGCTCACTGTTCATCCAGAGGCAGCATCAATCGGCTTCAGTTAGTAGCAGTAGCGAAGGAATCGCTCGATTGGGTTCAGTTAACAGCCATCGATCGATCGCTCGGGTTCAGTAATGCGTAGCCTGCAGTGCAATCGCTCGGGTTCAGTTAGAACCCAACGCCTCGCACACACGCGCGTACGTACGAGAGAAACGCGCATCGCTCGGCCACGACCACCCATCGTAACCGGGGACTCCCCGATATTTTCCGCGCTCTCGCTTCTACCACGGTTTTCTCCCTCATGGACGACCCAAAGAATGTCATGCAGCCGCGTCTCCGGCCCACCCAGGATGAAAAGCCCATTTTCTGTCATGATTTTTTGTCATAGAAGTAGGACCCCACCACATCTATGATGATACCGGGTTTTGTCACAATTGTCGTCATAGAAGTGTCATAAGTATGACAGAAAAAAATTTCGTTCGGCCCAAAATGTCACGGATGTGTCTTTGTTTGTAGTGCATGGGATCATGCGTTATGGAATGAGTAAATAGAGTTGCCGGTAACGAGATTGAACAAGGTATAGGAATACCGATGATCGAATCTCGGGCAAGTAACATACCGATGGACAAAGGGAATTGTATACGGGATTGATTGAATCCCCGACATCATGGTTCATCCGATGAGATCATCGTGGAACATGTGGGAGCCAATATGGATATCTAGATCCCGCTATTGGTTATTGGCCGGAGAGGTGTCTCGGTCATGTCTGCATGGTTCCTGAACCCGTAGGGTCTACACACTTAAGGTTCGGTGACACTAGAGTTGTAATGGGAATAGTATGTGGTTACCGAAGGTTGTTCGGAGTCCCGGATGAGATCCCGGACATGACGAGGAACTCCAGAATGGTCCGGAGGTGAAGATCGATATATTGGACGAAGGGTATTGGAGTCCGAAATTGTTCTGGGAGTATCGGGTGACGACCAGCATGACCGAAAGGAGTTTCGGAGGCCCCGACAAGCGTTGGGGGGCCTTATGGGCCAAGGGGAGGGGGCACACCAGCCACTAAGGGGCTGTGCGCCCCTCCCACCCTATCTCACGTAACCTAGAGAGGTGGGGGCGCCTCCCCTAGGGCCGCCCCTCCTGGCTTGGGGGGCAAGTTTCCTAGGGTGGGGGCGCCCAAACCCATCTAGGGTTTCCCCTGTGGCCGCCGCCCCTCCCCTAGGGAAACCCTAGGGAGCCTCCTCCCCCCTCCCCCCTATATATAGTGAGGGAGAGAGAGGTCAGCCGCACCCCTTCCCCTGGCGCAGCCGCTCCCTCCTCCAACACCTCCTCCTCCTCCTCCATAGTGCTTGGCGAAGCCCTGCCGGAGAACCACGAGCTCCACCGCCACCACGCCGTCATGCTGTCGGAGTTCTCCCTCAACTTATTCACTCCCCTTGCTGGATCAAGAAGGAGGAGACGTCCCCGGGCTGTACGTGTGTTGAACGCGGAGGCACCATCGGTTCGGCGCTTGGATCGGATCTTCCGCGATTTGAATCGCCGCGAGTACGACTCCATCAACCGCGTTCTTGTAATGCTTCCGCTTAGCGATCTTCAAGGGTATGAAGACGCACTCCCTCTCTCTCGTTGCTAGCATCTCCTAGATTGATCTTGGTGACACGCATGAATTTTTTTGAGTTATTACTACGATCCCCAACAGGTGGCCCACTTGTCATTGTCAGTAACTAAACTATTCTAGTTTATTAGATAAATTAGCTCTAGGGACTCCACATGTCATAGGGGGTTAGTTAGTCTTATTAGTGCTAAACTAATTGGTCGGCCCCATGTGTAGTGCCACAAGCCGTTCTCACGGCCGTGCACACACACACATAGGGCACATGTGGCCATGGCTAGCAATGGCGCGTACGAGGGCGACCAGGAGCAGCGCGGCTGCGGGTACGCATGCAAGTAGGCGCGCGCGTGTGTATGAGCAGCTGCGCGCTGATGACCCACAAGTATATGGGATCAATTGTAGCTCTTTTTGATAAGTAAGAGTGTCGAACCCAATGAGGAGCAGAAGGAAATGACAAGTGGTTTTCAGCAAGGTAATGTCTGCAAGTGCTGAAATTGTAAGTAACAGAGTAGTTTGATAGCAAGATAATTTGTTACGAGCTAGTAATGATGGTAGTAACAAAAGTGCAGCAAGGTAGCCCAATCCTTTTGAGGCAAAGGACAGGCCAACACGGTCTCTTATAATAAGCAAAGCATTCTTGAGGGTACACGGGAATTTCATCTAGTCACTTTCATCATGTTGATTCGATTCATGTTCGCTACTTTGATAATTTGATATGTGGGTGGATCGGTGCTTAGGTGCTGTTCTTACTTGAAAAAACCTCCTACTTATGATTAACCCCCTTGCAAGCATCCGCAACTATGAGAAAAGTATTAAGAATAAATTCTAACCATAGCATTAAACTTTTGGATCCAATCGGTCCCTTACGAAATAGCGCATAAACTAGGGTTTAAGATTCTGTCACTCTCGCAACCCATCATCTAATAACTACTCCACAATGCCTTTACTTAGGCTCAGATATGGTGAAATGTCATGTAGTCGATGTTCACATGACACCATTAAGGGAATCACAACATACATACTATCAAAATATCGAACACATATCAAGTTCACATGATTACTTGCAACATGATTTCTCCCGTGACCTCAAGAACTAAAGTAACTACTCACAAATGATAATCATGCTCAAGATCAAAGGGATATTAAATAGCATATTGGATCTGAACATATAATCTTCCACCAAATAAACCATATAGTAATCAACTACAAGATGTAATCAACACTACTAGTCACCCACAAGCACCAATCTATAGCTCCGATACAAAGATTGAACACAAGAGATGAACTAGGGTTTGAGATGAGATGGTGTTGTTGAAGATGTTGATGGAGATTTCCCTCCCCAAGATGGTAGAGTTGTTGGTGATGATGATGACGATGATTTCCCCCTCCGGGAGGGAAGTTCCCCCGGCGAAATCACTCCACCGGAGGGCAAAAGTGCTCCTGCCCAAGTTTTGCCTCGAGACGGCGGCGCTCCGTCCCGAAAGTCCTCTCCTTATTTTTTCTAGGTCAAAATGACTTATATACAAAAAGATGGGCACCGGAGGTGGGCCAAGGGGAGCACAACCCACCAGGGCGCGCCTGTGTCCCTAGCGCGCCCAGGTGGGTTGTGCCCACCTAGTGGGCCCCTCTGGTACTTATTGGCTCCAATATTCCTCATATATTCCATAAAAAATCTCTATAAAGTTTCAGCTTGTTTGGAGTTGTGCAGAATAGGTAGCCTGACGTAGCTTTTCCAGGTCCAGATTTCCAGCTGCCGGAATTCTCCTTCTTTGTGTGTACCTGGCATATTATGAGAGAAAAGGCATTAGAATTACTCCAAAAAGCATTATTATGCATAAAACATCATAAATAACAGTAGGAAAACATGATGCTAAATGGACGTATCAACTCCCCCAAGCTTAGACCTCGCTTGTCCTCAAGCGAAAGCCGAAATCGAAAAACATGTCCACATGCTTAGAGAGAGAGGTGTCGATAAAAACAAAATATAGACATGGAAGCATCATGTAGATTATTATAACAACAACAAATTTAAACATAAGACTTTTATCATAGACTTATCATGAATAAGTAACAATTCATCACACTATCGAAGTATAAAGCATAAACTCTATTAGAAACCAATAAACTATGTTCTCAGTCAACTTTGCAGCTACAATTCATCATCTTTTCAGGAAGGGTCACGTATCGGGGCCTTTAGGCAAGTCCACATACTCAACCATCATATAGTCTTCTATGATTGCTAACACTCACTACTACAGGATGCTGCTAACGCGACACTACGATCAGAGACCCTTCGACGAAACTGTGTGCGATGCAATAATCGCAAACGGTGGTGTAAAAAACCCGTCAAAAAAGGTGCAAAACGTTTGTGATGGAGGATGCATCAAACACGGTTCAGATTTTAGTTGCGTGTGCGATGCAGGGCACACAGTTCAGTTTAATTAACTATTTGTGATGAGGAGGAACAAAAGAAATAGGCGGCCAGATGGAGGTGTGTGCGATATACAGCATATGGTTCACTCGGATGAACTATTTGTGATTAGGCAACACAGAAGAAACGGTCAGCCAGATCAAGGTGTGTGCGATATACGACATGCGGTTCACTCGGATGAACTGTTTGTGTTGAGATAAGAGAACAGAAATGGTTCAATATAACAAGATGTGTGTGATACGCGGCAAACAGGTCTGTAATCAGAAATGTGTGCGAAGACCGATAATAACACAGACGGTTGCTGCTAATAAGACGTGTGTGTTGTGCGATGGGATTGTATACAGAACAACAAGATACACACACACACACACACACTTATAAGGACATGGTTGCATAACCAAATTAAACATCCACTTACATAGGTGGCTACCACAACCATGGCATTTGCACACACCAAAGTAAACTATTACATGCATAATTACATAGGTGGCTACTACACACATGACATTTCCACACACCAATAAAGTATACTATATATTACATGCATGATTAACTAGCATA
Organism: Aegilops tauschii subsp. strangulata; assembly: GCF_002575655.3. Classification (NCBI taxonomy): domain Eukaryota; kingdom Viridiplantae; phylum Streptophyta; class Magnoliopsida; order Poales; family Poaceae; genus Aegilops; species Aegilops tauschii. The sequence goes on along the minus strand of NC_053035.3, from coordinate 100,020,660 downwards.
AATGATCATCTGATCATCATCTACTTCTTGTGACGCTTGCTCTACTTGTGGCTCGATCTGGGCTCGTCGATTTGGGTAACGAGGCACTTCCTCATGTCAAAGATCCACCTGTGCATCTCGTAGCATGTGTACATGCTCTTGGCCGCGAACCTGAGGCGAGGTTCATCCAGTTGCCGCATCCAGGTCCTGTGCCAGGATACGGGACTTGTTCTCTAGGCATCCCGCTTCATCTTTTCGTAGTAGGGGTTGATGATGGCCGAGGCGAGTTCGACCAGGGAGTCCTTCTTCGTGCTGCCCCAGACCCTGTAGTGGTCACGGATTTCGACAAGGTTCTTGCAGGCCAAGCCCGTAACACTGAGCGCTTTTACATCGTCGGTGGTTTCCACCGTGGCGAACTTGTAGTCGGTGCTGTTGACAAACCTATTGAAACGGTCGCAAGGCTATGTGGCCATGCAGTAGTGGTAGATGAGGACATGACGGCAACCTTCTGATCTATGCCGGGACGACCGGCGGTGTACTGGAAGTCGATGCCGACCACCTTGTACTTGTCTCGAGCAAGCAACTGCTCAACGTTGTTGATGTAGTTGTCCACCACGGCCAGGTCGATGGTGCACACCACCGAGAGATCCGTCTCCTTCGCGTGGGTCTCCACTCTATGCTCGCCAAACTCCATTGGAGCGCCACTAGACATCCCCTCTCTATGTGTCGTCGTGGGTGCTTGTTGTGTTGTGGGGCGTGATCGAAAGGTTGAAGAGACTAAGGTTATAATGGCCGCGGGGATTAAAGGGGAAGCCGGACGACCAGGAATATCGGTAGGCCCTGATGGCAGTTCTAATTTGCAGCACGTAACTCCATCGTGCGGCACGTAACTGCATCGTGTGGCAACGCGCGCGGCGCAACCGCATGCATATGGGCCCCCTGATGTGATCGTGCGCACGCCCAACCGCTGGCAGAGCGCGTGTGGAGGGGCACGAGCAGAGCGCTCCGCGGTCGCCTCAAGGGCGAGCAACCATATATATATATATATATGCATATAGCAGTTGAACACACAAGGAAAAGCTGTCGACAAGCCGAGTGCGCGATGGACGCGAGCAGAGCGCACCGCGGCGCCTAACGGCGAGCACAGCGCGCTGCGGCGCCTAACGGCGAGCAGAGCTTGCCGAGGGACGCGAGCAGAGGCTGACACAGTGATACATGGCAAATGAAACGAACTGTGCGAGCGATATAGGAGACATCAAGCACGAATCAGATTAGAGTTGCGTGTGCCATACATGGCATACAGTTGATCCATCCGAGCTCTTTGTGACGGAATAAGCCGTATATAGTGCTCTGTCCTATTAGTTGAATTAACCTCGAGGTCCATGTTTTGGAAACATGTCGTAAAGTAACGGGATAGACCTTCATTCAAGCCAATCAACATGTGTTCAAAAACAATTTATCAAAAAGTAATGAGATAGACATTGGCAACACAACTTATAAATTGACGGATGGAGTACTAGTTACAGTGATGCATATAATTAAGCAAAGGGACTGCACATGTCTGTATTGACTGGAACGAGAATGCAATAGAACAAAAAGAATTAAGGCCACGATGATGTGATCGCAGTGGTGGAGGCAAGAAGAAAGATGCATCCATCAACGTACGACCTCCTCCTCCTCAACTCAGTGCGCCGGACCACCGACCGGCGGATAAGGAGCGGCGGCTTTTGTGGCGAGGTTAAGGTGCTTCTCAGCAAAGGCATCCAAGGCTTCCAGCCGGTTGAAGAAGGCCAACATCGTAGCGTCCTCACTGGCCTTGTAGAATACCTATGTACACGATTTGCTCGTACACATAGACGTGTAGGTCGATGAATTCTTGCAGGGCGAGGCGCCTCACGGCGAGCGCGACCACCAGGTGGACATTATTCGTGGCGTCGGCGGGCAGTCGCAGGGCCACCAGTGCTTGAAAGAGGTTTCGACCATGGAGGCCGATTAGGGTGGCAGGCAATGAGGAGCCCGGGTGCGCGGGTTAGAGGGGTACGGCTACGTCGTCCGCGAGCTTCTTGACAACGGTGAACCTGTTGGTGGTGGCAACGATCATCTGGTCCAACTAAGAGTCTAGCTGGCGTCAATGGCGGCCATCCACCAGCTGGTCTCCAGCACCGTCTGGAGACGATCCACGGTGCCATGCCGCAGGCCGGCGTCGTGGACCATCTGGCACAGACGCTGGCCGCTCGCGTGCATCGCCGCCATGGGTCTGGAGTGAGCACTTTTGCGCTTATTAGTGTAGGTGCTTAGGCAAATGCTTAGGTGCATACGATGTGGTAGATGCATTGGAATGGAGGGCGCTTTTATATGAGTGCAAACTGCGTTGCATTCACATCATGCTGCCTCTTTTCCCGGTCCTCCTCCATTACTTCCCTCATGCATTCACACGATGCTAATTGAAGGAGGATGCATCATTGGCCGTTCAACATTTCGGGAACCGCTACCCTCTCCCTCGTCTGCATTAATGACGTATCGGGAACTGCGCCGCCCCTGTCAAATCAAATAGTACTGCGCCGCCCACTACACGCTCGGCTGAACACGCCTCCTCGCCTCCATCTATGCTTAGTTACTGAATTTTAGTTGCAAAAATTAGATACTGCTAGTGATTTTTAGCTTCATATTTTGACAAATCGCAGTGTTACAAGGTTGACAAATGGCAATGTTACTAGATCAACAAATGTCAATCTTTCTAGTTTGACAAATGGCAACATACCCAATATGACAGATGCAAATCTTACCAAATTGTTTGTAAGTGGTTGCACACGGGTCATCCAAAAGAACCGTTTGCGTTCAAGAGATGCACAAATCCTGCTCTCACTTTGCATATGGGTGTTCTATCTAAAATGTTTGCGATCAAGAGCCATTAAAATCTATAGCCATTAAAACCAAGACACGTGGCCTCACGTTTGAGATATTAAAGTGGCAACTATTTTTTCGAAATGCCTTTGTTGGCTGTTATTCGAGTGCGCCTTCTCTCAAAATGGACACGAAAAATACCACAACATGTCGGGTGCCACTCCATGATAGCATGCCAAGTTTCATGAATTTCAGACGAGTTTTGGATTTACTAGAATTTTATAACAAAGTATCTCAACGTTTTGCCGGCAATCAACGGTGCCCTGGTGTTTGAAATTCATTCCCATTTCTTGCATTGGACCTAAGGATGCACCCAAGGACAAAGATTTGATTTTTCAGCCAATTCATATGCACTGGAGCATGTGCATGTAGTTCAAATTTGAATTATGCACATAAATGCATTGAAAACTCAGTTAATGCATAAAAATGTCCAAACGAACCCCGAAAAATCACAAAAATTGACACAACACTCCTGTTGTTCTATGTTGACACGAGAATTTTTTTGAAAGCAATAAGAGGCAATGGATATCGTTTCGTCACCAAAGGTAGGACGTCCCCTACCGAAACCATCAGGCTTGTTGTGAGAAGCTCTAGTTTGTGAGAAGCACATACCCAAACCTGCCCCAAATGGGACAATTTTTTTTTACCATGGCATATTGATGCCGCTCCATGACAGCATGCCAAGTTTCATGAATTTCAGACGAGTTTTGGATTCACTAGAATTAAAAAACCAGGTATCTCAATGTTTGCGACCGAGTGACGGTGGCAGGGTGTTTGACGTTCATTCCCATTTCTTGCATGGGACCTAAGCATGCAACCAAGGACACATATTTGAATTTTCAACCAATTTATATTCATTAGAGCATGTGCATGTAGTTCAAATTTGAATTATGCACATGAATGCATTGAAAACTCAGTTAATGCATAAAAATGTCCAAACGAACCCTGGAAATCCAAAAATTGACACAACACTCCTGTTGTTCCATGTTGACACTAGGAAAAAAATTTGAAATCGAGAAGAGGCAATGGATATTGTTTCGTCCCCAAAGGTAGGACGTTCCCTACCAAAACCATCGGGCTTGTTGTCAGAAGCTTTAGTTTGTAAGAAGCATATCCCCAAACCTGCCCCAAATGGGACAAAAAAATTAACAGGGCATGTTGATGTCGCTCCATGATAGCATGCCAAGTTTCATGAATTTCAGACGAGTTTTGGATTTACTATAATTTAAAAACCAGGTATCTCAATGTTTGTGGCCGAGTGACAGTGGTAGGGTGTTTGACATTCATTCCCATTTATTGCATGGGACCTAAGCATGCAACCAAGGACACAAATTTCAATTTTCAACCAATTTATATGCATTAGAGCATGTGCATGTAGTTCGAATTTGAATTATGCACATGAATGCATTGAAAACTCAGTTAATGCATAAAAATGTCCAAACGAACCCCGAAAAATCCCAAAAATTGACACAACACTCCTGTTGTTCCATGTTGACACTAGGAAAAAAAATTGAAATCGAGAAGAGGCAATGGATATCGTTTCGTCACCAATGGTAGGATGTTCCCTATCGAAACCATCCGGCTTGTTGTGGGAAGCTCTGGTTTGTGAGAAACATATCCCCAAACCTGCCCCAAATGGGACAAAAAATTTACCACGACATGTTGATGCCGCTCCATGATAGCATGCCAAGTTTCATGAATTTCTGACAAGTTTTGGATTTACTAAAATTTTAAAACCAGGTATCTCAATGTTTGCGGCCGAGTGACGGTGGCAGGGTGTTTGACATTCATTCCCATTTCTTGCATGGGACCTAAGCATGCAACCAAGGACACAAATTTGAATTTTCAACCAATTTATATGCATTAGAGCATGTGCATGTAGTTTGAATTTGAATTATGCACATGAATGCATTGATAACTCAGTTAATATATAACAATGTCCAAGCTAACCCCAAAAAATCCCAAAAATGGACACAACACTCCTGTTGTTCCATGTTGACACTAGGAAAAAATTGAAATCGAGAAGAGGCAATGGATATCGTTTCGTCACCAAAGGTAGGACGTTCCCAACCGAAACCATCAGGCTTGTTGTGAGAAGCTCTGGTTTGTTAGAAGCATATCCCCAAACCTACCCCAAATGGGACAAAAAATTTACCACGACATGTTGATGCTGATCCATGATAGCAAGCCAAGTTTCATGAATTTCTGACAAGTTTTTGGATTTACTAGAATTTAAAAACCAGATATCTCAATGTTTGCAGCTGAGTGACGGTGGGAGGGTGTTTGACATTCATTCCCATTTCTTGCATGGGACCTAAGCATGCAAGCAAGGACACATATTTGAATTTTCAACCAATTTATATGCATTAGAGCATGTGCATGTAGTTCAAATTTGAATTATGCACATGAATGCATTGATAACTCAGTTAATGTATAAAAATGTCCAAGTGAACCCCAAAAAATCCCAAAAATTGACACAACACTCCTGTTGTTCCATGTTGACACTAGGAAAAAATTGAAATCGAGAAGAGGCAATGGATATTGTTTCGTCCCAAAGTTAGGACGTTCCCTACCAAAACCATCGGGCTTGTTGTGAGAAGCTCTAGTTTGTGAGAAGCATATCCCCAAACCTGCCCCAAATGGGACAAAAAATTTACCAGGGCATGTTGATGCCGCTCCATGATAGCATACCAAGTTTCATGAATTTCAGACGAGTTTTGGATTTACTAAGATTTAAAAACCAGGTATCTCAATGTTTGTGGCCGAGTGACAGTGGCAGGGTGTTTGACATTCATTCCCATTTATTGCATGGGACCTACGCATGCAACCAATGACACAAATTTGAATTTTCAACCAATTTATATGCATTAGAGCATGTGCATGTAGTTCGAATTTGAGTTATGCACATGAATGCATTGATAACTCAGTTAATGTATAAAATTGTCCAAGCGAACCCCAAAAAATCCCAAAAATTGACACAACACTCCTGTTGTTACATGTTGACACTAGCAAAAAAAATTGAAATCGAGAAGAGGCAATGGATATTGTTCCGTCCCCAAAGGTAGGACGTTCCCTACCAAAACCATCGGGCTTGTTGTGAGAAGCTCTGGTGAAGCATATCCCCAAACCTGCCCCCAATGGGACAAAAAATTTACCAGGGCATGTTGATGCCGCTCCATGATAGCATGCCAAGTTTCATGAATTTCAGACGAGTTTTGGATTCACTAGAATTTTAAAACCAGGTATCTCAATGTTTGCGGCCGAGTGACAGTGGCAGGGTGTTTGATATTCATTCCCAGTTATTGCATGGGACCTAAGCATGCAACCAAGGACACAAATTTGAATTTTCAACCAATTTATATGCATTAGAGCATGTGCATGTAGTTCGAATTTGAATTATGCACATGAATGCATTGAAAACTCAGTTAATGCATAAAAATGTCCAAACAAACCCCGAAAAATCCCAAAAATTGACACAACACTCCTGTTGTTCCATGTTAACACTAGGAAAAAAATTGAAATCGAGAAGTGGCAATGGATATCGTTTCGTCACCAAAGGTAGGACGTCCCCTACCGAAACCATCAGGCTTGTTGTGAGAAGCTCTGGTTTGTGAGAAGCATATCCCCAAACCTGCCCCCAATGGGACAAAAAATTTACCACGACATGTTGATGCCGCTCCATGATAGCATGCCAAGTTTCATGAATTTCTGACAAGTTTTGGATTTACTAGAATTTTAAAACCAGGTATCTCAATGTTTGCGGCCGAGTGACGGTGGCAGGGTGTTTGACATTCATTCCCATTTCTTGCATGGGACCTAAGCATGCAACCAAGGACACATATTTGAATTTTCAACCAATTTATATGCATTAGAGCATGTGCATGTAGTTCAAATTTGAATTATGCACATGAATGCATTGATAACTCAGTTAATGTATAAAAATGTCCAAGCGAACCCCAAAAATCCCAAAATTGACACAGCACTCCTGTTGTTCTATGTTGACACTAGGAAAAAATTTGAAATCGAGAAGAGGCAACGAATATCGTTTTGTCCACAAAGGTAGGACGTTCCCTACCGAAACCATCACGCTTGTTGTGAGAAGCTCAGGTTTGTGAGAAGCATATCCCCAAACCTACCCCAAATGGGACAAAACATTTACCACGGCATGTTGATGCCGCTCCATGATAGCATGCCAAGTTTCATGAATTCTCTACGAGTTTTGGATTTACTAGAATTTAAAAACCAGGTATCTCAATGTTTGCGGCCGAGTGACGGTGGCAGGGTGTTTGACAATTATTACCATTTCTTGCATGGGACTTAAGCATGCAATCAAGGACACATATTTGAATTTTCAACTAATTTATATGCATTAGAGCATGTGCATGTAGTTCAAATTTGAATTATGCACATGAATGCATAGAAAACTCAGTTAATGTATAAAAATGTCCAAGCGAACTCCAAAAAATCCCAAAAATTGACACAACACTCCTGTTGTTCTATGTTGACACTAGGAAAAAAATTTGAAATCGAGAAGAGGCAACAGATATCTTTTCGTCCAGCAAGGTGAAACGTTCTCTACCGAAACCATCACGCTTGTTGTGAGAAGCTCTGGTTTGTTAGAAGCATATCCCCAAACCTGCCCCAAATGGGACAAAAATTTTACCACGTCATGTTGATGCCGCTCCATGATAGCATGCCAAGTTTCATGAATTTCGGACAACTTTTGGATTTACTAGAATTACAAAAGCAAGTACGTTAACGTTTGCCGGAGAGCCATGGTGCCGTGGTGTTCGAAATTCATCCCCATTTCTTGCATGGGACATAAGCATAAACCCATGGACACATATATGATTTTACAACCCATGTTGGTGCACCGGAGCATGTGCATGTAGTTTAATTTTGAATTGTGCACCTGAAATGGCTGGAAAACCAATTTAATGTATAAAATGTCCAAACGAACCCTGAATAATTCCAATTCTTTTACGACACACATATAGTTGCATGTTCACTGCAGATAAAAGGTCTAGCAATTCAAACACCGTCCATTGCCGCTGTGACCCCATTATGTAATTTAAATCCTAGACGAAAAATCAAGTAGATCCCACACTGTTTATTATAACCAACCGTGTGAGATGCAACACAAAAATATCTTGGAGCACCGGCGGAGTATAGTACGCATACGGCTTACGCGAGAAGGTGTGACGGCTACAGTCCACGGCCCGCTCTGAATAAGGGACCGTGTCTGATGACACTTTGCGCACCAGTTTTTTCGTTGAACCGATTCCAAATTTTCGGCTTTCGCAGAAATATCTACCTCCCCAACCCTCCCCCTTACCAAAAGCCACATTTCTCATGTTTCCGCCTTCCTTTCCAAGTTCAAACCTTCACTCCTTGCTTGCAGCGCCGCCTCCTCGCCGGTGACCCTACTTCACGTTGCTCGGCCTCGCCTATCCAGGCAGGTAATCCACACCCGACCCCATCCTCCTCCTCCTTCCACATCCCACAAGCCCCGACCGCCAGCGCGAGTGCGACACCTTCCACCCAAATCACCGACCCCTCCACCAAATAAGCACCGCCCTAAGCCATGGTGCACGCAATATAGCCAGGATCTCAAGGAGCATTTGGCAGCGGAGAAGCAAATCGCGGCCGCACGTGCGGATGAGGTCGCGATGGCTGCCATTCGTGCCGACCCCCAGATCTTGGAGGAGCACCTCGCCATCGAGGCCACCGTCGACGCCTCGCGCACCGACGCCGCGACGCGGTTGGCTACTTTAAACGACAGTTCGTGGCGTTTTCTCGAGGCCATCGTTGGTGCCTTCGACAAAGACTACGAGGTGTTTTCTCAGCGTGCACGTGCTTATCTCATCTCGAGAGCCAACAGGTTGGTGCCCGGAGCGTCTCAGGCAACTCACCACTATGACGAGGGCACCCACGATGCGGAGGCCTCGCCCTCTTCCATGTCCAAGGAGCCAATCGTCATCGATATCTCAGACGATGAGGAGTAGCTTGTCTTACTAGCTCACTATAAGGACCCATGTTCAGTTTGCTAGCTATTGCCTTTTACCATGCAATCTTCTGCTCTAGAGTATATGTTCTATATGTCGTGCAATGTGGTGTTCAGTTAACTGTTTGGTTCAATTCTGCAAATGCGATGTTCAATTCTTCAGGGTGTAATTTTCCAAGTTGTCAAGCATGCTTGTTTGGTTAATTGTCCGATCTTCTATTAGGAGTATGTTATATTGTGCAATGTGGTGCTCAGTTAACGTTTGGTTCATTTGTTGTGGTGTTTAGTTAACTGGTTGGTTCAATTCTGCAATGCGATGTTCATTGTTGTGGGTGCATTCTGTTATTGTATACCATGTGAGAAATAAATCGAATTTGGCTGTACTAAATACATGAGAAACAAGCTATATTTCCAAGTTGTTAAGCATGCTTGGTTTGGTTAACTGTCTGATCCTCTATTAGGAGTATGTTATATTGTGCAATGTGGTGCTCAGTTAACGTTTGGTTCATTTGTTGTGGTGTTTAGTTAACTGCTTGGTTCAATTATGCAATGCGATGTTCGATTGTTGTGACCGCATTCTGTTATTGTATACCATGTGAGAAATAAATCGAATTTGGCTGTACTAAATACATGAGAAACAAATACAATTGATATATTTCCAAGTTGTTAAGCATGCTTGGTTTGGTTAACTTTCTGATCTTCTATTAGGAGTATGTTATATTGTGCAATGTGGTGCTCAGTTAACGTTTGGTTCATTTGTAGTGGTGTTTAGTTAACTGCTTGGTTCAATTCTGCAATGCGATGTTCAATTGTTGTGGCTGCATTCTGTTATTGCATACCATGTGAGGAATAAATAAAATTTGGCTGCACTTAATACATGAGAAACATATACAAGTGCTATATTTCCTAGTTCTTAATCATGCTTGGTTTGGATAAATGGGTTTTCCATGTGGCTTGAATTAATCTGATGAATCTGTAATGTGCTTATTTATCATCAACATATTTTACTTATAGCATGCAAACCCTTACTTAACCTGATGACTAAATACCTTATATGTGTTGCAGGGAAACAATGGGAAGCACTGAGGTTTACAAGATGGTACTAACTATTATACCTTGCCTTTTTTTATTCCTTTGCCCCATTTCCAATATAGAGAAGATATTTATGCACATCCTTGTTTTCAGGGTTCACTGATGATTGAAGGAAATATGCCCTAGAGGCAATAATAAAGTTGTTATTTATATTTCCTTATATCATGATAAATGTTTATTGTTCATGCTAGAATTGTATTAACCGGAAACTTGATACATGTGTGAATACATAGACAAAACAGAGTGTCCCTAGTATGCCTCTACTTGACTAGCTCGTTAATCAAAGATGGTTAAGTTTCCTAGCCATAGACATGTGTTGTCATTTGATGAACGGGATCCCATCATTAGAGAATGATGTGATGGACAAGACCCATCCATTAGCTTAGCATAATGATCGTTTAGTTTTATTGCTATTGCTTTCTTCATGACTTATACATGTTCCTCTGACTATGAGATTATACAACTCCCGAATACCGGAGGAACACCTTGTGTGCTATCAAACGTCACAACGTAACTGGGTGATTATAAAGATGCTCTACAGGTGTCTTCGAAGGTGTTTGTTGGGTTGGCACAGATAAAGAATAGGATTTGTCACTCCGTATATTGGAGAGGTATCTCTGGGCCCTCTCGGTAATGCACATCACTACAAGCCTTGCAAGCAATGTGACTAATGAGTCAGTTGCGGGATGATGCATTACGGAATGAGTAAAGAGACTTGCCGGAAGCGAGATTGAACTAGGTATGATGATACCGACGATCAAATCTCGGGCAAGTGACATACCCATGACAAAGGGAATGACGTATATTGTTATGCGGTTTGACCAATAAAGATCTTCATAGAATATGTAGGAACCAATATGAGAATCCAGGTTCCGCTATTGGTTATTGACCGGAGATGTGTCTCGGTCATGTCTACATAGTTCTCGAACCCGTAGGGTCCACACGCTTAACATTCGATGACGATTTGTATTATGAGTTATGTGATTGGAGGACGAAGTTTGTTCGGAGTCTCGGATGAGATCACAGACATGACGAGGAGTCTCGAAATGGTCGAGAGGTAAAGATTGATATATTGGAAGGTAGTATTCGGACACCGGAAGGGTTCTGGAGTGTATCGGGTACATAACGGAGTACCGGAGGGGTTACCGGAACCCCCCGGGGATAGATATGGGCCTTATGGGCCATAGGAAGGAGGCTAACCAGCCCACAAGGGGCTGGTGCGCCCCCCGCAAGGGAGGAGGCTGGATTGGACTTGGGAAGGGGGCGACACCCCCCTTTCCTTCTCCTACTCCCTCTCTGAGGGAGTCCTGGACTAAGGGGTCCTCGGGCGTCCGGCCTGTTATCCATGGGCCAGACTGATGGGCTGTGAAGACATGAAGACCGAAGACCATACTCGTGTCCGGATTGGACTCTCCTTGGCGTGGAAGGCAAGCTAGGCGACCAGCTGTGAAGATTCCTTCTTATGTAACCGACTCTATGTAACCCTAGATCTCTCCGGTGTCTATATAAACCGGAGAGCATAGTCCGGATAGGGGAGATTCATTACCATATTCACATAGGCTAGGCTTCTAGGGTTTAGCCATTATGATCTCGTGGTAGATCAACTTTTGTAACACTCATATTCATCAAGATCAATCAAGCAGGAAGTAGGGTATTACCTCCATAGAGAGGGCCCGAACCTGGGTAGACATCGTGTCCCCCGTCTCCTGTTACCATCGATCCTAGACGCACAGTTCGGGACCACCTACCCGAGATCCGCCGGTTTTGACACCGACATTGGTGCTTTCATTGAGAGTTCCACTGTGCCATCGGCAAAGGACTCGATGGCCCCTTCGATCGTCAGTAATGGCGCCGTTCAGGGAGAAACTTTCCTCCCCGGACAAACCTTTGTGTTCGGCGACTTCGTACTGTGGGCCAACTCGCTTGGCCATCTGGAGCAGGTCGATAGCCACGCCCTTGGCCATCAGGTCAGATTGGGAAGCTTGAACTACGTCGCAGATACCCGTGGAGACTTGATCTTCGATGGATTCGAGACTGCGACAGTCGCTCCCCTTCTCTCCGATGAACATGACTTAAATCTGTCACCGGATCACATCCAGGAGATGGATCCTGTCGCTGCAACGGCCTCAGAACCGAAGCACATCATGCCCTCCGAGGCCACAAAGTCCACGCTGTTGGAGCCACACACGGACTCGACATCCTGCAATACTTGCGCCGATGGAACTCCGGACTCGTTTCCGGCTACACATTCCGGATTAGGTGCGCCTGCGGACACCGAGCTGGATCGGTTATCGATTTTTGAATTTTGCGCCGCAGACTGCTTCCAGCACCCACCTTTTGGTGACGTGCTAAATTCTTTAAAGAACTTATCCTTGGAGGACTCACAGCCGAACTATGTTCGGTTCGAGTTAGAGGCGGATGATGAGGAATTTTTCTTCCCACCCGCCACCCACTTCATAGCCACTGTCGATGACTTAACCGACGTGCTTGACTGTGGCTCTAAAGACATCGACGACATGGACGACGATGCCAACAAGGAGCAAGGCCAAGACCCGCAGTTTACTGGACACTGGACGGCCACCTCTTCATACGACATGTACATGGTTGATATGTTGGGGATCGTTGCAGAAATTAAAAAATTTCTACGCATCACCAAGATCAATCTATGGAGAGACTAGCAACGAGAGAGAGGGGAGTGCATCTTCATACCCTTGAAGATCGCGATGCGGAAGCGTTACAAGAACACGGATGAAGGAGTCGTACTCGTAGCGATTCAGATCGCGGTTGATTCTGATCTAAGCGCCGAACGACGGCGCCTCCGCGTTCAACACACGTACAGCCCGGGGACGTCTCCTCCTTCTTGATCCAGCAAGGGGGGAGGAGAAGTTGAGGGAGAGCTCCGGCAGCACGACGGTGTCGTGGCGGTGGAGCTCGTGGTTCTCCGGCAGAGCTTCGCTAAGCGCCGCGGAGGAGGAGAAGGTGTAGGAAGGGGGGAGGGCTGCGCCAGGAGAAGGGGTGCGGTTGCCCTCCCACCCCCACTATTTATAGGGGGGAAGGGGAGAGGGGGCTTCCCCTCGGGGGGGGGGGGGGGGCAGCGGCCCCCTAGGGTTTCCAACCCTAGGCGCCTTGGGCCCTTGGGGAGGGGGGGCGCACCAGCCCACTAAGGGGCTGGTTCCCACCCAACTACAGCCCATTAGGTCCTTCTGGGCAGGTGGACCCCCGGAACCCCTTCGGTGGTCCCGGTACAATACCGATAAACCCCGAAACCTTTCCGGTGACCGAAACTGGACTTCCCATATATAAATCTTCACCTCCGGACCATTCCAGAACTGCTCGTGACGTCCGGGATCTCATCCGGGACTCCGAACAACTTTCGGTAACCACATACAATTCCCATTACAACTCTAGCGTCACCGAACCTTAAGTGTGTAGACCCTACGGGTTCGGGAACTATGCAGACATGATCGAGACATCTCTCCGGCCAATAACCAACAACGGGATCTGGATACCCATGTTGGCTCCCACATGTTCCACGATGATCTCATCGGATGAACCACGATGTCAAGGATTCAATCAATCTCGTATACGATTCCCTTTGTCTACCGGTATAGCACTTGCCCGAGATTCGATCGTCGGTATACCGATACCTTGTTCAATCTCGTTACGGCAAGTCTCTTTACTTGTTCCGTAACACATCATCCAGTGACCAACTCCTTAGTCACATTGAGCTCATTACGATGATGTCTTACCGAGTGGGCCCAGTGACACCTCTCCCTCATACTGAGTGACAAATTCCAGTCTCGATTCGTGCCAACCCAACAGATACTTTTGGGGATACCCGTAGTGTACCTTTATAGCCACCCAGTTACGTTGTGATGTTTGGCACACCCAAAGTACCCTTACGGTATCCGGGAGTTGCACAATCTCATGGTCTAAGGAAAAGATACTTGACATTAGAAAAGCTTTAGCAGACGAACTACACGATCTTGTGCTATGCTTAGGATTGGGTCTTGTCCATCACATCATTATCCTAATGATGTGATCCCGTTATCAATGACATTCTATGTCCATGGTTAGGAAACCATAACCATCTATGGATCAACGAGCTAGTCAACTAGAGGCTCACTAGGGACATGTTGTGGTCTATGTATTCACACATGTATTACGATTTCCAGATAACACAATTATAGCATGAACAATAGACAATTATCATGAACAAGGAAATATAATAATTACCATTTTATTATTGCCTCTAGGGCATATTTCCAATAGTCTCCCACTTGCACTAGAGTCAATAACCTAGTTACATTGTGATGAATCGAACACCCATAGAGTTCTGGTGTTGATCATGCTTTGCACGTGGAAGAGGTTTAGTCAACGGATTTGCGACATTCAGGTCCGTATGCACTTTGCAAATCTCTATGTCTCCATCTTGAACATTTTCACGAATGGAGTTGAAGCGACGCTTGATATGCCTGGTGTTCTCGTGAAACCTGGGCTCCTTGGCAAGGGCAATAGCTCCAGTGTTGTCACAGAAGAGAGTCATCGGGCCCGACGCATTGGGAATAACTCCTAGGTCGGTAATGAACTCCTTCATCCAGATTGCTTCATGTGCTGCCTCCGAGGCTGCCATGTACTCCGCTTCACATGTAGATCCCGCCATGACGCTTTGCTTGCAACTGCACCAGCTGACTGCCCCACCATTCAAAATATACACGTATCCGGTTTGTGACTTGGAGTCATCCAGATCTGTGTCGAAACTAGCATCGACGTAACCCTTTACGACGAGCTCTTCACCTCCATAAATGAGAAACATATACTTACTCCTTTTCAGGTACTTCAGGATATTCTTGACCGCTGTCCAGCGTTCCATGCTGGGATTACTTTGGTACCTTCCTACCAAACTTACGGCAAGGTTTACATCAGGTCTTGTACACAGCATGGCATACATAATAGACCCTATGGTCGAGGCATAGGGGATGACACTCATCTTTTCTCTATCTTCTGCCGTGGTCGGGCATTGAGCCGTGCTCAATCTCACACCTTGCAATACAGGCAAGAACCCCTTCTTGGACTGATCCATATTGAACTTCTTCAATATCTTGTCAAGGTACGTGCTTTGTGAAAGACCAATGAGGCGTCTCGATCTATCTCTATAGATCTTGATGCCTAATATGTAAGCAGCTTCTCTAAGGTCCTTCATTGAAAAACACTTATTCAAGTAGGCCTTTATGATTTCCAAGAGTTCTATATCATTTCCCATCAATAGTATGTCATCCACATATAATATGAGAAATGCTACAGAGCTCCCACTCACTTTCTTGTAAACACAGGCTTCTCCATAAATCTGTGTAAACCCAAACGCTTTGATCATCTCATCAAAACGAATGTTCCAACTCCGAGATGCTTGCACCAGCCCATAGATCGAGCGTTGGAGCTTGCATACCTTGTCAGCATTCTTAGGATCGACAAAACCTTCCGGCTGCATCATATACAATTCTTCCTTAAGGAAACCATTAAGGAATGCCGTTTTGACGTCCATTTGCCATATCTCATAATCATAGAATGCGGCAATTGCTAACATGATTCAGACAGACTTCAGCTTCGCTACGGGTGAGAAGGTCTCATCATAGTCAACCCCTTGAACTTGTCGATAACCCTTAGCGACAAGCCGAGCCTTATAGATGGTTACAGTACCATCCGCGTCTGTCTTCTTCTTAAAGATCCATTTATTTTCTATGGCTCGCCGATCATCGGGCAAGTCAGTCAAAGTCCATACTTCGTTTTCATACATGGATCCTATCTCGGATTTCATGGCTTCAAGCCATTTGTCGGAATCCGGGCCTGGCATCGCTTCTTCATAGTTCGAAGGTTCATCATTGTCTAATAACATGATTTCCAGCAAAGGGTTGCCGTACCACTCTGGTGCGGAACGTGTTCTTGTGGACCAACGAAGTTCAGTAGCAACTTGATCTGAAGTTTCATGATCATCATCATTAACTTCCTCTCTAGTCGGTGCAGGTACCACAGAAACATTTTCTTGAGCTACGCTACTCTCCGGTTCAAGAGGCAATACTTCATCAAGTTCTACTTTCCTCCCACTTACTTCTTTCGAAAGAAACTCTTTCTCTAGAAAGGATCCATTCTTGGCAACAAAGATCTTGCCTTCGGATCTGAGGTAGAAGGTATACCCAATAGTTTACTTAGGGTATAATATGAAGACCCATTTTCTGATTTGGGTTCGAGCTTTTCAGGTTGAAGTTTCTTGACATAAGCATCGCATCCCCAAACTTCCAGAAACGACAGCTTAGGTTTCTTCCCAAACCATAATTCATACGGTGCCGTCTCAACGGATTTCGACGGAGCCCTATTTAAAGTGAATGCGGCAGTCTCTATAGCATAACCCCAAAATGATAGCGGTAGATCGGTAAGAGACATCATAGATCGCACCATATCCAATAGAGTGCGATTACGACGTTCGGACACACCATTACGCTGAGGTGTTCCAGGTGGCGTGAGTTGTGAAACAATTCCACATTTCCTTAAGTGCGTGCCAAATTCGTGACTCAAATATTCTCCCCCACGATCTGATCGTAAGAACGTGATTTTCCTGTCACGTTGATTCTCAACCTCACTCTGAAATTCCTTGAACTTTTCAAAGTTCTCAGACTTGTGTTTCATTAAGTAGACATACCCATATCTACTTAAGTCATCCGTGAGGATGAGAACATAGCGATAACCACCACGAGCCTCAACGCTCATTGGACCACACATCAGTATGTATGATTTCCAATAAGTTGGTTGCTCGCTCCATTGTTCCGGAGAATGGAGTCTTGGTCATTTTGCCCATGAGGCATGGTTCGCA
Organism: Aegilops tauschii subsp. strangulata; assembly: GCF_002575655.3. Lineage (NCBI taxonomy): Eukaryota > Viridiplantae > Streptophyta > Magnoliopsida > Poales > Poaceae > Aegilops > Aegilops tauschii. The sequence continues at coordinate 100,003,816 of NC_053035.3, read as the reverse complement.
CGTGTCAAATGATTCATAATCAAGAGACTCCAAAAGTCCATCTGCATGGAGTTTCTTCATGCGTTTGACACCAATGTGACCAAGGCGGCAGTGCCACAAGTATGTGGGACTATCATTATCAACCTTACATCTTTTGGCATTCACACTATGAATATGTGTAACATCACGTTCGAGATTAAATAAGAATAAACCATTGACCAGCGGGGCATGACCATAAAACATGTCTCTCATATAAATAGAACAACCATTATTCTCAGATTTAAATGAGTAGCCATCTCGCATTAAAGGAGATCCAGATACAATGTTCATGCTCAAAGCTGGTACTAAATAACAATTATTGAGGTTTAAAACTAATCCCGTAGGTAAATGTAGAGGTAGCGTGCCGACGACGATCACATCGACCTTGGAACCATTCCCCACGTGCATCGTCACCTCGTCCTTCGCCGGTCTCCGCTTATTCCGCAGCTCCTGTTTTGAGTTACAAATATGAGCAACCGCACTGGTATCAAATACCCAGGAGCTACTACGAGCGCTGGTTAGGTACACATCAATAACATTTATATCACATATACCTTTGGTATCGCCGGCCTTCTTATCCGCTAAGTACTTGGGGCAGTTCCGCTTCCTGTGACCGTTTCCCTTGCAATAAAAGCACTCAGTCTCAGGCTTGGGTCCATGCTTTGGCTTCTTCCCGGCAACTGGCTTACCGGGCGCGGCAACTCCCTTGCCGTCCTTCTTGAAGTTCCTCTTACCCTTGCCTTTCTTGAACTTAGTGGTTTTATTCACCATCAACACTTGATGTTCCTTTTTGATCTCCACCTCCGCTGATTTCAGCATTGAATATACCTCGGGAATGGTCTTTTCCATCCCCTGCATATTGAAGTTCATCACAAAGCTCTTGTAGCTAGGTGGGAGCGACTGAAGGATTCTGTCAACGACCGCATCATCCGGGAGATTAACTCCCAGCTGAGATAAGCGGTTGTGCAACCCGGACATTTTGAGTATGTGCTCGCTGACAGAACTATTCTCCTCCATCTTACAACTGTAGAACTTGTCGGAGACTTCATATCTCTCGACCCGGGCATGAGCTTGGAAAACCATTTTCAGCTCTTGGAACATCTCATATGCTCCGTGCTGCTCAAAACGCTTTTGGAGCCCCGGTTCTAAGCTGTAAAGCATGCCGCACTGAACCATGGAGTAATCATACGCGACTGCCAGGCGTTCATAACGTCTTGAGTTGCTGGGAAAACAGGTGCATCACCTAGCGGTGCTTCAAGGACATAAGCTTTCTTGGCAGCTATGAGGATAATCCTCAGGTTACGGACCCAGTCCGTGTAGTTGCTACCATCGTCTTTCAGCTTGGTTTTCTCTAGGAATGCGTTGAAGTTGAGGGCAACATTAGCGTGGGCCATTTGATCTACAAGACATATTGCAAAGTTTTAGACTTTGTTCATGATAATTAAGTTCATCTAATCAAATTATTTAATGAACTCCCACTCAGATAGACATCCCTCTAGTCATCTAAGTGATACATGATCCGAGTCAACTAGGCCGTGTCCAATCATCACGTGAGACGGACTAGTCATCATCGGTGAACATCTTCATGTTGATCGTATCTTCTATAAGACTCATGTTCGACCTTTCGGTCTTCCGTGTTCCGAGGCCATGTCTGTACATGCTAGGCTCGTCAAGTCAACCTAAGTGTATTGCGTGTGTAAATCTGGCTTACACCCGTTGTATGCGAACGTTAGAACCTATCACACCCGATCATCACGTGGTGCTTCGGAACAACGGACCTTAGCAACGGTGCACAGTTAGGGGGAACACAATTCTTGATATTTTAATGAGGGATCATCTTATTTATGCTACCGTCGTTCTAAGCAAATAAGATGTAAAAACATGATAAACATCACATGCAATCAAATAGTGACATGATATGGCCAATATCATTTTGCTCCTTTTGATCTCCATCTTCGGGGCGCCATGATCATCATCGTCACCGGCAGGACACCATGATCTCCATCATCATGATCCCCATCATCGTGTCTTCATGAAGTTGTCTCGTCAACTATTACTTCTACTACTATGGCTAACGGTTTAGCAATAAAGTAAAGTAATTACATGACATTTATGTTGACACGCAGGTCATAAATAAATTAAGACAACTCCTATGGCTCCTGCCAGTTGTCATACTCATCGACATGTAAGTCGTGATTCCTATTACAAGAACATGATCAATCTCATACATCACATATATCATTCATCACATCCTTTTGGCCATATCACATCACACGGCATATGCTGCAAAAACAAGTTAGACGTCCTCTAATTGTTGTTGCAAATTTTTACGTGGCTGCTATAGGTTTCTTAGCAAGAACGTTTCTTACCTACGCCAAAACCACAACGTGATATGCCAATTTCTATTTACCCTTCATAAGGACCCTTTTCATCGAATCCGATCCGACTAAAGTGGGAGAGACAGACACCCGCTAGCCACCTTACGCAACTAGTGCATGTCAGTCGGTGGAACCTGTCTCACGTAAATGTACGTGTAAGGTTGGTCCGGGCCGCTTCATCCCATGATACCGCCAAATCAAGATAAGACTAGTAACGGCAAGTAAATTGACAAAATCGACGCCCACAACAACTTGTGTTCTACTCGTGCATAGAAACTACGCATAGACCTAGCTCATGATGCCACTGTTGGGGATCGTTGCAGAAATTAAAAAAATTCTACGCATCACCAAGATCAATCTATGGAGAGACTAGCAACGAGAGAGAGGGGAGTGCATCTTCATACCCTTGAAGATCGCGATGCGGAAGCGTTACAAGAACGCGGATGAAGGAGTCGTACTCGTAGCGATTCAGATCGCGGTTGATTCCGATCTAAGCGCCGAACGACGGCGCCTCCATGTTCAACACACGTACAGCCCGGGGACGTCTCCTCCTTCTTGATCCAGCAAGGGGGGAGGAGAAGTTGAGGGAGAGCTCCGGCAGCACGACGGCGTGGTGGCGGTGGAGCTCGTGGTTCTCTGGCAGAGCTTCGCTAAGCGCCGCGGAGGAGGAGAAGGTGTAGGAAGGGGGGAGGGCTGCGCCAGGAGAAGGGGTGCGGTTGCCCTCCCACCCCCCACTATTTATAGGGGAAGGGGAGAGGGCGCCGGCCCCCTAGACCCATCTAGAGGGGGGGGTGCCCGCCCCCCCGGGGGGGGGGGGGGGCAGCGCCCCCTAGGGTTTCCAACCCTAGGCGCCTTGGGCCCTTGGGGGGGGGGCGCACCAGCCCACTAAGGGGCTGGTTCCCACCCAACTACAGCCCATTAGGTCCTTTGGGGCAGGTGGACCCTCCCGGTGGACCCCCGGAACCCCTTCGGTGGTCCCGGTACAATACCGATAAACCCCGAAACCTTTCCGCTGACTGAAACAGGACTTCCCATATATAAACTTCACCTCCGGACCATTCCGGAACTCCTCGTGACGTCCGAGATCTCATCCGGGACTCCGAACAACTTTCGGTAACCACATACAATTCCCATTACAACTCTAGCATCACCGAACCTTAAGTGTGTAGACCCTACGGGTTAGGGAACTATGCAGACATGACCGAGACATCTCTCCGGCCAATAACCAACAGCGGGATCTGGATACCCATGTTGGCTCCCACATGTTCCATGATGATCTCATCGGATGAACCACAATGTCAAGGATTCAATCAATCCCGTATACGATTCCCTTTGTCTACCGGTATAGCACTTGCCCGAGATTCGATCGTCGGTATACCGATACCTCGTTCAATCTTGTTACGACAAGTCTCTTTACTCGTCCCGTAACACATCATCCCGTGACCAACCCCTTAGTCACATTGAGCTCATTACGATGATGTCTTACCGAGTGGGCCCAGAGATACCTCTCCGTCATACGGAGTGACAAATTCCAGTCTCGATTCGTGCCAACCCAACAGATACTTTCGGGGATACCCGTAGTGTACCTTTATAGCCACCCAGTTACGTTGTGACGTTTGGCACACCCAAAGTACCCTTACGGTATCCGGGAGTTGCACAATCTCATTGTCTAAGGAAAAGATACTTGACATTAGAAAAGCTTTAGCAGACGAACTACACGATCTTGTGCTATGCTTAGGATTGGGTCTTGTCCATCACATCATTATCCTAATGATGTGATCCCGTTATCAATGACATCCTATGTCCATGGTTTGGAAACCGTAACCATCTATTGATCAATGAGCTAGTCAACTAGAGGCTCACTAGGGACATGTTGTGGTCTATGTATTCACAATGATATTACGTTTTCTAGATAACACAATTATAGCATGAACAACAGACAATTACCATGAACAAGGAAATATAATAATAACCATTTTATTATTGCCTCTAGGGCATATTTCCAACATGATACACCTAAAGAATCTGGCGACGACAAAGAAGAGCTAGACACGAATAAGCCTTCTGCAACACAGTCGAAACCCCGGCGCCCCAAACACCGCTCTAAGCCTCGACACTCAAAAGATGGCAACACTGGCACTGGAGAAAATAGCACTCCGGGCGATGCCGAAAACAATGAAGACCCTGTCGGAGCTACATCCGAACAGGAGGAAAAGGACAACGGGCAAGATAACCCCGATGAATAGGCTGTAGAAGATGACTCGGAGGATGATAGTTACCGTCCACCCTCCGAGGAGGAGACAAGCCTCGGCCACGACTATTTCATCGTGCCTGAGGATCCTTTGGAGCAGAAGCGCTTTAAGCTTCAGCTCATAGCCACTGCAAGGAGCTTGAAAAAGAAACAGCGGCAACTTCAAGCCGAACAAGATCTGCTCGTCGACAGATGGACTGATGTCCTGATAGCTGAAGAATACGGACTCAAGCGCCCAGCCAAGAGCTACCCAAAACGCAGATTGCTACCTCAGTTCAATGAGGAGGCACCAGATCCCATACCTCCCTCGCGCAACGTGGACCGATCACCACGTGGTCGGGATAGAGTGGAGGACCGGCCACCCTGTGGTCGGGATAAAATGGCAACTCAGGTCGAACAGTAGCCCGCCCCACCGCCTCGCAGAAACAGGGACAGACCAGCTCAGGACCATACATACGATCTCCGGCAGGAACTGGACAGTAGAGCAGGACATACAAGGTCGATCTACGGATCGCGAGGTCGTGCCTCGAGGCACGACGACGGATACATATTCGGACGTGACAAACGTAGCCATGCCCGGGCCGAATGCCGCAGACGGACTCCACCAGAGCTACGCCGCGATGCGGCCCGGTACAGAGGTGCCGCACACCCTCTCTGCTTCACAGATGAAGTACTGGATCACGAATTCCCCGAGGGGTTCAAGCCCGTCAATATCAAATCATACGACGACACAACCGATCCTGCAGTATGGATCGAGGATTTTATTCTCCATATCCATATGGCCCGAGGAGATGACCTCCACGCCATTAAATACCTCCCACTAAAGCTCAAAGGGCCAGCTCGGCACTGGCTTAACAGCCTGCCTGAAAATTCTATCGGCAGCTGGGAGGACTTAGAAGAAGCTTTCCTGGACAACTTCCAAGGAACCTATGTCCGGCCACCAGACGCCGATGACTTAAGCCACATAGTTCAACAACTTGGAGAATCAGCCAGAAAATTCTGGACTAGGTTCCTAACCAAAAAGAACCAGATCGTTGACTGTCCGGATGCCGAGGCCTTAGCAGCCTTCAAACACAGCATCCGTGACGAATGGCTAGCACGTCACCTCGGCCAAGAAAAGCCGAAGTCCATGGCAGCCCTCACGACACACATGACCCGCTTTTGCGCGGGAGAGGACAGTTGGCTGGCTCGCAGTAACAACACAGCCAGTGAGGCAGGCCCCTCTGAGGCCAAGAATAGCACTGGCAGGCTCCGGCGCGATAGACACAAACGCCGAAGCAATGACAACAACACCGATGATACCACAGTCAATGCCGGATTCACTGGCTCCAAGTCCGGCCAACAGAAGAAGCCCTACAAAAGAAACAATGAAGGACCTTCCAGCCTGGACCGCATACTCGACCGCCTGTTCCAGATACACGGCACCCCGGACAAGCAAGCCAATCATACCAATAGGGATTGTTGGGTTTTCAAGCAGGCTGGCAAGTTAAATGCCGAAAACAAAGAAAAGGGATCACAAAGTGAGGACGAGGACGAAGAGCCCCGGCAGCCGAACACTGGGGGTCAGAAGAAATTCCCCCTCACATCAAAACAGTGAACATGATATACGCTACGCACATCCCCAAAAGGGAGCGTAAGCGAGCGCTTAGGGACGTCTACGTGGTAGATCCAGTCGCCCCAAAATTCAACCCGTGGTCGTCGTTCCCGATCACCTTCGATCGTCGAGACCACCCGACTAGTATCCGCCACGGTGGTTCAGCCGCACTAGTCCTCGACCCAATTATTGACGGGTTTCACCTAACACGAGTCCTGATGGACGGTGGTAGCAGCCTCAACCTGCTCTATCAAGACACAGTGCGGAAGATGGGCATTGACCCCTCACGAATCAAACCAACAAAGACTACCTTCAAAGGAGTCATACCAGGCGTAGAGGCCCACTGTACGGGCTCAATCACACTGGAAGTGGTCTTCGGTTCTCCGGACAACTTCCGAAGCGAGGAGTTAATCTTTGACATCGTCCCCTTCCACAGCGGCTACCACGCACTGCTCGGACGAACAACGTTCGCTAGATTCAATGCAGTGCCACACTACGCTTATCTCAAGCTCAAGATGCCCGGTCCACGCGGTGCCATAACAGCCAATGGCAATACGGAACGCTCCCTCCGAACAGAGGAGCACACCACCGCCCTAGCAGCAGAGGTACAGAGCAGCCTTCTCAAGCAGCACCATAGTGCGGCTGTCGAGCCCCTGGACATCATCAAGAGGTTCCGGACTACACTGCAGCAGGACAGCGCGGCTCGTCAAGAGCTCGATTAGCAATTCGGCCTCCGTCCCAGTCCCGATGAAGTAGTGGCATTCGCACCACGCGTACATAATTACGCACTCAAAATCCCATGGACATCGACGGAGGCAGAAGCTAACCCGGGATCTACAGTTCGGCTAGACCGATCCCGGACACACATACTTTTCACATTTTTATTTTTATTTCAGGTTCCTTTTCCCACGGGCCTGCTGACCGGTCCCTTTGAAGGATCGGCATATAAAGGATGCGAGCAGCATAGGTGCGTAGAGTAACCTCTATACGTCTTCTTGATGGTATTTATATTTATTTCTCAGGATCCGCACGCTGCGCCCTCTTGATTCCGGCATGTTAAATAGCCCGGAGGCCTATCGCACTATTTGTACAATATACGCCTTGACGTATCCATCCAGTTATAATGAAAATGGTTTGCGGCCCAGTTTCTGTGGTTTTCGCCTCTTACTTCATTTTGCTTCCATGTGCTTATCGGCTGAATCGGTACTTTTTGGTACGTCTCATATTCGCCAGGGGCTATTTATCGCCCCACAATACGGCAGCACAGTCTGAACACTTCTTATACATAAGTTCGGCACCCCGAATTCAGCATTATATGCATTGGCTCCGAATCATATCTTTGGTCAATAGTTGGGTTGCTCGGCTCCTGTGCTTGCTACCCTACGTTCCGCTCTATCGGCTAGGGTAGTAAAGGGAGAACTACTGCGATTGTGCCCTGACCTTGACCGGATGAGCACCTCAGTAGAGAAAGCCGAAAACTGACTGTCATGATATGGCGAGAGCCGGTCAGCTGTTTGAGGGTTACAAAATCGTTGGAGATTTTTTCCGCGTCATGTGAAGGATCGGCGCTTCCCGATCAGATGCTGACAGCACCCTGGCTCGGACCAGGGGCTGCACACTTGCTTAATTATAAAACTCCTATGGCTAAGTGAGGGCGTTCAAGCCGTATAGTCTGATTGCCTTGTAATTGGATAAAGATTGTTTAGATCCCATCCCAAACACCTCCGTACTACCTACGCGAGGGAAGAAGCCGACGACTGGCCAACCCTCAGATTACAAACAATACGGCTGCACAGGAGGAAACAGTTAAAGCATAACAACATTACATTACAGGCTCTGTTTCCATAATACAATGCAAGGGCAACATGAATACATTTATTCAAACACAATGTCCCGCAAACATTGAGCGGCCACAAGTCGAGACCCTTCTATGACATCGGCAAAATATCTCTCGGGTTTGGGGTGCTCCTTGCCCTCCAGCGGCCCGCTGGCAACTTCAACGGCGTTCATCTTCGCCCACCACGTCTTGCAACGAGCGAAGGCCATACGGGCACCTTCAATACAGGCAGAGCGCTTGACGACGTCCAGCCGCGGACAGGCTTCCACTAGCCGCCTCATGAGTCCAAAGTAGCTCCCGGGCATAGCTTTGGGTGGCCATAGCCGGATTGTCAAATCCTTCATGGCTAGTTCGGCCACCCTGTGCAGCTCCACCAGCTGCTTCAGCTGATCGGTGAAGGACACGGGATGCTCTGGCGTCGCATACTGCGACCAGAATAGCTTCTCCGTAGAACCCCCTCCTTTGACTCAGTAGAACTCTGCAGCGTCTGATACGCTGCGTGGTAGATCCGCAAAAGCCCTTGGGGAACTCTGAACCCGGGTTAGTAAAAGGTACTGCCTCTCCGCATACTTGCTTTGCATCTTAAATGCCTTACCCGCCGTGATCTTCATGGCCTCCTAGATCTCCCGGAGGGCGGCCTGGGCCTCATTCCGTGCGGTCTCTGCGCTCTGACGAGCCTTGGTGAGTTCGGCCTCTTGAGCCGACGCATCATTCTCCAAGGTCTCACATTTTTTCACTGCATCTTGGAGCTCCTGCTGGACTTCTTTGACCCGGGCCTTGAGCTTCTTACGAGCGGCCTGCTGCTAGACAGCCTTCTCTTCGGCCTCGCCCAAGGCCTTCCTCAGGGCCTCGACCTCGCTCGCGGCTCCTGCACATATTACGACATTACAGTCAATGCACAGCGCCTATAGTTTCAGAACACACAGCAAGACGTTACTCACCTTGCTTCTCCTGAAGCCGCATTGTAACCTCGCCGAGCTCGTTCTCGGTCCGCTCCAGCCTCCGCTTCAATTCAGAGACTTTGGCAGCATGCGAGGTTGCGACCAACAAAGACGCCTGCTTATGCATACATGCTGTTAGTCTCCTACAATAGATCCTCTGTCCTGTTCTTCTTGCCGAACACCGGACAGTGTCTCAGGGGCTACTGACTACATGGGGTTTTTTCTCTTCACTTACCTCGAAACCTGTCAATAGGTTGCTGCAGGCTTCGTTCAGTCCACTCTTGGCGGACTGAACCTTCTCAATCACCGCGCCCATAAGGACACGGTGCTCGTCCATAACGGAGGCGCCTCGTAGCGCCTTCATCAGGTTGTCCGGCGCCCCTGGATGGACAGGGACCACCGACGGAAGCGGCGCACCCCCCTCCTTCAAAGGGGGCTACTCGCCCGACTCTAGAGCCATATGGGTCTCCGGAATCGTATTCGGCTGAGGGCCAAACTGGATGCGGCCCTCTTTGCCAGTCTCCATGGTGATCTTCTCCTCCATGTGTCCGGCAGTGGAGGCTTCGCCTCGTGGCGCCTCCCGGACAGCGTCCTGGGCTCCTCCCCGGTTCGGATCGGCCCTCCGGGACAGCACTTCGGTGTCGTCCCTGGCCCCGCGATGGAGCCAATGAACCTCCAGACGAGGATCGCTGGATTAGGTCGCGGGCCGGACTGCAATAATACAGTTAACTACACCAAGATAATGGAGAGAAAGGGCTGGATGTGCGCACGAGCGAGCCCTGTCACTTATGATGCGGCCTGGGGCTTAGTGCGGGGGCGTCGTTCTGGACTGCTGTCAACGTCCCACGCGGTGTTGACCGCTGGAACGCTCTTCCCCTTCTTGGGCGTCTCCGCCTCCAGATGCGCCGGAGCCGCCCTCTTCTTCTTCCTCTCCTCAGGGGAGGATTGTTTTCTTCCCCCTCCTCCTCTTCCTCGTCGTTGTCCTCAGGGACAGAGGAATGAGTTTCGTCATCTTCGGACGCCACGTCCGAAGTGCCCTTACGGCGGAGGCCACTCTTGGCCCCCTTTGCCTTCTTCTTGGCCTTCTTCTCCGGCGCCTTATATGGCGCCGGCACCAGCATCTTCGCTAGACGCGAGATGACTGGTTCTTCAGGCAGCGGAGCCGGACACTGGATCCGCTTCGCCCTCTCCATCCAGTCCTGAAAAAGCAATAATAAAAGCTCACACCTCATCCTCGAAACAATTAAGTCAGGGGCACATCAAAAATAACATACCTCGCTGGCGGGGTTTTTACAGTCGTGACCACGGTCTGAATCCGTGGCCGGTGGTTTCTCATTGCCCTTGAAGAGCAACTTCCATGCACCTTCGTGCGTAGTCTCGAAGAGCCTCACCAGGGTCCGTTCGGGTTTAACTCCCACAACGGGCGGCTTCAGCGCTGGCACGGAAGGATCCGGCGAACCAACATCACCCGGATCACATCGACGAGCTTGACGCTCTTGGTTACCATGCTCTGAACACGCGTTTGCAGCATTATAAGCTCGTCAGGAGAACACTAGTCCGGACTCTTCTCGACCCAAGAGGTGAGTCACATAGGAGCGCCATAGCGGAATTCGGCAGTTGCGGCCCAGGTGGTGCCGCGTGGTTCTGTGATGTAGAACCACTGCTTCTGCCACTCCTTTACCGTATCCACAAAGTTGCCCTTGGGCCAGGAGACATTGGACAGCTTGCTCACCATGGCTCCTCCGCACTCCGCGTGCTGGCCATCCACCACCTTCGGCTTTACGTTGAAGACTTTGAGCTACAGCCTGAAGTGGGGCTGGATGCGGAGGAAGGCCTCACACACGACGATAAACGCCGAGATGTTGAGGGAGGAATTCGGGGACAGATCATGGAAATCTATCCCGTAATAATACATCAGCCCGCGGACGAAAGGGTGGAGTGGAAACCCAAGCCCGCGGAAGAAATGAGGAAGGAATACTACCCTCTCGTTGGGCTCCGGTGTGGGGACGATTTGTCCCTCGGCCGGCAAGCGATGGGCGATTCCCTTCGCCAAATATCCGGCCGCTCGGAGCTCAGTAATGTCCGCCTCCTTGACGGAGGAGACCATCCACTTGCCCTGACCACTGGATCCGGACATGGTTGCTTGAGTGGAAAGGAGATGAGAACTTGGGCGCTGGTGCTCGAGATCGGGAAGGCGGAGACAGAGAGAGCGTGAGAAGAGGAAGAGGGAATCCTTATCCCCTTATAAAGGCAGCAAATATTAAACGCCTCCTCACTCGCCTTAAGATTCACCTATTCCCAAGGGCTGTGCAAACGGCGCGGTTGGGTTACCCATGCCTGCATTGATGAGAATCCCGCAATAAGGGGACACGATCTCTGCTTCGACAAGACATGCCAATAGCAACCGCGTCTCGAAACGTGGGATGGTGGAAGAAAAACGGTTCAAAATTATGACCGGACAAACGCGATGTCGTGTTGTAAAGAAGCTGTCAACAGATTAGATTCGTGCAAATATTATATTCTCTCTGCGGTTGTGTATGGTGTGTGTAACAGGTCTGGATACAATCATCCATCCGAAGACTATCTTGGAGTTCGGAGAAAGGGGAACCCGCCTTGCAATGCCGAAGACAATCTGCGCGCCGGACTCCTCGTCATTGAAGCCAGGTTCAGGGGCTACTGAGGGAGTCCTGGACTAAGGGGTCCTCGGGCGTCCGACCTGTTATCCATGGGCCGGACTGATGGACTGTGAAGACATGAAGACCGAAGACCATACTCGTGTCCGGATTGGACTCTCCTTGGCGTGGAAGGCAAGCTAGGTGACCAGCTGTGAAGATTCCTTCTTATGTAACCGACTCTATGTAACCCTAGATCTCTCCGGTGTCTATATAAACCGGAGAGCATAGTCCGGATAGGGGAGATTCATTACCATGTTCACATAGGCTAGGCTTCTAGGGTTTAGCCATTATGATCTCGTGGTAGATCAACTCTTGTAACACTCATATTCATCAAGATCAATCAAGCAGGAAGTAGGGTATTACCTCCATAGAGAGGGCTCAAACCTGGGTAAACATTGTGTCCCCCGTCTCCTGTTACCATCGATCCTAGACGCACAGTTCGGGACCCCCTACCCGAGATCCGCCGGTTTTGACACCGACACTCTCCTTCCCCTTTCCCCCCTCAGGTAGAAGGAAAAAAGGGTGGGGCCAAATCCTACTAGGACTGGAGTCCTAGTAGGACTCCCCTCTCCCTGGCGCGCCCCTTGTTGGCCGGCCTCCTCCTCCCCTCCTTTATATACGGGGGCAGGGGGGCACCCCAAAGGCATAGTAGACAATCTCTTAGCCGTGTGCGGTGCCCCCCTCCACAGTTCAACACCTTGGTCATATCGTCGTAGTGCTTAGGAGAAGCCCTTTGCCGGTAACTTCATCATCACCGTCGCCATGCTGTCGTGCTGACGGAACTCTCCCTCGTCCTAACTAGATCAAGAGCTCGAGGGATGTCATCGAGCTGAACGTGTGCTGAACACGGAGGTGCCGTACATTCGGTACTTGGATCGGTTGGATCTTGAAGACGTTTGACTACATCAACCGCGTTACTAAACGCTTCCACTTTCGGTCTACGAGGGTACATGGACACACTCTCCCCGCTCGTTGCTATGCATCTCCTAGATAGATCTTGCATGATCGTAGGTAAAAAATTTGAAATACTGTGTTCCCCAACAGTGGCATCCGAGCCAGGTAGGGATGAAAATGGAGTGGAAACTTTCCGTTTTTCTGGAGGAAAAATGGAAACGAAGAGGAAATATGAAAACGGAAATGGAAATTTGCAAAACGGAAGTGGAAATGGATTTTTTTATGCGAAAGTGGAAACAAAAATGGAACGGTGTTTTCCGGTGGAACTTGCATGGAAATGGAACTTTCCGTTTCCGTGAGTATGGAATTTCTGTTTTTACTATAGACCTATAACTGCTTTGTAACCCAACCACCAAAGAGAACATAATGACACAATTAGTAGAATGGATCTAAGGCCCAACTTCTACTACCACACATATACTCAGCTTGACCCTCTACGCTATTGTCCGTACTACTACAATACTACACTAAGTTGCTAACATAATGATATTATTTTGTAGCCATGTTAACAACTCATTAAATTTGTTTATTTTTGTGTGTATTTCTCTATGATTCAAGGGGTTTTTAAGTTCCGATCAATGCCTATTCTGTTTCCGTATCCGCTTTGTATTCGCTTCGTGTCCGTTTCCGGTAGTATCTGTTTCCGTATTCATTTCTGGGGTTTCTGTATTCGTTTCCGCTTCTGCAAAAAAATGTGAAAACAAATATGATAGCACTCAGTTCCGTCCGTTTCCGCTCCGTTTTCATCCCTAGAGCCAGGTTTATGTGTAGATGATATGCACGAGTAGAGCACAAAGAGTTGTGGGCGATAATAGTCATATTGCTTATCACCAACGTCTTACTTTGATTCGGCGGTATTGTTGGATGAAGCAGCCCGGACCGACATTACTGACTGCGCTCATGAGACTGGTTCTACCGACGTGCTTTGCACACAGGTGGCTGGCGGGTGTCTATTTCTTGAACTTTAGTTGAATCGAGTTTGACTACAGCCGGTCCTTGTTAAAGGTTAAAACAGCACACTTGACGAAAAATCGTTGTGGTTTTGATGCGTAGGTAAGAACGGTTCTTGCTAGAAGCTCGTAGCAGCCACGTCAAACTTGCAACAACAAAGTAGAGGATGTCTAACTTGTTTTTGCAGGGCAGGTTGTGATGTGATATGGTCAAGACGTGATGAGATATAAATTGTTGTATGAGATGACATGTTTTGTAAAAGTTATCGGCAACTGGCAGGAGCCTTATGGTTGTCGCTTTATTGTATGAAATGCAATCGCCATGTAGTTACTTTACTTTATCACTAAGCGGTAGCGATAGTCGTAGAAGCAATAGTTGGCGAGACGACAACGATGCTACGATGGAGATCAAGGTGTCAAGCCGGTGGCGATGGTGATCATGACGGTGCTTTGGAGATGGAGATCAAAGGCACAAGATGATGATGGCCATATCATGTCACATATTTTGATTGCATGTGATGTTTATCCTTTATGCATCTTATTTTGCTTAGTACGGTGGTAGCATTATAAGATGATCCCTCACTAAATTTCAAGGTATAAGTGTTCTCCCTGAGTATGCACCGTTGCTACAGTTCGTCATGCCGAGACACCACGTGATGATCGAGTGTGATAAGCTCTACGTTCACATACAACGGGTGCAAGCCAGTTTTGCACGTGCAGAACACTTGGGTTAAACTTGACGAGCCTAGCATATGTAGATATGGCCTTGGAACACTGAGACCGAAAGGTCGAACGTGAATCATATAGTAGATATGATCAACATAGTGATGTTCACCATTGAAAACTACTCCATCTCACGTGATGATCGGACATGGTTTAGTTGATATGGATCACGTGATCATTTAGATGACTAGAGGGATGTCTATCTAAGTGGGAGTTCTTAAGTAATATGGTTAATTGAACTTTAATTTATCATGAACTTAGTCCTGATGGTATTTGCATATCTATGTTGTAGATCAATAGCTTGTGATGTAGCTCCCCGTTTATTTTTGATATGTTCCTAGAGAAAAATAAGTTGAAAGATGATAGTAGCAATGATGCAGACTGTGTCCGTGATATGAGGATTATCCTCATTGCTGCACAGAAGAATTATGTCCTTGATGCACCGCTAGGTGATGGACCTATTGCAGGAGCAGATGCAGACATTATGAACGTTTGGCAAGCTCGGTATGATGACTACTTGATAGTTTAGTGCGCCTTGCTTTACGGCTTAAAACCGGGACTTCAAAAACGTTTTGAATGCCATGGAGCATATAAGATGTTCCAAGAGCTAAAATTGGTATTTCAGACTCATGCTTGAGTCGAGAGGTATGAGACCTCTGACAAGTATTTTGCCTACAATATGGAGGAGAATAGCTCAACCAGCGAGCATGTGCTCAGAATGTCTGAGTACTACAGTCGCTTGAATCAAGTGGGAGTTAATCTTCGAGATAAGATAGTGACTGACAAAGTTCTCTAGTCACCATCACCAAGTTACTGGATCATGATGTGATGGACAAGACCCATCCGTTAGCTTAGCATAATGATCGTTTAGTTTTATTGCTATTGCTTTCTTCATGACTTATACATGTTCCTCTGACAATGAGATTATGCAACTCTCGAATACCGGAGGAACACCTTGTGTGCTATCAAACGTCACAACGTAACTGGGTGATTATAAAGATGCTCTACAGGTGTCTCCGAAGGTGTTTGTTGGGTTGGCATAGATTAAGATTAGGATTTGTCACTCCGTATATCGGAGAGGTATCTCCGGGCCCTCTCGGTAATGCACATCACTACAAGCCTTGCAAGCAATGTGACTAATGAGTTAGTTGTGGGATGACGCATTACGAAACGAGTAAAGAGACTTGCCGGTAACGAGATTGAACTAGGTATGATCATACCGATGATCGAATCTCGGGCAAGTAACATACCGATGACAAAGGGAATGGCGTATATTGTTATGCAGTTTGACCGATAAAGATCTTCATAGAATATGTAGGAACCAATATGAGCATCCAGGTTCTGCTATTGGTTATTGACCGGAGATGTGTCTCGGTCATGTCTACATAGTTCTCGAACCCGTAGGGTCCGCACGCTTAACGTTCGATGACGATTTGTATTATGAGTCATGTGATTTGATGACCAAAGTTTGTTCGGAGTCCCAGATGAGATCACGGGCACGACGAGGAGTCTCGAAATGGTCGAGAGGTAAAGATTGATATATTGGAAGGTAGTATTCGGACACAGGAAGGGTTCTGGAGTGTATCAGGTACATAACGAAGTACCGGAGGGGTTACCGGAACCCCCCGGGGAAAGATATGGGTCTCATGGGCCATAGGAGGGAGGCTAACCAGCCCACAAGGGGCTGGTGTGCCCCCCACAAGGGAGGAGGCCGAATTGGACTTGGGAAGGGGGCGCCACCCCCCTTTCCTTCTCCTACTTCCTCTCCTTCCCCTTTCCCCCTCTGGTAGAAGGAAAAAAGGGTGGGGCCGAATCCTACTAGGACTGGAGTCCTAGTAGGACTCCCCTCTCCCTGGCGCGCCCCTTATTGGCCGGCCTCCTCCTCTCCTCCTTTATATACGGGGGCAGGGGGCACCCCAAAGGCACAACATACAATCTCTTTGCCGTGTGCGGTGCCCCCCTCCATAGTTCAACACCTCGGTCATATCGTCGTAGTGCTTAGGAGAAGCCCTTTGCCGGTAACTTCATCATCACCATCGCCATGCCGTCGTGCTGACGGAACTCTCCCTCGTCCTCAACTAGATCAAGAGCTCGAGGGACGTCATCGAGCTGAACGTGTGCTGAACACGGAGGTGCCGTACGTTCGGTACTTGGATCGGTTGGATCGTGAAGACGTTCGACTACATCAACCGCGTTACTAAACGCTTCCGCTTTCGGTCTATGAGGGTACGTGGACACACTCTCCCCGCTCGTTGCCATGCATCTCTGCTACCTCTTGAGCATGCGTTGGTTTTCACTTGAAGAGGAAAGGGTGATGCAGCAAAGTAGCGTAAGTAATCCCCTCAGTTGTTGAGAACCAAGGTATCAATCTAGTAGGAGGCCACACACAAGTCCCTCGTACCTACACAAACAAATAAGAACCTTGCAACCAACGCAATAAAGGGGTTGTCAATCCCTTCACGGCCACTTGCAAAAGTGAGATCTAATAGAGATGATAATATTTTTGGTATTTTTATGATAAAATTGAAAGTAAAGATTGCAAAGTAAAAATAGATTGGAAACTTATATGATGGAAAACAGACCCGGGGGCCATAGGTTTCACTAGTGGCTTCTCTCAAGATAGCATAAGTATTACGGTGGGTGAACAAATTACTGTCGAGCAATTGATAGAAAAGTGCATAATTATGAGAATACCTAGGCATGATCATCTATATAGGCATCACGTCCGTGACAAGTAGACCGACTCCTGCCCGCATCTACTACTATTACTCCACACATCGACCGCTATCCATCATGCATCTAGAGTATTAAGTTCATAAGAACAGAGTAACACATTAGGTAAGATGACATGATGTAGAGGGATAAACTCAAGCAATATGATATAAACCCCATTTTTATTCTCGATGGCAACAATACAATACGTGTCATTTCCCTTTCTGTCACTGGGATCGAGCAACGCAAGATTGAACCCAAAGCTAAGCACTTCTCCCATTGCAAGAAAGATCAATCTAGTAGGCCAAACGAAACTGCTAATTCAAAGAGACTTGCAAAGATAACCAATCATACATAAAAGAATTCAGAGAAGATTCAAATATTGTTCATAGATAATCTTGATCATAAACCCACAATTCATCAGATCTCAACAAACACACCGCAAAAAGAGTTACATCGAATAGATCTCTAAGAATCGAGGAGAACTTTGTATTGAGATCCAAAGAGAGAGAAGAAGCCATCTAGCTAATAACTATGGACCCGAAGGTCTGTGGTAAAATACTCACACATCATCGGAGAGGCTATGGTGTTGATGTAGAAGCCCTCCGTGATCGATTCCCCCTCCGGCGGAGCGCCGGAAAAGGCCCCAAGATGGGATCTCATGGGTACCAAAGGGTGCGGCGGTGGAATTAGGTTTTTGTGGTGCTCCTGGGTAGTTTCGGGGTATGTAGGTATATATAGGAGGAAGAAGTAGGTCGGTGGAGCCACAAGGGGCCCACGAGGGGCCCACGAGGGTGGAGGGCGCGCCCAGGGGGTAGGCGCGCCCCCTGCCTCGTGGCCTCCTCGTTCGTTTCTTGACGTCCACTCCAAGTCCTCGGGATCACGTTTGTTCCAAAAATCACGCTCCCGAAGGTTTCATTCCGTTTGGACTCCGTTTGATATTTCTTTTCTACGAAGCACTGAAATAGGCAAAAAAAATAGCAATTTGCACTGGGCCTTGGGTTAATAGGTTAGTCCCAAAAATAATATGAAAGTGTATAATAAAGCCCATTAAACATCCAAAACAGAATATATAATAGCATGGAACAATAAAAAATTATAGATACATTGGAGACGTATCAAGCATCCCCAAGCTTAATTCCTGCTCGTCCTCGTGTAGGTAAATGATAAAAATAGAATTTTTGATGTGGAATGCTACTTAGCATATTTCTCAATGTAATTTTCTTTATTGTGGCATGAATGTTCAGATCCGAAAGATTCAAGATAAAAGTTTAATATTGACATAAAAATAATAATACTTCAAGCATACTAACCAAGCAATTATGTCTTCTCAAAATAACATGGCCAAAGAAAGATCATCCCTACAAAATCATATAGTTTGGCCATGCTTCATTTTCGTCACACAAGAATGCTCTCATCTTGCACAACCCCGATGACAAGCCAAGCAATTGTTTCATACTTTAGTAATCTCAAACTTTTTTCAACTTTCACGCAATACATGAGCGTGAGCCATGGATATAGCACTATGGGTGGAATAGAATAATGATGGGGGGTTGTGTGGAGAAGACAAAAAAAAGAGAAAGTCCCACATTGACGCGGCTAATCAACGGGCTAGGGAGATGCCCATCAATTGATGTCAATGCAAGGAGTAGGGATTGCCATGCAACGGATGCACCAGAGCTATAAATGTATGAAAGCTCAACAAAAGAAACTAAGTGGGTGTGCATCCAACTTGCTTGCTCACGAAGACCTAGGACATTTGAGGAAGCCCATCGTTGGAATATACAAGCCAAGTTCTATAATGAAAAATTCCCACTAGTATATGAAAGTGACAAAACAAGAGACTCTCTATCATAAAGATCATGGTTCTACTTTGAAGCACAAGTGTGGAAAAAAGGATAGTAGCAATGCCCCTTTTTATTTCTCTTTTTTTTCTTCTTTTTTCTTCTTTTTTTGGGACTTTTTTTGGCCTTTCTCCTTTTTTTATTTGGGACAATGCTCTATTAATGATGATCATCACACTTCTATTTATTTACAACTTGATACTTAGAACAAAAATGACTCTATATGAATGCCTCCGACGGTGTACCGGGATGAGCAATGAATCAAGAGTGACATGTATGAAATAATATGCATGGTGGCTTTGCCACAAATACGATGTCAATTACATGATCATGCAAGGCAATATGACAATGATGAAACGTGTCATAAAAAACGGAACGGTGGAAAGTTGCATGGCAATATATCTCGGAATGGCTATGGAAATGCCATAATAGGTAGGTATGGTGACTGATTTGAGGAAGATATAAGGAGGTTTATGTGTGATAGAGCGTATCGTATCACGGGGTTTGGATGCACCGGCGAAGTTTGCACCAACTCTCAAGGTGAGAAAGGGCAATGCACGGTACCGAAGAGGCTAGCAATGATGGAAGGTTGAGAGTGCGTATAATCCATGGACTCAACATTAGTCATAAAGAACTCACATACTTATTGCAAAAATCTACAAGTAATCAAAAACCAAGCACTACGCGCATGCTCCTAGGGGGATAGATTGGTAGGAAAAGACCATCGCTCGTCCTCGACCGCCACTCATAAGGATGACAATCAAAGAACACCTCATGTTTCAAATTTGTTACACAACGTTTACCATACGTGCATGCTACGGGACTTGCAAACTTCAACACAAGTATTTCTCAAATTCACAACTACTCAACTAGCACAACTTTAATATCACTATCTCCATATCTCAAAACAATCATCAAGTATCAAACTTCTCCTAGTATTCAATGCACTTATATGGAAGTTTTTATTATATCCATCTTGGATGCCTATCATATTAGGATCAATTTTATAACCAAAGTAAATTACCATGATGTTCTAAAGGACTCTCAAAATAATATAAGTGAAGCATGAGAGATCAATAATTTCTATAAAACAAAACCACCACCGTGCTCTAAAAGATATAAGTGAAGCACTAGAGCAAAATTGTTTAGCTCAAAAGATATAAGTGAAGCACATGGAGTATTCTAATAAATTCCGATTAATGCGTGTCTCTCTAAAAAGGTGTGTACAGCAAGGATGATTGTGGTGAAATAGAAAGCAAAGACACAAAGCATACAAGACGCTCCAAGCAAAACACATATCATGTGGTGAATAAAAATATAGCTCCAAGTAAAGTTACCGATGGACAAAGACAAAAGAGGGGATGCCTTACGGGGCATCCCCAAGCTTAGGCTTTTGGATGTCCTTGGATTTTACCTTGGGGTGCCTTGGGCATCCCCAAGCTTAGGCTCTTGCCACTCCTTGTTCCATAATCCATCAAATCTTTACCCAAAACTTGAAAACTTCACAACACAAAACTTAACAGAAAATCTCGTGAGCTCTGTTAGCGAAAGAAAACAAAACACCACTTCAAGGTACTGTAATGAACTCATTCTTTATTTATATTGGTGTTAAACCTATTGTATTCCAACTTCTCTATGGTTCATAAACTCCATTACTAGCCATAGATTCATCAAAATAAGCAAACAACACACGAAAAACAGAATCTGTCAAAAACAGAACAGTCTGTAGTAATCTGTATCAAACGCATACTTCTGGAACTCCAAAAATTCTAAAATAAATTTCTAGACGTGAGGAATTTATATATTAATCATCTGCGAAAAGAATCAACTAAATATCACTCTCCAGTAAAAAGTTGTAGCTAATATCGTCAGTGCTAAAGTTTCTGTTTTTTACAGCAAGATCAAAAAGATTTCACCCAAGTCTTCCCAAAGGTTCTACTTGGCACAAACACTAATTAAAACATAAAACCACATGTAAACAGAAGCTAGATGTATTACTTATTACTAAACATAACCAAAAAGCAAAAAACAAAAATAAAATTGGGTTGCCTCCCAACAAGCGCTATCGTTTAACGCCCCTAGCTAGGCATAAAGGCAAGAATAGATCTAGGTATTGTCATCTTTGGCATGCAATCCATAAGTAGCTCTCATAATAGATTCATAAGGTAATTTTATTTTATTTCTAGGAAAGTGTTCCATGCCTTTCCTTAACTGAAATTGGAATCTAATATTCCCTTCTTTCATATCAATAATTGCACCAATCGTTCTATGGAAAGGTCTACCAAGAATAATAGGACATGAAGGATTGCAATCTATATCAAGAACAATGAAATCTACGGGCACATAATTCCTATTTGAAACAATAAGAACATCATTAATTCTTCCCATAGGTTTCTTAATGGTGGAATCCGCAAGGTGCAAGTTTAAAGAACAATCATCAAATTCACGGAAACCTAGCAAATCACACAAAGTTTTTGGAATCGTGGAAACACTAGCACCCAAATCACACAAAGCATAGCATTCATGATCTTTAATTTTAATTTTAATAGTAGGTTCCCACTCATCATAAAGATTTCTAGGGATAGAAACTTCCAATTCAAGCTTTTCTTCATAAGATTGCATTAAAGCATCAATGATATGTTTAGTAAAAGCTTTATTTTGACTATAAGCATGCGGAGAATTTAGCACGGATTGCAACAAGGAAATAAAATCTATTAAAGAACAATTATCATAATTAAATTCCTTGAAATCCAAAATAGTGGGTTCATTGCTATCTAAAGTTTTGACCTCTTCCATCCCACTTTTACCAAATTTTGCATCAAGATCTAAAAACTCCGAATCATTGGGACGCCTTTTAACTAAAGTTGACTCATCTCCAGTCCCATCATTATCAAGATTCATATTGCAAAACAAAGATTTAATAGGGACACATCAATCACTTTTAGATCTTCATCCTTATTATCATAAAAACTAGAAGAACACGCTTTTACAAAGCAATCTTTCTTAGCACGCATCCTAGCGGTTCTTTCTTTGCACTCATCAATGGAAATTCTCATAGCCTTGAGAGACTCATTTATATCATGCTTAGGTGGAATATATATAAGTTTCAAAGAATCAACATCAAGAGAAATTCTATCCACGTTCCTAGCCAACTCATCAATCTTAGGCATTTTTTCTTCAAGCAAAGCATTGAAATTCTTTTGAGAAATCATAAATTCTTTAACACTAGTCTCAAAATTAGAGGGCATATTATTAAAATTCCATAAGAGTTGTTGTAGGAATTACCATAATTATTAGAGGAATTACTAGGATACGGCCTAGGATTAAAGTTTCCTCTATAAGCATTGTTACCAAAATTGTTCCTACCAACAAAATTCACATCCATAGATTCATTATTATTCTCAATCAAAGTAGACAAAGGCATATCATTGGGATCATAAGAAACACTCTTATTAGCAAACAATTTCATAAGTTCATCCATCTTTCCACTCAAAACATTAATCTCTTCAATTGCCTGCACCTTTTTACTAGTAGATCTTTCAGTGTGCCATTGAGAATAATTAACCATAATATTATTTAGGAGTTTAGTAGCTTCTCCTAAAGTGATTTCCATAAAAGTAGCTCCCGCGGCCGAATATAAAAGATTTCTAGAAGCAAAATTCAGTCCGGCATAAATTTTTTGTATAATCATCCGTAAGTTCAAACCATGTGTAGGGCAATTACGTATCATTAATTTCATTCTCTCCCAAGCTTGTGCAACATGTTCATGATCAAGTTGCTTAAAATTCATAATATCGTTTCTAAGAGAGATGATCTTAGTGGGAGGAAAATATTTAGAGATAAAAGCATTTTTGCACTTATTCCAAGAATCAATACTATTTTTAGGCAAAGACAAAAACCAAGTTTGAGCACGATCTCTAAGCGAAAACGGGAATAACTTCAGTTTAACAATATCATTGACCACATCTTTCTTCTTTTGCATATCACACAAATCAACAAAGCTATTTAGATGGGTAGCAGCATCTTCACTAGGAAGGCCGGCGAATTGATCTTTCATGACAAGATTCAACAAAGCAGCATTAATTTCACAAGATTCAGCATCGGTAAGAGGAGCAATCCGAGTGCTAAGAAAATCATTGTTGTTGGTATTGGCAAAGTCACACAATTTAGTATTATCTTGAGCCGTCATGACGAGCAAATAATCCAACACAGAAGCAAATAAGAAGCAAGCGAAAAAGAGGCGAACGGAAAAAGAGGGCGAATAAAACGACAAAGGTGAAGTGGGGGAGAGGAAAATGAGAGGCAAATGGAAAATAATGTAATGCGAGGGATAAAAGTTTGTGATGGGTACTTGGTATGTCTTGACTTGTGTGTAGACTCCCCAACAACGGCGCTAGAAATCCTTCTTGCTACCTCTAGAGCATGCGTTGGTTTTCCCTTGAAGAGGAAAGGGTGATCCAGCAAAGTAGTGTAAGTATTTCCCTCAGTTTTTGAGAACCAAGGTATCAATCCAGTAGGAGGCCACACGCAAGTCCCTCGTACCTACAAAAAAAAAGAACCTTGCAACCAACGCGATAAAGGGGTTGTCAATCCCTTCACAGCCACTTGCAAAAGTGAGATCTGATAGAGATGATAATATTTTTGGTATTTTTATGATAAAGATTGAAAGTAAAGATTGCAAAGTAAAAATAGATTTGAAACTTATATGATGGAAAATAGACCCAGGGGCCATAGGTTTCACTAGTGGCTTCTCTCAAGATAGCATAAGTATTACGGTGGGTGAACAAATTACTGTCGAGCAATTGATAGAAAAGTGCTTAATTATGAGAATATCTAGGCATGATCATGTATATAGGCATCACGTCCGTGACAAGTAGACCGACTCCCGCCTGCATCTACTACTATTACTCCACACATCGACCGCTATCCAACATGCATCTAGAGTATTAAGTTCATAAGAACAGAGTAACGCATTAGGTAAGATGACATGATGTAGAGGGATAAACTCAAGCAATATGATATAAACCCCATCTTTTTATCCTCGATGGCAACAATACAATACGTGTCGTTTCCCTTTCTGTCACTAGGATCGAGCAACGCAAGATTGAACCCAAAGCTAAGCACTTCTCCCATTGCAAGAAAGATCAATCTAGTAGGCCAAACCAAACTGATAATTCGAAGAGACTTGCAAAGATAACCAATCATACATAAAAGAATTCAGCGAAGATTCAAATATTGTTCATAGATAATCTTGATCATAAACCCACAATTCACCGGATCTCGACAAACAAACCACAAAAAGAGTTACATCAAATAGATCTCCAATAAGATCGAGGAGAACTTTGTATTGAGATCCAAAGAGAGAGAAGAAGCCATCTAGCTAATAACTATAGACCTGAAGGTCTGTGGTAAAATACTCACACATCATCGGAGAGTCTATGGTGTTGATGTAGAAGCCCTCTGTGATCGATTCCCCCTCCGGCGGAGCGCCGGAAAAGGCCCCAAGATGGGATCTCACGGGTACAGAAGGTTGCGGCGGTGGAATTAGGTTTTCGTGGTGCTCCTAGATGGTTTTGGGGTACGTAGCTATATATAGGAGGAAGAAGTTGGTCGGTGGAGCCATGAGGGGCCCACGAGGGTGGAGGGCGCGCCCAGGGGGGTAGGCACGCCCCCTGCCTCATGGCCTCCTTGTTCGTTTCTTGACGTCCACTCCAAGTCCTCTGGATCACGTTTATTCCAAAAATCACGCTCCCGAAGGTTTCATTCCGTTTGGACTCCGTTTGATATTCCTTTTCTGCGAAACACTGAAATAGTCAAAAAAAAAACAATTTGCATTGGGCCTTGGGTTAATAGGTTAGTCCCAAAAATAATATGAAAGTGTATAATAAATCCCATTAAACATCCAAAACAGAATATATAATAACATGGAACAATCAAAAATTATAGATACGTTCGAGATGTATCAATCTCCTAGATAGATCTTGCGTGATCGTAGGTAAAAAAAAAATACTGCGTTCCCCAATAATGATTACCTCTCAAACCACCTCTGTTGTCAGGAGGGGAGGAAAGTTTTCATACAACACCCACGGTTCAATATTGAAGTGTTCCTAAAGAGGTCGAAGGATGGACGGTCAATCATCCGCAGGCACTGGCCTAAAGTTGCAAAGACCTTCAACATGAATGAAGGCTCAATATTTGCCTTCCACTTCAGTAGTTTTCCAGATGAGATGCATCTGTCTATGTACCGTCTATGATGCTAATTTCAAAAGGTTCTAGATGTTGCATGTGAAACTTGGTGCTGGTGCAGTTGTGTAATGGGGTAGCTGAGTGCTGAAGCTATATCATGTTGTACTCGGATGTATTTCAATTATGAAATCCTGCTTCCTTAATATGGAAATGAAATATATTATGTGCTTAATATGAATGTCAATTAGATTAGTAAATGGATTATTAATAATAGGGCAATTAGCCTGCTAATTGGGTTTTCCTATTGCAAACGGTTATTGAGAAAACACCATGGGTGATGACCTCAGGCAATGCACACAGTTTCTAGGAATAATCCGTGTTGGATCAATGAACAATAACACACGACATTCTCTTGAAAACTGTTTGCGTTACGCCACCTTGCGCAAACGTTTTCCTTGGAGTGACTGTGTGGGATGTATATACAAACAGAAATGTTTAGCGGGGATTGACTATGTGGGATGTACTTACGACCGAAAACGATTTCGCCTGTATAATTCTATTTTTAGCATTACTGTACGTATAATCGTATTTGGTCGCTCGCCAGTCGCACACGACCTCATTTTGCCGAGCGTGTGTGTGCCAGGATGGCATATCCCCAACGGTTTCTAGGTCGTGTGGGAAAGACCCCCCTATCGCAGTCACTCACTTGGTGACGGTTCCGAACGCCGTCGCGAGAAGGGGTTAAAAACCGTTTGTATTGCACCGACGTGTACCAGTGAGTCACCGCATACACATGAGCACAATGTTTCAACCGGACACATAGAAAGATAGGGGCTTATAGTTTCGCCTCCCAACGTATTCACCTCAAGGGTGATGTCAACAATAATAACTCATGCCACCCATATTCAACTGGACATATATGTGCCTAGATCTTTCCTCACCACATGATGCTTGCCAAGGGAGAACAATAAAAAAGGAATAGAGAGAAAAACTTTGACTCTTGCATAAAAGTAAATACATAAAAGTAAAAGATAGGGCCTTCGCAGAGGGAAGCAGAGGTTGTCATGCGCTTATTTGTTTGTATGCTCAACCCCTTTGTGCAAAATAACATCACGTTGCATTGCCCCTTGTGATGGCAACCTTTATTATGCAGTCTGTCGCTTTTATTCTTCACCATCACAAGTTCGTACGACGCTCAATTTTCTCTTACACTAAATGATCTCACACTTTTAGAAGCAATTTTTATTGCCTTATTGCACCGATGACAACTTACTTGAGGGATCTTGCTCAATCCCTGGGTAGGTATGGTGGACTCCTGAAAATAAGATTTGGGTTTAAGGGTTTTTGGATGCACAATTAGTATCTCTACTTGGTGCGGAATTTTTGCCTAGCAAAGATAGGGCGCAAGCACCACATGTTGAAGGATCTATGACAATATAACTTCTATGTGAATATGAACAAACATAAATCATTACGCTGTCTTCCTTGTCCAACGTCAACAATTTTGGCATATAATATTTTGATGGGGGCTCACAATCACAAAAGATTTCCAGCATAGTGTATTTATGTGTGAATCTTCTCTTCCCTTATTAATTCTTTCATGAGTTGCATCATTGACCAATGCTATGTTTGTCAATCTCTAATAAGATTTTCTACTTATACTTTTCCTTATGTGGTGTCATCACCTACCATAAGATGAGCATATGATCTTTTTCATTTATTTCCTTTCTTTTTATTGCAACATGAAAGTAAAGAAAGCAAAAACTCAAACTAAACTTTATTATATATCTCGCACACGATTACAAGGATAGATTACTAAGCAAACTCTCAAAAAGAAAGGATTGAACTAAACTTTTATTCATCTAAAGCAAAAGATAGCTATGGATTGAACTAAAATAAGTAAAGGCAAAAGATAGTGGGGATGATACGATACCGGGGCACCTCCCCCAAGCTTGGCGAAATCCAAGGGGAGTGCCCATACCCGATACTCAATTTTCTTTTGGTGATGAACAAGAAGGTGGTGGTGATGGAGTAGAGGGTTTGTCCTTCTTCCTCAGCTTATGCTTGAGGATGGAATTTTCCTCCTTAAATTCACCAATCTCCCGCTCAAGCTCCAGTACCTTTTTGCATAAATCTTGCTTATTTTCCTGCAAAAGGCGAAAGGGTACAAACTGAACCTTAGGCCTCTTTGCTTTGTTGGGGAGGCTTGACTTCTTGAATTCCACATGCATGTCCCCAGGTTGAGGCAATGGAGTTTCGTCCTCATCTGAGCTCGTCTCCTCTTTCTCCCTACAATAATAGTCTTCCTCTTCCTCCGAGGTCCAGCCATAATGCTCCACATCCCCATAGGACTTGGGGTTTGCGACAAAATCAGCAGCATAGGTCTCACCCTCAGAGTCTTGGGACGACATATTTTCAGATCTCACTACAAAAAAAGACACATCCGTGACATTTTGGGGCAAACAAATTTTTTCTGTCATACTTATGACGCTTCTATGACGACAATTGTGAAAAAACCCAGTATCATCATAGATGTGGTGGGGTCCTACTTCTATGACAAAAAATCATGACAGAAAATGGGCTTTTCGTCCTGGGCGGGCCGGAGACGCAGCTGCATGACATTCTTTGGGCCGTCCATGACGGAAAAAACCGTGGTAGAAGCGAGGGCGAGGAAAATATCAGGGTGTTCCCGGTTATGGTGGGTGGTCGGGGCCGAGCGATGCGCGTTTCTCTCGTACACGCACGCGCGTGGGTGCGAGGCATTGGGCTCTAACTGAAACCGAGCGAGGCGTTGGGCTCTAATTGAACCCGAGCGATTGCACTGCAGGCTACGCGTTACTGAACCCGAGCGATCGATCGATGGCTGGATGAACAGGACCCCGTGGAGGGCTGGATGAACAGGACCACCCCGTGGAGGGCTGGATGAACAGGACCCCGTGGAGGGCTGGATGAACAGGACCACCCCGTGGAGGGCTGGATGAACAGTAGATGGTGGAGGGCTGGCTGAACAGTAGCCCGTGGAGGGGTGGTTGAATAGGAGCCCGTGGAGAGGGCTGGTTGAACAGTAGCCGGTGGAGTAGCGCACGGTGGAGGCTGGATGAACAGGAGCCTGCGGATAAACAGTCGCAGGTGGAGGCTGGAGGAGGTAGACGGTGGATGAACAGTAGCCCGTGGAGGCTGGAGGGGTTCGATGGTGGAGATGAACAGTATCCCGTGGAGTCCCGTTTTGCGGTACGCCACACCCCTCCCGATGAACAGGACCCCCGTTTCGACCGTAGCGCTCCAACACAAGTCTGTTTCCTCCGTTTTGCAGTACGCCACACCCCTCCCGATAAACAGGACCCCCGTTTCAACCGTAGGAGGTCCGTTTCATCCGTTTTGTGGTACGCCAGACCCCTCGTGATGAACAGGATCCCGTTTCGAATGTGGTTGGTCGAATACAAGGCCGTTTCCTTCGTTCTGCGGTACGCCAGGCCTTGTTTCCATCGGCTGTTCCGTCCAAGCCCTCCCGATGAACACGACGACGCATTCCGCGCCGACCCAGCCAGTTGACTCCCCATGAACACGACGATGACGCTGTTTCTCCGTTCTGGCCCAGCCATGTACATGGGGCCTGGCCGTACATATGCGCGAGTAGGCGTTCGAGACCCTGCCCGTATGTATGTACGTGGCCGTATTTTCTTTCTTGCACACTAGCCACTGTACGTACGTGTACATGCTACGTGCGCGCCTCTACTACGTCACGTGCGCGCCTCTACATCGACCAGTATGTACGTACACGTTCGCGACCAGAATGACAACGCTACGTACGCTTCGACCAGGTGGGTCCCGACTGTCAGGCACTTCCTTGCATGCGGAGATGTAGCTGGTGGGTCCCAGCAGTCAGGGGGGCGAATCGTTTTTTTTGCCCGGACGCACTTCCTTGCGTGCGAAGATGTAGCTGGTGGGTCCCCGCAGTCAGGGGGAAACATTTTTTTCACGAAATACGGTGCCCCGTCCGGTGGGTCCCCATTGTTAGGTGGAGGAATAATTATTTTGCGCGTAATAAGGAGGCACTTCCTTGCTGCGGCCGTGGACCCAGCTGTCAACCTCTCCATGTACAGTCCATGTCCGATGGAAGCCGTTCCTTGACCACGTTGACCACACCGCGCCGAGAGCACCAGGGCGGTGGACGCCGGCGAGGCCTAGGAAGGGGACGACGCGGAGCCGGGGAAGACGCGGCAGTGGATGCCCACGCGTAGAGGAGTATGAGGGTTCACTGGTTCGCTGCGATGTGAGGCTGCCGTCGCCGCAGAATAACAGGGGGTGTGGGTGAGTAGAGGGATGGCCTGGCCAGCAGTGGGATTAGTAGGGGCGGTGAGGCCTCCGCGGCATCGCAGCCGGCCACGGGAGGCAGGAGCACAAGGCACGACCGGCGCTGGTTTGGGCGGCTGGAGCAAGAAGACCAGAGGTTGAAGAAGCACTACGGCCGTTGGATGGACATCGTACGGTCACTGGAGCTATAATCATGAATTGACTAAGTTGACAAAGCCCTCCGTCCCCGTCAACTTAGTAGGCCCACAAGTCAGCCTCCCAATATACTGGGTCCTAGCTAGCAGGGGAGTATTCATTTTTTTGTGCGTAATAAGGAGGCACTTCCTTGCATGCAAAGATATAGCTGGTGGGTCCGAGCTGTCAGCGGCGGTAACATTTTTTTCGCGAAATACAGAGGCCCTTTCGGTGGGTCCCAGATGTCAGGTGGAGCAATCATTATTTTGCACGTAATAAGGAGGCATTTCCTTGCGTGCGGCCGTGGACCCAGCTGTCAGCCTCTCCACATACAATCCACTTCAGATGCATGTCGGTCGTTGACCATGTTGACCAGGCCGCGCGGAGAGCACCAGGGCGGTGGATGATGGCGAGGCCTAGGAAGGGAACGACACGGAGGCAGGGAAGACTCGGAAGTTGTTTCCCACGCTGAGGGGAGTACGACTGTATGAGGGTTTACTGGTTCGTCTGCCGTCGCCGGAGAATAACATCAGGTGTGGGTGAGTAGAGGGATGGCTAGGCCAGCGATGGGAGTACGGTGGGGCGGTGAGGCCTGCGCGGCAGCACAGCCGGCCACGGGGAGGAGGGAGCAGGCAGTCCTGCCTCAAGATGGCAACGGGGACGAAACCCACCGGGTTTTGCTTGCACAAACCCATCCCCACGAGAAAATCGCAAACCCATCCCCGTCCCCACCAACGTGCGCGGGGTTAAATTTTTGCCCGTCCCCTAAACCCGTCGGGTTTTCAAAACCCACGGGGAACCCGTCCCCATGAGCAGTCAATGAAAACAACAACATTTGAAAGAAGAACAGGAGCATATTACAGCAACAGGCGACGGCTGGGGGACCTAGGTTTAGGTTTAGGTGTTGTGTTGTGCGGGAGAGAGAGGCCTGAAGAGCGAGGGACACTGCAGCGATCGGGCGAGGGGTTGGTTTGTACTTCAGGGCCTCGACGCTGTGGGGCTCGGCTGCTCGGGCACTGTGTCTTTGGGCCACTTGAGTCAAGATGGATTGGTGCATGCTAAATAATGTATTTTGACGGGTTTTGTCAGGTTTCGGGTTCGGGTAGTACTCAAATGGGTTTAAACCCGCGAAACATGCCGGGTTTTATAATGTACCCACGAGCAGCCCCACAGGTATAGAAAGTCGCCCATCCCCGTCCCCTAATAGGGTAAAAACCCACGGGGACGCGGGTTTCGGGGCCCCATTGCCATCTTGAGTCCCGCCGGTGCTTGTTTGAGCGGCTGGAGCAGGAAGAGCAAGATTGAAGAAGCACGACGGCCGTTGGATGGACATCCAACAGTCACTGCTTGTGCGTCAACCTTTTTTAGGAAAGCCTCAAATCTGTGGAAAATAGCATACATCCCATCTGCCATTATTTCTAATAATTTACAGCCCATTTGCTAATTCTTAAGGTTTTTTTGGAGCCCATATTCTTTTTGTTAGCATTACAGCCCA
This sequence comes from Aegilops tauschii subsp. strangulata, assembly GCF_002575655.3. Lineage (NCBI taxonomy): Eukaryota > Viridiplantae > Streptophyta > Magnoliopsida > Poales > Poaceae > Aegilops > Aegilops tauschii. The sequence goes on along the minus strand of NC_053035.3, from coordinate 99,972,770 downwards.
TTTGTGGCCACGGTTAAAAAATTATACGAAATTTTGCATATTTCGGTGCGGTCCGAACTGTTTTTAATCCCGAAATTTTGAGTCACATTCAAACAGATTTTAAAAATAAATATATATCAATATAAAATCCAAAAAAATTTCCACGCATAAAAATCAATGCAATTTAAAATCTCGAAATGAAAAAAAGAAATTTGAAACTAATTTACAGCCCATTTCTCATTACTGATAGGCCATTTTCTCGGCCAGCCGAATGAAGGCCAATTCTTTTGGTGGCTTCTAGAATAAGCTACAATAAGCTGCACCCTACCTAGTTTATTCTAAAAGCCCAACCAAATTTATTTTTTTAGAAGCCTAGTAGTTAAGAATTAACTAATAGGCTTCTAGAATAAGCTGGGTAGGGGGTAGCTTATTCTGGAAGCCCGAAAAAGCTAGCAAAAGAACTGGCCCTGAAGCTCTCTTCGTCTTGAAAGATTTGCAGCCCAACAGGCCTGACAAAGCGACTTACTTGGCAAATCACAAAAAACTGGGCTGTGGCCGTGGACCCAGCTGCGGCCCTGGACCCAGCTGTCAGCCTCTCCACGTACAATACTCTTCCGATGGAAGTTGGTCGTTGACCACATTGACCACGCCGCACCGAGAGCACCAAGGCGGTGGATGACGGTGAGGCCTAGGAAGGGGACGACGCGGAGCCGAGGAAGATGCGGCAGTGGATGCCCACGCGGAGAGGAGTACGAGGGTTCACTGGTTTGGCTGCGGTGTGAGGCTGCCGTCGCCGCAGAATAACAGGGGGTGTGGGTGAGTGGATGGATGGTCTGGGCAGCGGTGGAAGTAGTATGGGGGCGGTGAGGCCTCCGCGACAGCACAACCGGGCACGGGAAGCAAGAGCAGGCGGCACGACCGCGCTGCTTTGGGCAGCTGGAGCAAGAAGACCAGAGGTTGAAGAAGCACTAAGGCCGTTGGATGGACATCGTACAGTAACTGGAGCTAGAATAGTTCATATTGACTAAGTTAACAAAGCCCTCCATCCCCATCAACTTAGTAGGCCCATAAGTCAGCTTCCCACTGTGGTGGGTCCCAGCTGGCAGGGGGGTATTCATTTTTTTGTGCGCAATAAGGAGGCACTTCCTTGCGTGCGAAGATATAGTTGGTGGGTCCGACCTGTCAGCGGAGGGAACGTTTTTTTCGTGAAATACAGAGGCCCTTCTGGCAGGTCCCAGATGTCAGGTGGAGGAATCATTATTTTGCGTGTAATAAGGAGGCATTTCCTTGTGTGCGGCCGTGGACCCAGCTGTCAGCCTTTCCACGTACAGTCCACTTCCGATGGATGTCGTTCGTTGACCATGTTGACCACGCCGCGTCGAGAGCACCAGGGCGGTGGACGACGGCGAGGCCTACAAAGGGAACAACAGGGAGCCGGGGAAGACACGGCAGTGGCTGCCCACGCGGTGGAGAGTACGAGGGTTGACTGGTTTGGCTGCCGTCGCCGGAAAATAATAGGAGGTGTGGGTGAGTAGAGGGATAGACATGCCAGGGATGCGAGTATATGATGGGGCCGTGAGGCCTGCCCGACAGCACAGTCGGCCACGGGAGGCGGGAGCAGGCGGTTCCGACGGTGCTGGTTTGGGCGGCTGGGGCAGGAAGATCAGAGACTGAAGAAGCACGATTGTCGTTAGATTGACATCTAACGGTCTGACGCTGGTAGAGTCGATTGTTGACTAAGTTTCTTTTTTGATAAACCTTGTGTACGCATGAACTTAGTAGGCCCACAAGTCAGCCTCCAAATCTGTGGCAGACAACATAGAGCCCATTTGCTATTTTTTAATAATTTGCAGCCCATTTGCTAATTCTTAAGTAATTTATTACAACCCATTTTCTGCCCAGGACCACGGTCAAAAAGTTCAACCTTATTTTGCATATTTCGGTGGAGTCCGAACTTTTGTAATCCCGAAATGATAAACATTTTTTTAAGAACTTATTGATTTGCCAAAAAAAATCATTTTGTTTTTGTAAGCAAATAAGTCGTGGGACAATTGAGTTGGTTTAAGGGAAAACCAGTGGCAAAATAATCAGCGCTGGGAGGGAAAACAACAATAAAAATAAGGATGTAAATATGAAAAGGGAATTTTATGTATTTTCAATATAATGATATGTGTATATGAACTAGTAAAACTATAGGTAGAGATTAGAAAATGGATGTAGGACATGCGTTTAAAGAGGAAAATAGAACTTGGCTGTGTGTTTGATTCAGTAAAATAACTGCCTGCGGATGTTGTAAGACAAAATATAACTAACGTTGGCGGGCCAGAGGCCAGTAGATACCTGCTGGTTCTTTGTGCCCCGTTGTCGTCATGGGTTGGGCCTGTTAAAAGCAAAACCAAGCCTGGGCAGTCTACAGCCCAGTTGAAACTTGCTCGACCTGAAAAAACATATACGTGCTCAATAAACGAGAGAATACTGCAAGTACAGAATGATAACTGGGATGCAGCAGGGATATTGTTTTTTCATCGTGATAATAAGAGCATGCACTTGTTTCGAAAAATTTGGAGAACTGGGAATTCGAACGGTAGGTGCTTATGCTACCCATCAAATAAAACTCAGGTGCCTAAAAATTCGTTTCAAAACAAATGATTCAGCTTTATATCCACGTCGACCCTCGGCATGATGGTTGGAAGCAAATGCCAAGTTCATACCAAAAGATCGTTAACAACAATACCAACTTGCGGACGACATGGTAGTACAAGTACCAATACCAAACTAACTTGTAATCTTTTTACTCCTGGCCCTAGTGTTCGTCTGGTAGAAAATCTTGCAGAGGACCAGCTCCCGCTCCTTATCTTGCTCCAGGTCCCCGAGGTGGTACTGGTGCATCACATAGTTGGTCCTCTGCTGGTCCAAGTTCTTGTTGGTGTGCAGCACCAGAACCTTTTTGCTGCCCGTCTGCCGACCGTTGACCATCACCGGCAAGGTATTGCCGGTGTTGTGCCACATCGCGTGCACGCCGCACTCCGACTGTATCTTGCGACACGTCCACGTGCCCCTTTTGAACGCCCTGGAATTGCGCTGGAAGAAATGCTTGCTTAGGCCACTCAGTGTGATACCTGCAGTATTGTCGAATACAGGTTCTAGTGTACGTAGTTGGCATTTTCATAACATCTTTGGAATGTTGCAGTCACTTGTTTCACTTTTTATTAACTGTCAAATTGTAATTGCTTCACCAGGTCTGCGTCTAAAAAGAAAAATAGAGCTATAAACAAAGGAATATGTTTGTGCAAGTAGACGGCCGATCGGTGTCTTACCTGGAAGTTTCTCAAGATGGGTGTAGCATATGCCGTGCTCGTTGTCGATGGTTGGTATGAACAAATCGATGAGGGTGAGATCTCGCGCTGTCAGCACTCACTTTGGCCTCAAGGTGCTCGATCAGCTCCTGATCCGTGGGATCGAACTTGACGCCAGCCGGCAGCACCGACCAATCCTTCTTCGACTTGCATGGGTTAATTCCAGTTATATGGTACTCAATGTATGATCAATCGACTGTTTTAAGTGAATTATGAAAGATTTCGATAGATAAGTGGTACTCCAAATCTGAAGTCCAGAATACCCGAACACGCCGCCGGGATTCTTGTGTCACCTCACGCGCAGCGTGTTGTCACGTCAATTCAATGTGTGGACATGATGAATAATTTGACCGACGTATACTAGTACTGCTACTGTACTACTTACTAGTCGTATTTAGTGTCACATTTTAACCATAGGTTTAACTAACAAGTACACACTTGAAGCCTAAGTGATATATACATACATACATATATATATATATATATATATATATATATATATATATATACTGCACAACATCTCCATCATCATTATCGGTACATCCTGCGCAGGTGAGTTAGGATGCACTTGATCCCAGAAAGGTATCTATCCTTCAAACCAGAGGAGTGCTTTTAACTAACAACAGTACATAATATCCAACAAAAGAGGGTCGTGCTACAGCAGCAGAATACATGGCTCAGTCTACATATCAGTACGAATCAAGTTGTGCATATTTGTTGTTGGCATGAACCACATCGCCGCATGTCGGGTTTGCAAAAGCCATCCATCGCATGGAAGCTTGATGCCTTTCACACGCTGAAGATTATCTGGCAACAAGCTGTGTCGATGAATCTCTGGATATGGTGATTCATGAAACCCATGGTATGATGTGTAAACACAGTCCCCCCTGGCGAATGGAAGTTGCATAGCACGGTAATCATCGCTGGTGATATGATCGATGATTGGTTGGATGATCGGATAATTGAGCCCGAGGAACATGGAGTGGTTGCCGAGGCTGTAAACCCACCTCCAGTTGAATACGCCTGGCCCAACGGAGCTGGGATCTTTCTCGAACACGAAGCAGCCATAGCCATCAATGTCACGAACGCCCGAGGCATTGTACTACATGTGGTTTGATGAAATGGTTTGGTCAATTTGGTACGTGCAAATGAGCATCAAATGACCACCGTCAGCTGAACGAGTGATAAACCACCACCTATCGGCTGGTATGATTCCAGGTCCTGGAATCATGAAGGACAACGCATTTGCGTCTGATGCAACAATTCAAATTGGAGACCAAAAGGATAAAAATAAACAATCATGTTCGGAGTATGTGTGGAATTAAGATTATTATAACAGTGACACATATCATAGACAGAGAATTGCAATGCCGTGGTCATAATCATACCCCAAGTTAAAAAAATAAGCCAATGGCTTTCATATTCTAGCAATATATCATGGTTCAAACATCATGTAACAATGAGAGGAAAACAGATATGACAGGGCCTACTCATATTCTACCATATCACTTACTACAGTTATCATATCAACTCTAAGCAATAACATGCGTTGTTATAAAAATCCTGGAAATGAGAGTAACATATAGCAATCATGAGGTTATACTCATAATATCTATTCTAACAATCATTAGATACCAATTGTTCTCATATCAACTCTAACAAGAACATGTGTGGTCATGAAAATCTAGGAAATGAGAGGAACATATAGCAATGATGTGGTTATAGACATACTATATATTCTAAATTTGTAACAATGAATAGGCAGTCGTATTCTTAAGGTAAAGATGAGATGAGATAGAACAATTACATGATGATAGATTCCACCAGTATAGGCAGCCAATCTGTGCGTCAACCGCATAAATGATGCCATCGTGCACTATAGCATCACACAGAAGTGTTGGGTAAAGAGGATCGACGATGAGCCATAACCATGTATGGCGACCGAATTCCAGATAGACTAATCCCATGTTGAACACGACAATGAGCTTGTAATCCATGTAGTCTTCTGATGGTGTGGGCACTTCGCAGATTACAACCTTCAGTAAACAGAGGTCGAGCCAAAAGCTCGACGCGTCTCGTGCGTAGTAGGCAGGAGTGTCCGGCCGGCCGCGAGGCTCGATGGCGGCGGTATAAAAAGATGGAAGGGTGATCTCTCGCTGGGTGTAGATATCCACGAGACGCCACGGACTACCGGATTGGTGGATGAGGACGATCCAGTTGGCCTTCATCCCCGCCCAGTAGTGGCCGCGCATGAAGGACATGTGGACGGGTAGTGGTAGCATGTAGAGGGGCACCACGACAACCTCCGTAGGATCGTCAAGTCGGTGTCTGGGCCACCTGCGAGGATCGGGCATCAGCAAGCAGGGTGTCTTGAAAAGAGCCGGCCGGTTGCAGACGAGTAGACGGTACAAAGACACCGAGCATGCGGCCAGACGGACGTTGCTGAGTAGGTCCATACAATTACAGATCTGCTCCAAGAGAACATCGGGGAGGGAATTTGTGACGCCCCCGATTTGACCGTACACTAATCATGCACGCAAATGTGTACGACCAAGATCAGGGACTCACGGGAAGATATCACAACACAACTCTAAAACATAAATAAGTCATACAAGCATCATAATACAAGCCAGGGGCCTCGAGGGCTCGAATACAAGTGCTCGATCACAGACGAGTCAGCGGAAGCAACAATATCTGAGTACAGACATAAGTTAAACAAGTTTGCCTTAAGAAGGCTAGCACAAACTGGGATACAGATCGAACGAGGCGCATGCCTCCTGCCTGGGATCCTCCTAACTACTCCTGGTCGTCGTCAGCGGCCTGCACGTAGTAGTAGGCACCTCCAGTGTCGTAGGTGTCATCGTCGACGGTGGCGTCTGGCTCCTGGACTCCAGCATCTGGTTGTGACAACCAGATAGAAAAGAAAAGGGGGAAAAGAGGGAGAGAAGCAACCGTGAGTACTCATCCAAAGTACTCGCAAGCAAGGAGCTATACTACATATGCATGGGTATATGTGTAAAGGGGCATATCAGTGGACTGAACTGCAGAATGCCAGAATAAAAGGGGGATAGCTAGTCCTGTCGAAGACTACGCTTCTGGCAGCCTCCATCTTGCAGCATGTAGAAGAGAGTAGATTGAAGTCCTCCAAGTAGCATCGCATAGCATAATCCTACCCGGCGATCCCCTCCTCGTCGCCCTGTTAGAGAGCGATCACCGGGTTGTATCTGGCACTTGGAAGGGTGTATTTTATTCAGTATCCAGTTCTAGTTGTCATAAGGTCAAGGTACAACTCCGGGTCGTCCTTTTACCGAGGGACACGGCTATTCGAATAGATAAACTTCCCTGCAGGGGTGCACCACATAACCCAACACGCTCGATCCCATTTGGCCGGACACACTTTCCTGGGTCATGCCCGGCCTCGTAAGATCAACGCGTCGCAGCCCCACCCAAGCACAACAGAGAGGTCAGCACGCCGGTCTAACCCTATGCGCGCAGGGGTCTGGGCCCATCACCCTATGCACACCTGCACGTTGCGTACGCGGCCGGAAGCAGACCTAGCCTAGTGGCGTTCCAGTCCAATCCGGCGCGCGCCACTCAGTCGCTGACGTCAAGAAGGCTTCGGCTGATACCACGACGCCGGGATACCCATAACTACTCCCGCGTAGATGGCTAGTGCGTATAGACCAAATGGCCAGACTCAGATCAAATACCAAGATCTCGTTAAGCGTGTTAAGTATCCGCGAACGCCGACCAGGGCCAGGCCCACCTCTCACCTAGGCGGTCTCAACCTGCCCTGTCGCTCCGCCACAAAGATCCACTTGCGGGTACTCCTACGAGCCGACCCGACTTTAGTCATCACATGTGTCATGTATGTAGTATATAAGTATATACCTGTGATCACCGCCCAGGTGATCACGGCCCGATAGTATAGCACAGCAGACGGACAAGAATGTAGGGCCACTGATGGAAATCTAGCATCCTATACTAAGCATGTAGGATTGCAGGTAAAGGTATCAACAGTAGTAGCAAGGATAGGCTATGCATCAGGATAGAATATCGAAAAGCAGTAACATGCTACACTACTCTAATGCAAGCAGTATAGAGAAGAATAGGCGATATCTGGTGATCAAGGGGGGGGGGGGGCTTGCCTGCTTGCTCTGGCAAGTAGGAGGGGTCGTCGACTCCGTAGTCGAACTGGGCAGCAGCAGTGTCGGTCTCGTAGTCTACCGGAGAGAAGAGGGGGAAGAAACAGTAAATACAATGCAAACATAAGCATGACAATGCGTGACATGACAATGAGCGGTGCTAGGGGTGTCCTAACGCGACAGTAGGTGGTACCGGTGAAGGGGGGGAACATCCGGGAGGTATTCCCGATGTTTCGCGTTTTCGGACAGACGGACCGGAGGGGGAAAGTTGCTAGTTCGATAGGTTAGGAAGGTGTGGTGGACGAACGGACTGCGTATTTGGATTCGTCTCGTCGTTCTGAGCAACTTTCATATAGAAAACATTTTCATCCGAGTTACGGTTTAAAAGATATGAATTTTCAAAGTTTATTTGAATTTCTGGAATTATTTATATTAAGCAAAAATGAAATATGACGTCAGCATGAGGCAATGCTGACGTCAGCAGGTCAACAGGTCGGCTGACCAGTCAAACCAGACAGGTGGGTCCAGTGGGACCCACATGTCAGCCTCTGTTAGTCTAATACTTATTTAAACTAAACTAACAGTGTTATTAGAGGGGTGGGCCCCATATGTCAGTAAGTGATTAGTTAATCTAATTATTTTTATTTATAAAACATTTTCTTTTTCTTTGCGGCGGGGCCCGCATGTCAGTGACTGGGCCTGCCCAGTCAGCAGTTGACTGGGTCAACCCAGTCAACTGGGGCCCGTGGGGGCCACTGGCAGGGGCACTGGGGTGGCCCCAGGCCAACCACGTCGGCGGCCGGCGCCGGAGCGGCTCCGGCGAAACAAACGCGGCGGCGCGGCTCGGGAGGGGGTGCGGGTTTGCGCTACGGTGGGTTTGCGGGGGCGTGGCTGGGCGCGTTCGACACGGCTCGGCATCGCGCGTCCAACTGCGGTGGTCGGAGGGGCTGGAACGGCCGGGGGCGAGCGCTACGAGCTCGCCGGCGGCGAGGTGCTACGGGTGCCCGACGGAAACGCGGCTACGGCGGCCTATCGAGCAAGCGGAGGGGCTGGGGGGCATCTATGGACGGTGGGGAGTGCAACGGGCTTGAGCCCGTGACCAAAAGGTCACCGGAGACCCGCCGGCGGCGAGCTCCGCGGCGCGGCGTTCGGGCGCGCGTGGGGGAGCAGCTAGGGAACGCGGGCGAGCTAACGGAGAGGGGGAGGAGAAGGAGAGGCTCACTGCGAGGCTGTAGGGGGACGGCAGCGTGCTCGGGGAGGCTCGAGGCGGCGAAATGGGGCGGCGATCATCGGCGGCCGAAGGTTGAAGACGAGCTCGTTGCGGCCGGTGCAGTGGCTCCAAGCTCCAACAGAGAGGCGGAGGTGACGTAGTCGAGGGCGGCGACGGCGTACGACACGGCGAGGTGGCGATTGGGGCACGGTGGCCGCGAGTTCGACGGTGAACGGCGGTGAGCGCGCTCGGGCAGAGGGGAACGAAGGGGAGAGGGAGGTGGATCTGGCGGGGGGGGGGGGGGGAGGCGCAGAGGCCGAGGGACGAGCGGGGGCGAGTGGGAGAGAGGCCCGAGGAGGCGGGGGAGCTGGCGCCCTTATCCTCCCCGTCGCCGGCGAGGGGGTGCGGCGGGGACGGCCACTGTTCGACCCCGGTCGGGGGAACAGGGAAGGGGGCGAGGGGGAGAGTGGGCTGGGCCGGGGGTCGGGGGGTGGCGGCCCAGTTTGGGCCGGGGGTTCGGTCCAGATGGGCCACGGGTCGAGTGGGGGGGGGGGGAAGGGCTTCTCCTTTTCTTTTTCTGCTCTGTTTGTTCTGTTTTCTGTTTTCTTTTTACTTGTTTATTTTCCTTGCTGTTTTATTTCATTTAGAAGTATTTAGGTGTTTTATAAAAATGTGTTTTCTCCACCATAATTACCAGTGTATTATTTAGCACCCACAGAACATTTTTGTTTAAATTTTTGAAAACTTTTATTTTCCACTTTTAAATTTAATTGAAGTTTGAACTAGGAGTTTGAAAAGGGTGTGATTCAAATGTGATCAAGCCCTGTTTAGCAACATGATTAGCTTAATCACAGGGGGTTACTGTAGCATGATTCTCAGGGTGTTACAAATCTCCTCCACTACAAGAAATCTCGTCCCGAGATTTAGGAGGTAGAAGGAAACAGTGCGGGGTATTCTTCGCGCAGACGATCCTCTCGTTCCCAAGTGGCCTCATCTTCAGAATGGTGCGACCACTGGACTTTGAGAAACTTGATCGCCTTCTGACGTGTGCGGCGTTCAGCTTGGTCGAGAATGCGGACCGGATGCTCCTTATAGGAGAGGTCTTGCTGCAATTCGAGCACTTCATGATCCACAGCTCGGATTGGATCCTTGAAGCAACGGCGGAGCTGTGACACATGGAACACATCATGAACCTGAGAAAGGTTCGGCGGTAGCTCCAGTTGGTATGCCACTTTTCCACGCCTTTCGAGAATAGTGAATGGGCCAATATAGCGAGGAGCTAGTTTGCCCTTGATCCCGAAGCGGTGAGCACCCTTCATAGGTGTGACTCGAAGATAAGCCTTTTCGCCAGGTTGATAGACCATGTCTTTATGATGACGGTCATACTGACTCTTCTGCCGTGATTGAGCAGTCTTGAGATTCTCACGAATAATGCGGACTTGTTCTTCGGCATCTTGGATAATATCCGGACCGAAGAGTGGACGTTCCCCAGTTTCTGACCAGTTCAGAGGGGTTCGGCACTTTCGTCCATATAACACTTCGAAGGGGGCCATCTTCAGACTAGCTTGATAGCTATTATTATAAGAGAACTCAGCATACGGGAGAGATTCCTCCCATTTCTTGCCGAAGGAAATAACGCAAGCTCGAAGCATGTCTTCGAGAACTTGATTGACGCGTTCAACTTGTCCTTGCGATTGAGGATGAAATGCAGTACTGAATGACAGATGAGTTCCCATTGCTTCTTGGAAACTTGCCCAGAATCTTGAAGTGAATAAGCTACCACGGTCTGAACTGATAACCAATGGAATACCGTGGAGTGAAACAATCCTGGACATATAGAGCGTTGCCAACTGGCTAGCAGTGATCGTTTCTTTGACCGCCAGGAAATGTGCAACTTTGGAAAGCCGGTCAATGACGACAAGAATAGCATCATTACCTTTTTGTGATTTGGGAAATCCAGTGACGAAGTCCATCTCAACATGGTCCCATTTCCATTCAGGAATAGAGATAGGTTGCAGAGTTCCAGCAGGCCTTTGATGTTCTGCTTTGATACGACGGCAAACGTCACACTCAGCAACATAACGAGCAATGTCTTGCTTCATATTAGTCCACCAGAATCTCTGACGGATATCTTGGTACATCTTTGTACTACCAGGATGGATACATAGAGGCGTATCATGAGCTTCTTTCATAACTTCCTGTGTCATATCCAGGTTTTTCTCTGCACATGGCACCACTAGGCGGCCCTTGAAGTATAGGGTGCCATCTTCAGAAATGGTGAAGAATGAGGGCTTTCCTTCTGCGAGGTAGCGCTTAATCTTGTGGGCTTCAGAGTCATACTTCTGTAGCCTTTTGATGCTGTCCTCGAGATCTGGTTTAGCAACTAGGGTATTGAGGGAACCCTGGGTAACAACGTGGAGGTTCACCTTGCCAAATTCCTTAGGAGGGGGAGCGAGTGCACCCGGAGGAACAATATGGAGGTTCAGCTTCCTGAATTCTTCAACAAGCGAGGGCTGAACTTTATGAACCTGGAGGTGGTTGCAGTAAGACTTGCGGCTCAAGGCATCAGCCATTACATTAGCCTTGCCTGGCGTATAGGAAATACCCAAGTCAAAGTCCGCAACAAGCTCCATCCATCTCTGTTGACAGAGGTTCAGATCTGGCTGAGTAAACAGATATTTCAGACTTTGGTGGTCAGTGAAGATCTCGCAACGATTACCGAGAAGGTAATGTCGCCACTGCTTCAGCACATGAATGACAGCAGCAAGTTCGAGGTCGTGAACTGGGTAGTTCTCTTCGTGAGGGCGCAATTGCCGAGAGGCATAAGCAATCACTTTGCGGTCTTGCATTAGGACACAGCCTAATCCTTGACGGGAAGCGTCGCAGTAAATGACAAAGTCCTTCTTAGTATCAGGTGGAGCTAGAACTGGAGCAGAAGTCAACTTGTCTTTGAGTGCCTGGAAACTTTCCTGACACTTGTCTGTCCATTGGAACTTGACACCCTTATGCAACAGGTTAGTCAGAGGCCTGGCGATCTTAGAGAAGTTCTCGACGAATCGACGGCAATAGCTGGCGAGACCGAGAAAACTTCTGACTTGCTTAACGTTCTTGGGAGGAGTCCAATCAAGAATAGCCTGAACTCGTGCAGGGTTGACGGCAATACCATCCTTAGAGATGACATGCCCGAGATAGGTTACTTCGGGTAGCCAGAATTCACATTTGGAGAACTTGGCATATAGTTGATGTTCTCGTAGCTTCTCCAGCACAAGTCGAAGATGTTCGGCATGTTCTTCTTCGTTCTTGGAAAATACCAGGATATCATCCAGATAAACCACGACGAACTTGTCGAGGTAATCCATGAATATATAGTTCATCAGACGAGAGAAGGTGGCTGGAGCATTGGTTAAACCGAAAGACATGACGGTGTACTCGTATGAACCATAGCGAGTCACGAAGGCGGTCTTTGGGATATCCTCTTCGCGAACACGGATCTGATGGTATCCCAACCTCAAGTCGAGCTTAGAGAACACTGACGAACCCGCCAGTTGATCATACAGATCATTGATCCGAGGAAGAGGGTATTTATTCTGAATGGTAGCTTGGTTTATAGGACGGTAGTCTTGAACTAACCGGTTTGTCCCATCCTTCTTCTTGACAAAGAGAGAAGGTGCTCCCCAAGGAGAGCAACTTGGGCGAATGAATCCTTTGCGAAGAGATTTGTCGATTTCCTCCTTAAGCTCAAGGAGTTCATGTGGCGGCATTTTGTAGGGTCGCTTGGCTATAGGAGTGGTGCCTGGTTTCAAGTCGATGATGAATTCGACAGCTCTAGCAGGGGGAATCCCTGGAAGTTCTTCAGGAAAGACGTCGAGGAATTCACGCATGATGGGAATGTTTTCAATGCCCTCGAGTGGTGCAGCGTTCAATGCATTCAATGCATAGAGCCTTGTCTCGGCATTTTGCACCAGAATAGCTTGGTAGGCAACTATTTCATCTGAAGGGTGTAGCAGATGGACGGTTTTAGTGGCGCAAACTATAGAAGCAGTATGCGCTTTCAACCAATCCATACCCAAAATGAGGTCGATGTTAGACGACTTCAGGATAATGGGAGAGGCATAGAATTCCAGCCCTTCGATTTCCACGGGGACATCGATGCCAACCAAGGAGGTTTGACACTGTCCCACGGGGTTTTTGACCAATGCAGAGGTGTTCATCTCCTCATATTTAACGTCGTGCTTGTATGCAAAATCTTCTGACATGAATGAATGCGATGCACCTGTATCAAATAAAACGGATGCTGGTACTGAATTTACGAGGAGTGTACCCATCACAGTAGCAGGCTGGTCTTGAGCTTCGTTGAGATCAACGTGGTTGGCATGAGCACGACCATAAGACTTAGCATTGTTGTTGCGGGGCTGATTGTTACCACGGCCAGTTGCTGGAAGGGCCAGCTGATTCTGGTTCTGGTTGCATTCTTTAGCACGGTGTCCTGGTTGACCACACCTGAAGCACAAGCCATTATTCGGAGTGGGAACAGGAGCTTGGGATGGTGGAGCTGGAAGTCTTGACTGCCTAGATGGTGGTGGAGGCAGACGAGGTGCAGCATATGTCTGCCTTGGGGCAGATGCATTTGGACGGTACATGCTGTTCGGGATCCATATCTTACGCTTCTATGAGGGCGGGCCCGAAGATGAGCCCGTGTCACGGTTGCGCCTGTGAGAGCTCTGGTATTCCTGCAGACCAGTTTCGACATTGATGGCCTTGTTCACCAAGGTGGAGAAATCAGCAAAGTCATGCACTAGAAGTGCGAGCTTGATGTCAGCTTGAAGGCCATCACGGAACTTCTCCTGTCTGCGTGCATCAGTTGCAATGTCTTCTTCAGCATAGCGGGACAAGTCCAGAAACTCCCGCTGATAAGCTTCAACAGTTTTGTTGCCTTGGGTGAGGTTGCGGAACTCACGCTTCTTCCGGTCCATGACTCCTTGAGGAATGAAGCGGGCACGGAAAGCTGCTTGGAAGTCTGGCCATGTGATGATTGTTCCAGCTGGCAGAGTACGCCTGTGGCTGTCCCACCATTGAGCTGCGGGTCCCTTCAAGAAGAAGGAAGCAAAGGTGACATAGCTGGCAGGGGCTACATCAGCAGACTCCATCTCATAGGTGATGTCACGGAGCCAGTCATCAGCATCCAGAGGCTGAGTTGAGCTGCGGTAGATGGTTGGGTTGAGGCGTATGAAATCTTGAAGAGTCACTTGAGCTGGCTGCTGGTTCATATTGGGGCGAGGGAACTGAGCCATCATATTTTCCATGAACTGGCGGTTCAGTTCAAACTATTGGATCATACCAGCCATGTACTCAGGTGGTGGTGGGGC